>NC_041230.1:39815203-39864920 GCF_002837175.3 Physeter macrocephalus | reverse complement strand
TTCACAATTTGTATGGAAACACAAAAGACCCTGAATAGTCAAAGCAATCTTGAGAAAGAAAAACAGAGGTGGAGAAATCAGGCTCCCTGACTTCAGACTATACTATAAAGCTACAGTAATCAAGGCAGTATGGTACTGGCACAAAAAGAGAACAGGATAGAAAGCCTAGAGGTAAACCCACACACATATGGTCACCTTGATAAAGGAGGCAAGAATATGTAATGGAGAAAAGACAGCTTCGTCAATAAGTGCTGCTAGGAAAACTGGACAGCTACATGTAAAAGAATGAAATTAGAACACTCCCTAACACCATACACAAAAATAAACTCAATATGGATTAAAGACCTAAATGTAAGGCCAGACACTATCAAACTCTTAGAGGAAAACATACGCAGAACAGTCTATGACATACATCACAGCAGGATCCTTTGTGACCCACCTCCTAGAGAAATGGAAATAAAAACAAAAATAAACAAATGGGACCTAATGAAACTTAAAAGCTTTTGCACAGCAAAGGAAACCATAAACAAGACGAATATACAACGCTCAGAATGGGAGAAAACATTTGCAAATGAAGCAACTGACAAAGGATTAATCTCCAAAATATACAAGCAGCTCATGCAGCTCAGTATCAAATAAACAAATAACCCAATCCAAAAATGGGCAGAAGACCTAAACAGATATTTCTCCAAAGAAGATATACAGATTGCCAACACACACCTGAAAGGATGCTCAACATCACTAATCACTAGGGAAATGCAAATCAAAACTACAATGAGGTATCACCTCACACCAGTCAGAATGGCCATCATCAAAAAATCTACAAACAATAAATGCTGGAGAGGGTGTGGAGAAAAGGGAACCCTCTTGCACTGTTGGTGGGAATGTAAATTGATACAGCCACTATGGCACATATATACAATGGAATATTATTCAGCCATAAAAAGAAATGAAATTGAGTTACTTGTAGTGAGGTGGCTGGTCCTAGATTCTGTCATACAGTGTGAAGTAAGTCAGAAAGAGAAAAACAAATACCTTATGCTAACACATGTGTATGGAATCTAAAAAAAAAAAAAAAGGTTCTGAAGAACCTAGTGGCAGGACAGGAGTAAAGACACTGACATAGGGAATGGACTTGAGGACACAGGGCGTGGGGGGGGGGAAGGTAAGCTGGGATGAAGTGAGAGAGTGGCATGGACATATATACACTACCAAATGTAAAATAGACAGCTAGTGGGAAGGAGCCACAGAGCACAGGGAGATCAGCTCGGTACTTTGTGACCACCTAGAGGGGTGGGACAGGGCGGGTGGGAAGGAGATGCAAGAGGGAGGAGATATGGGGATATATGTATATGTATAGCTGATTCACTTTGTTATACAGCAGAAACTAACACACCATTGTAAAGCAACTATACTCCAATAAAGATGTTAAAAACAAAAAGAAAAGAAAAGAAAAGAAACATCCAAGAAGAGCCCTGTTAGTACTGCTATCAACTCTGGGGAGAGTTGAATGCATCCACTATGCTGCTCCAACTCAGGAATAATCACAGCCAAATGCAAGCACACTTGGAAGCATTCCTCAAAGTCCACACAAACCCATCAACTAGGGTTGCAGCCTCACAAGCACAAGGGGCTTCTGATCAAACACTGAATGAACAATAATCTACTCTAACCCAGAGGCAACCCTAAGTAGCCAGGCTGAAAGAAAAACGTGGGAGGAGGGTAATCTTAGCAAGGTCATTACAGGATACACACTTCAAGAGAAAGAGACTTTCAAGAATTATTTCAGCCAAGCCAGTAAACAAATACAAAACAAAATGAGCAAACAACAACAAAATAACCCTGGGAGAGGGGATCAGCATCCAAAGTTGCTAAATTATTTAATCCCTTCCTGAAAATTACAAGACACGCAAAGAAACAGAAAGGTGTGACCCACACACAGGGAAAATATCAAGCAATAAAAGCTGCTTAAAATAGACCCAGGTGATATAGACTATGCAGACAAAGACCTCAAAGCAGCCATTATGAATACCTTCAAAAACTAAAAGTTAAGAAACTGTCAATATGTTAGTAAGAATTAGGAGAAGCTAAGATGAAAATGACTCATAAAATGGAGGGTATCAATAAAGAGATACTATTACAAAGAACCAAACAGAAATTCTGGAGTTGAAAGCACAGTAACCAAAATGAAATATTCACTAGAGGGGCTCAACAGTAGAAGGAAGATGAGAGAATCCATAAACTTGAAGAGAGACTAATAGATAATAGGCAATTTGAAGAGCAGAGGGAAAAATAATACATAAAAATGAAAAGAAGAGAAATGTGGGACACCGTTATGGGTGCTGACATACACGTAATGGGACTACCAGGAGAGGTGAGAGGGAAAACAACAGAAGAAAAACTACTAAAAGAAAAGCTGAAAACTTCCGAAATTTGATGAAACACATTAATCTACATACAAAGAAGCTCAGCCAACTTCAAGTAGGATAAACTTAGAAGATCCACACCCAGACACATGAATAATCACAAAGATAAAATCCAAAGAAAAGGAAAAAAGCCTTGAAAGCAATAAGAGAAAAACAATCCAACATGTACCAGGGATCCCCAATATGATTAAGAGCAGACTTCTCATTACAAACAGTGGAAGCCAGAAGGCAATAGGATGACATATTCAAAGTGCTGACAGTAAAAAACTGTCAATCAAGAATCTTATATCCAGCAAAACTATACTATTTTAAAAATGAAAGTGAAAAAGATATTCCCAGGTGAACAAAAATCGAGATCATTTGCCATAGTAGACATACCTTACAAGAAATACTAAAGGAAGTTCTGCAGGCTGAAAGTGACACCAGACAGTAATCCAAATCCACACAAAAAACAAATGTCAATACAGGTAATTATGTAGGTGATTACAAATGACAGTATAATTGTATCTTTCTGCTCTTAACTGATTTTAAGATCAATTGCATAAAACAAATATATGTAATTATATTGTTGAGCCTATAACATAAAAATGTAATATATTTGACAAGAGCACCAAGGAGGCAAGTGGGAATAAAGTTCTATCTGAGTAAGGAAATGACATCAGATGGAATTCAAACCCACAGTAAGAAATGAAGAGAACCAGAAAGAGTAAATAAGAACATTAATATAACACACTCCATACATATTCATACATACTTGTTCTACTTTCTTCTCTCAGCTTCTTTAAAAGTATAAGATTAAATAAAGTAATAATTATAATAATGTATTATACCTGATATGTATAATAATAATAGCACAAAAAGAAGTGGCAATGCACTAATTAAGTTTTTTAGGTTTCACTGAAACAAAGTCAGTATAAATCTGAAGTAGATTCTGATAACTTAAAATTTAGACTTATAAACCTTAGAGCAACCACTAACAAAATTAACCAAATAGAAATTAAAAGTCTCTAATGGAATTAAACTGTTACACTAGAAAGTATCTAATACAAAAGAACACAATTAAGGAGGAATAGAGAAACCAAAAGCACACGCTGAACATAGAAAACAAAAGGCAAAGTGGCAGATGTAATTTCAACCATATCAAAAATAATATCACTAAATATGAATGGATTAAACAACCTGATCAAGAGGCAAAGGCTGTCAGACTGGATTTAAAAAAAAACAATAACTATACACTGTCTGCAGGAGATACACTCTACATTCAAGGATCCAACTGGTTGAAAGTAAAATGATAGAAAAAGATATATCATACAAGCAACAATAACAAAAAACCTGGAATGGCTATATTAATATCAGACAACATTGACTTTAAAACAAAAACTATGTTATTGGTGATAAAGAAGGATATTTCATAATGATTGAAAAGATCACTCTATCAGGAATATGTAATGATTACAAAAAGATGTTCACTTAACAACAGAGCCACAACATACATGAAGCAAAAACTTTAATTTTACAGAATTGAGGGAAAAACAGACAATTGAACAACAATTGTGGGAGTCTTCAATACCCCACTTTTAATTACTGATAGACGATCAATAAAGAAATAGAAATTTAAACAATACTATAAATCAACTACATGTAACAATCATCTATAGAACATTCCACCCAACAGCAGAATACACATTCTTCTCAAATACACATGGAACATTCTTTAAAACAGACCATATGCTAGGCCATAAAACAAACCACAATAAATTTTAAAGGACTACAATCCTACAAAGCATCTTATCTGATCACTATAGAATTAAATTAGAAACCAATAACACAAAGAAATTTAAGAAATTCACAAGTATGTGAAAATTAAACAACATATGCCTAAGTAACCAATGGGTCAAAGAAGAAATCACAAGGCGAGTTAGAAACTACTTTGAGACGAATGAAAACAGAAACACAACATACCAAACTTTATGGGATACATCTAAAGCAATACTCAGGAGGAAATTTATAGCTGTAAAAACCTATATTATAAAAGAAGAAAGATCTCTAATCAGTAACCTAAATTTCCACTTTAAAAAACTAGAAAAAGTAGAGTGAACTAAACTCAAACCTAGAAAAAAGAAGAAAATAATGAACAATAGACCAAAAAGAAATAAAATAGAGAATAAAAACTAAAGAAAATCACCAAACTAGAGTTTTTTTAAATGAAAAGATCAACAAAATTAACAAACAGTTAGCTAGACTGGCCAAGGGAAAAAAAAAGAGAGAGAGAGAAGACACAAATTACCAAAATCAGTAATGACATAAGACTGCTACCAACCTTACAAAAAAAATTTTTTTAATAATTTAAGGTAATATTATGAACAGCTATATGTTAACAAATTAGATGACTCAGATCAAACAGATTCCTAGAGAGATATAAATTACAAAAACATACCCAAGAAGAAGTAGAAAACCTGCAAAAACCTTAAAAGTAAAGAGGGCAATTAGTAATTTTAAAACTTCTCCCAAAGAAAAGTCCAGGCCCAAAAGATTTCACTAGTGAACTGCATCAAATATTCAAGAAAGAATTAATACCAATCTTTCACAAACTCTTCCCAAAAAATAGAAGAGGAGGGAATACATACCAACTAATTCTACGAGGTCAGTATTGCCCAGATGCCAAAACCAGACAAAGATCTAAAAAGAGGGAAAAAACAAAACAAAAAACTACAGACCAATATTCATTACCAATATAGGTTAAAAAATTCTCAACAAAATACTAGCAAACCAAATCCAGTAATATATAAAAAGGGAATACACACCATGACCAAGTGGAATTTACCCAAAAAACACAAGAAGGATTTTAAATCCAAAATTCAATTAATGTAATACACCATATTATCAGAATAAGGGATCAAAAAAATACACACTATAAGCAGAAAAAAACACTGGACCAAATCCAACACCCTTTCATGATAAGAACACTCAACAAACTAGAATTAGAGGGAGTTTATTCAACGTGATAAAGGACATCTACTATAAAACCACAGTTAACATTGTACTCAATGGTGAAAGACTAAATGCTTTCCCCCCCAAGATCAGGAACAAGACAAGGACATCTGCTCTCACCATTTCTATTCAACATTATAATAGAGGGTCCAGCCAGGGATATTTGGCAAGAAAAAAAAAGAAATAAAAGGTATGAAGATTGAAAAGGAAGATGACAAGATCTTTTACATATAAAATCCAAAGGCAACAACTAAAAAAAATAAATTAGCACTAATAAAAGGTTCAGCAAGATTGCAGGATACAAGATCAATATTAGAAAATTAATTGTATTTCCATACACTTGAAATAAATATTGCAAAATGAAATTAAGAAAATAATTCTATTTGCAATAGCATCAAAAAGAACAAAATACTTAGGAATAAATTTAACAGAAGAAATGAAAAGCTATAGATGGAAAACTACAAAACACTGCTGAAAGAAATTAAAGAAAATATAAATGAATGGAAAGATATTCCACGTTCATGGATCAGAAAGATTAATACAGCAATACTTACCATAGTGATCTACAGATTAAACACAATCCCTACCAAAATCCCAGTTAGCTTTTTGTAGAAATTGACAAATGGATCCTAAAATTTCTATGGAAAAGGAAGGGATCCAGAATAGACAAAAACAGTCTTGAAAAAGAAAAAAGTTAGGGACTCCCACTTCCTGATTTCAAAACTTACTAAAATGCTATAGTAATAAAGACAGTGTAGTACTGACATAAAGACAGACATGTAGATCAATGGAATAGAATTGAGAGTCCAAAAATAAACCCTGACATTTATGGCCACTGATTCCTGACAAGAGTGCCAACACAATTTTATAGGGAAATAAGGTTCTTTACAAAAAACAGTGCTGGGACAATTGGATAGCCACATAAAAAAGAAAGAAGTTGGCTCTCTACCTCACACCACACACTAAAAAATTAATTCAAAATGGACCATAGACCTAAATGTAAGAGCTACAACTATAAAACTCTTAGAAGAAAACATAGGAGTCAATCTTCATGATGCTGGATTAGGCTAAATTTTCTTAGATACAACACCAAAAGCACAAGTCACCAAGGAAACAAATAGGCAAACTAGATAACATCAAAATAAATTTATAACTTTTGAGCTGCAAAAGATACCATCAAGAAGTTAAGACAACTTACATAATGGAAGAAAATATTTTCAAATTAAATATCTGATAAAGACTTGTATCTAGTATATATAAAGAACTCTTACAACTCAAAAATAAAAAGACAAATAACCTAATTTAAAAATGTGCAGGGCTTCCCTGGTGGCACGGTGGTTGAGAATCCGCCTGCCGATGCAGGGGACACGGGTTCGTTCCTCAGTCCGGGAAGATCCCACATGCCGCGGAGTGGCTAGGCCCGTGAGCCATGGCCGCTGAGCCTGTGCGTCCGGAGCCTGTGCTCCGCAACGGGAGAGGCCACAACAGTAAGAGGCCCGCGTACCACACCAAGTGGAATTTACCCAAAAAACACAAGAAGGATTTTAAATCCAAAATTCAATTAATGTAATACACCATATTATCAGAATAAGGGATCAAAAAAATACACACTATAAGCAGAAAAAAACACTGGACCAAATCCAACACCCTTTCATGATAAGAACACTCAACAAACTAGAATTAGAGGGAGTTTATTCAACGTGATAAAGGACATCTACTATAAAACCACAGTTAACATTGTACTCAATGGTGAAAGACTAAATGCTTTCCCCCCCAAGATCAGGAACAAGACAAGGACATCTGCTCTCACCATTTCTATTCAACATTATAATAGAGGGTCCAGCCAGGGATATTTGGCAAGAAAAAAAAAGAAATAAAAGGTATGAAGATTGAAAAGGAAGATGACAAGATCTTTTACATATAAAATCCAAAGGCAACAACTAAAAAAAATAAATTAGCACTAATAAAAGGTTCAGCAAGATTGCAGGATACAAGATCAATATTAGAAAATTAATTGTATTTCCATACACTTGAAATAAATATTGCAAAATGAAATTAAGAAAATAATTCTATTTGCAATAGCATCAAAAAGAACAAAATACTTAGGAATAAATTTAACAGAAGAAATGAAAAGCTATAGATGGAAAACTACAAAACACTGCTGAAAGAAATTAAAGAAAATATAAATGAATGGAAAGATATTCCACGTTCATGGATCAGAAAGATTAATACAGCAATACTTACCATAGTGATCTACAGATTAAACACAATCCCTACCAAAATCCCAGTTAGCTTTTTGTAGAAATTGACAAATGGATCCTAAAATTTCTATGGAAAAGGAAGGGATCCAGAATAGACAAAAACAGTCTTGAAAAAGAAAAAAGTTAGGGACTCCCACTTCCTGATTTCAAAACTTACTAAAATGCTATAGTAATAAAGACAGTGTAGTACTGACATAAAGACAGACATGTAGATCAATGGAATAGAATTGAGAGTCCAAAAATAAACCCTGACATTTATGGCCACTGATTCCTGACAAGAGTGCCAACACAATTTTATAGGGAAATAAGGTTCTTTACAAAAAACAGTGCTGGGACAATTGGATAGCCACATAAAAAAGAAAGAAGTTGGCTCTCTACCTCACACCACACACTAAAAAATTAATTCAAAATGGACCATAGACCTAAATGTAAGAGCTACAACTATAAAACTCTTAGAAGAAAACATAGGAGTCAATCTTCATGATGCTGGATTAGGCTAAATTTTCTTAGATACAACACCAAAAGCACAAGTCACCAAGGAAACAAATAGGCAAACTAGATAACATCAAAATAAATTTATAACTTTTGAGCTGCAAAAGATACCATCAAGAAGTTAAGACAACTTACATAATGGAAGAAAATATTTTCAAATTAAATATCTGATAAAGACTTGTATCTAGTATATATAAAGAACTCTTACAACTCAAAAATAAAAAGACAAATAACCTAATTTAAAAATGTGCAGGGCTTCCCTGGTGGCACGGTGGTTGAGAATCCGCCTGCCGATGCAGGGGACACGGGTTCGTTCCTCAGTCCGGGAAGATCCCACATGCCGCGGAGTGGCTAGGCCCGTGAGCCATGGCCGCTGAGCCTGTGCGTCCGGAGGCTGTGCTCCGCAACGGGAGAGGCCACAACAGTAAGAGGCCCGCGTACCACAAAAAAAAAAAAAAAAGTGCAAAAGATCTGAATAGACGTTTCTCTAATGAAGATATACAAATGACCAATAAGCACATAAAATAATGTTCACTATCATTAGTTATAAGGGAAATGCAAATCAAAACCATAATTAGAGACCATCTCACATCCACTAGAACAGATAGAATCAAAAAGACAGTATGTGTTGGAGAACATGTGGAAAAATTGGGACCCTCATACGTTGCTAGTATAGATGTAAAATGGTACAGCCACTGTGGAAAACAGTTTTGCAGCTCCTCATAAGGTTATAACAGTTACAAAATGACTCAGCAATTCCACTCTTAGGTATACAGCCAAGAGAAATGAAAACATTTCTACGATTCCCTTAACCTTTGCCTCATAGCTGTTTTTTCATGGTCACAAGATGACTGACTCATTCCTTGACATCACTTCCAAATTTCAGGAGAAAAGAAGGTAAAAATAAATGGAGAAAAGTTTCAAACTTGCTTACCAGTTAGGTCTGCCATAGGAGGTTTCTAGGAGATTAACTCTCCTAGAAACTTCGCTTGTTCATTAGGTAGAACGTTTGTCATTTGGCCATCCCTGGCTGAAGGTGACTATAGGAAAGAGGTCTGAGGATATGGACTAGGCCAACCATCCAGCATTGTCTGCCATCATAACTTAATAATTTATTAACTGCTTTACTTAGCACTATCTAGCACGCATTACTTTCCCATCTAACCTTACAAATTAGCAGGTAGTTAGGCTTTGGTGAAGACCATCAATGGGGTAGGGTTTCAGAGATCAACTATTCCAACACTCCCCATATGATTATGGGCAAGAAGTCATTCAGATCCTGCTTGAACCATTTCATGAACCACTATCTCATGAAGTAATTCACTCTGGACAAAGAAAACTACTTCATCCAAGCCATATCTACCTCACTGTGGGTTCATTTGTTTAAAGTATTAGAAAGTCATATTAATTAAGAAAGCACCATCTCATTTAAATCTTAGAACAGCTATATAAATTGATAAAACAGGCAATATAAATCCCATCTAACAAATTGGAAATCTGAAACTCAGCTAATTTAGGAGACTTGAATCCAGACTGTCTAATGAAAAATGATAATACTAGGCCAATTCCTTTTCCACAGGCAGTCCTTCACATATTTTAAGCTGGGGCCCATGAACAATTGATGGGTCAGCTTTGGGTGATCCATGGAGCTGTTAAAATTGTATTCAATGTTAGACATATGATCCATTTTTTGTAGAAAAGGTCCTTAGCTGTCATCAGATTTTACCGTGACTCCCCACTTAGTGACTCCCCAAATGGTGAAAAAACACTGATTTTTAAATGATTATGAAATGCTTCTTCTTTCCCAGAGTTTTTACTTCCTCAGATGAATCATCTCCAGTTTCTCCAGTCATGCCTCTTGATTTCCCCTACTCTACCCCTCAGACCTATTCTTCCCTGCTCTTCCCTATCTTATCAAATGGCAGTCACCTGAGAGTCATGTTTGATTCCTTACCATCCCACGCTCTCACCTTCAGTCCAACACAAGAGCTGCTAATTTTCCTTTTCAATTTCCTTTTCAATACACATTGCTTCATCTCAGCTACCATGATCATTTCCAGCTAGAGCTAATGCAGTCTCCTAATTGCCCCCTTCCTCCTTCCATCCTCACTCCTCTTTCAATCAAGAATAGTCTTTCTAAAATGTCAAGTAAATCATGCTATTCCCTTGCTTGAAACATCTGTGGTTTCCTCTGACACTCAGTAAAACTTCCAACCGCCTACCCATGGCCCTGAAGACCATGGGTGATCTGACCCAAGCCTTCCTCTCTGATGCTACCTCACTCTTCTTGCTCCCCTCATTCACTGCATTGGATTGACAGCAGCCTGCTTTCAGTTCCTAGCACATGTCACATTTCTTCCCATCTCAGGACCATTCCTCTCTTCCAGAATGTTCTTTACCCCATTCCTCCCCATCCTTCTGTCCTCAGTTTAAATATTATTTCCTCAGAGATACTCTGACAATCTTTCTAAATTAGGACAAATTCAACTCTCCCTATTTATCGCAGCTCCTTAATGAGTTGTTAGTTAGCAAGCTAATGTGTGTGTGCGCGTGTGTTTGCTTATTCTATTTTCCCCTTTAGACTATAAGCTTCATGAGGGTAGGTTCCATATTTGTCTTTTACCATTGTACTTCCAGTGGCTTGTTCAGTGCTGGCTAGATGATAAGCACACAAACGTCAATGAATGAATGAAAGAATACCCAGTTTCAAGTCCTCTCACCATCCTGGACATATTCTAATGTGTAATATACCTCTTAAAATGTGGTCCCAAAATTAAACTCAAATTTCCAGGTGAGGCCTAACCCTTTCAGAGAGGTCTGGGCATGCCATGTTTACCTAATTCTTCTCTCCTTTTCAATATCAAAATAGGCTACTTCACAAACCTCTACAAGGAAATGTTCTAATAAGCTCTGTATCTCTGCCATTGGTAAATGTGACCATATATACATACTCAGTATATCACAAATTAAAGAGAGATTTTGAGTATGGACTCGTAAAGCATCAGTACAGAATGCAGCAAGCCTCTGGCTCCCAATTCAGAGCTTTCTGTATTGCCTTCCTAAAGTCAGTTGACAATGCCCCAATTTAAACTTCCATCCCCAAGTAAAAAATATTTCAACATGTTGGCCATCAGAATATGCACAATGAAGACTTGTATTTCTAGTGCTCTGCCTCCAATATGCATGATAGCCTATCAGTTTGTTTCCCCTTCAACCTTCATGCTACAAAGGACAAAGGCACCAGAAGTCCCAAGTATTTAGGGGTTTTTCTGGACACAACAGATTCAGCTTGTTTTCTGAGTGCACGGGTAAGTTCAAAAGATGTTCTACAACTCAGTTATATAAACAAGCTAGAGCTGGAAGAGGCTGCTGAGAAATCAACGTGTCATCTCTGCTTTGTTAGATAAGCAACACACAAAATCAACCTGTTAAAATCATTACCATCTCCCTACTTACCAACAATGATGCAGTGTACGGCAGAGAGCATTAATCACTCGAAAATATCTAATCAGAGTAGAGACCTTTTATATTACCATTCAAATTCTTAACTGCCCTCAGCCTGATTTCTTTTAAGCAAAGGCCCACAGGCCTTACACATTTCATGGTTATTTTCTCTAGTTATGTAGCCTTTATTTTCTTCCTAGTGTCTCATTTTTGTCCCCCTCCCCCATTCCATTCTTTCCCTTCAAATGGACAGAACCTGGTTCCTATCACCTAGAGATGAATTAACCTTTCCAAATATCCTGACATCGCCTTCCTAGAAAAGTTCCCCAGAGCTCTGTGACCGATGGAGAAGAGAGGCAGCTTGGCTTTGACTTTAATATACATTTTGAAATACCTTTTGCAGGAAGGCTGGAAATAAGGAACTAATAACAAAGTGCTTCTAAAATTACCGGTAAATCTGAAGCATTCTGCCTGGTGCATGGCCTTCTGAGAGTTTTTAATTCATCAATTAAGTGATCAAAGATCTTGTTCAAGATACGATTACATTTCTTTTGTTCTCTTTGCACAATCATATAAAATTGACAGCATTCCTAAAATCAAACGGGTTCCAAAGCTAAAAATAAAAACAGACAAAATGACACCCTAACATTCATCACTTTCTACAGGCTATGATTGGTCCTTAACTAATTGGTATACAAATGCTAGGACAAACCATTCCACAGTGATGATGTCAAAGGAGAAACCTGAAGTTTCCACATTCCTAAAGCAGCTACTATGCATTTAGGCTGTAGCCAGGCCCTTCTGGGAAAGGGTGCAGACAGAGAAGTTCTGGCTACTTGGCAATGCCAAACCCAAGAGTAAATAATTTCAATAATAGAGAATGGAGGTCTTTAAGTGGCTGCTGATGACCTTTGTCACATACACAGGATTACTCTTCCTTATACCACTGAAAACCAAACAAATCCATAGCCTAAGAATCAGAAGGAAATATTTATTAAATTACCACAATCCTTCTTAATCCTTGTTCCCCAGGAGTCAGTTATGTTTATTGTATTTTGTCTGAATATTCTTGCTTGTCTAAAAGTGGAGCTAATAAGCTATTTCTCTAAAAGGTCAGACAATAAATATTTTAGGCTTTGTGGGTCCCTCAGTCTCTAATACAACCATTCAACTCCACCACGGTATCGTGAAAGCAGCCATAGAGGACATGTCAGCGAATGGGTGTGGCTGTGATCCAATAAATCTTTATTTACAAAAGCAGGCACTGGGCCAGATTTGCCTGTGGACCACAGTTTGCCCACCCCGTCTCTAAAACATGGTCATGACCATAACCCACTCCTGGGGACCTTAATCTACATCACATGAATGCTGGACAATTTGTAGGAGAGTCCTTATTATGGCCTCAGGATAGAAAAATAGAATTGGTCTGATAGTGGAAAGAAGGTTACTGAGCCACAAGCATAACTTTCATATGGTTTTCTCTTCAAAAAGTTCATTCTACTCTCCAAATTAAATTTTTTGGAAACATTCATTGTTTCTTTTAAAGAACATTAGATTTCACATTGCATCCCAGTTATTTATTACCTGAATTTTGGTCTTAACAAATATGATTTTGTTATTCTCTGTCATCAGTGGAGCAAGCACATGTGGTTCTGATTGACAAAATTGTGATAAAATTCACTGCATCCTTTAAAGAAAAGTGATTGAAAAGTTTTCAGACTGCTGCAGAGAACACAGGGGGGAAAACGAGAGGATTGAATTTCAACAAAAGACACGCCAGATTTTTTTCCTGCTCTTATTCTTCAACATTCTCCCACTACCCAGTATCTAATTAGATACTGGAACAATCTGGGAATCATGTGTTTCTCTTTAAACTTTTGGCCAAGTCCATCTCACTATGGTTAATGTTGGGTACACTTAGGTTCCCTGCCAGGGACTAGTATTGGGTGACATCACATGCTGTGTCACAAACAATGGAAGAGAAATAAGTGTGCACGCTCTGAGACAAGCAAAACACTCGCAGTCATTTTGGTTTTCCCTCTTTTCTTTTACTTCAAATCCATGTTCATTTGTTTGCTTGAAAACCCTCCTTTGTCTCTCAACTTTTTCCAGAAACAGATATCCCTTGCTATTATTGCCCCCAGAAAAAATTACAATTCAATTTTTTAAAAATCTCATGGGCCCACATAATGTCTGCATTGTTGAGCTCTGTTGGAACGGCTTTCTTGATTAACTTAAGAGTGAACAAAACACAGAACATTAGCTGAGAACACCACAGCAAGTCACCACATAACCTATTTGCCCTTATATATAGGTCGCCTACTGGACAAGAAAAAAGAGAGAATGGACATAATGCAAACAGCATGACCTTCAAAGCTGTCTGGCGTGTGGTTGTTTCCCTCATGAACTGATATTCTTATCTGAGAACGACCATCCCATCTCCATGCTACAGCCTTCTTGATACAGAACTGGAACAAAAGGAAGTTATGTAACTCATCAGCTACTAGGGGAATGTTGAGGATGCCAAAAAAGACACAGACATAGTCAGACCTTTTTAACTTGAAAAAAAAAAAAAGTGTCGTTTGTGAGTGGAGAAAAAATATCCTGAAACTCTCTTCCATATGTCTGCTTTCCTTCTACTGGGCTACATTCCAAAGAGGTCGTAGTAGTTCCATGTTTTTCTCTAAAGTATGAAAAACTATTCTGAACAGATTTTTAAAATGTTTTTCTTCACAGTCACTAATGTACAAATCCTCCCCCGTAATTGCTTTCGAGTGAATTTAACAATATTCGGAATTCCTTGGCTAGGTGATTCCTGATTTGAGAAGTAATTTGAAGAGTCACTCTCATCAGATGATCCTCAACTATCGGTGATGGGAAACAAGCACTTTTTAAATATATTGCTTGACAATACAAACTATCTACTTAGTAACACTGCCCCATGGCTACCGATATTGTACTTCTGACTAAATGCTTGCCATAAGCATAATGCTTTCTAAATGTCCTTTTTAGCAAAGTCTTATAAAATATTTCTTTGAGGGTTGAAGATGCCAATAAATTGTAGAACCTAGGCCTTTCACTGGGTCATCATCTACATGCAAAATATCTTGGTAAATTATGGGCCTGCGTACATTCTGATATTAGACATTTTTGCTTACCCAAACCAGGTCAGTCATCTTGCTTATCTAGCTTATTGAAAATTCCCAGAAAAATGACTATCACCTATAGGAGTCCCACAATAAACCATGCTAAACTGACCAACTGTCTTACTGCTAGCTAATCAGTTCTCCATTTCTTTTGCTTTTTCAGTGGGTTCCTTTAAATTTTTTCCTCTCTTTTGTTCTGTCTTTATTTTGTGTTATTCCATACCACCCCTAAGGCAGAAATGTGGGCTCTGACCAGCTAAGAAAAATATAAATAATCTCAAAACTGTATGAAGTGAATTCAGCTCAAAGTAGGGTGAAAGATTTGGTAAAGATTTCAAACATTTTGACCAATTCTAACTCAAAAGACTATCTTCATGTTGAGTATTTAACCAGGGCCTGATTCAAAGCAAAAACGTAATAAAAAAAAAATCTCAACTCATCTTCATATCTTTAGTCAAAGGAATAATAATCTCCATATTTCATTTTTATAGAGGTTAAAAGATATACATGTCCTGGTTTTTTTGATAAATTAACAACATTTGGAAAAGAAGTTCATTATGCTAAAAACAACTGCAAATTTACATTGAGGAAACTTCCTTTGGTTCAGAGTTCTGTCCTGTCAGTGGATATATAAGTTTATTATTTTAAAATCTATCTTTACATTAGAAGCAGTTGAGATGCCTCCATTGTCTTTATTTTTCTTCCCTGAATCTTTTCTAGCTCCACTACATTTTTATTCAATTACAGCAAACAAAGAAACCTGGGATGGCTATTCTAGGAGCAGACACGTTATGGTCTTAAAAAAGATATATTCTCATACACTAAATGGTTTAACAAGTCCTGTATACAAGTTAGCACAGAAACTCAAGTTGTTTCCTGCTAGTATTCTCAGCTGCAACAGTGGGTGTTGTTTTCCCCACTAGCTCCTGTAGTAATTGGCAAAAGTTAAGCTGGGGATAGTTTCTTTTCTCCTGCACCCTAACACATTAGCAATAGCAACCAGAGAATGCTGCCAATTAGTGTTTTGTTTAAGCTATTATTTTGATCAGCTTTGAAAATTAGAAGAAAACTTATTTAGTAAAAATTGCTTTTGAAAGAGTATGGTTACCACTTACATAGAATTAAAATCAGGATATACAACTTCCAAAACACTGACAAAAAGAGAAGCAAAGAATACACAGTTTATGTTTCAAAAGAGAGGAAACAGCAAAAATACATAATTAAAAAGGAAGCTCTAGGGCTTCCCTGGTAGCGCAGTGGTTGAGAATCAGCCTGCCGATGCAGGGGACACCGGTTCTTGCCCCGGTCTGGGAAGATCCCACATGCCGCGGAGCGGCTGGGCCCATGAGCCATGGCCGCTGAGCCTGGGCGTCCGGAGGCTGTGCTCCGCAACGGGAGAGGCCACAACAGTGAGAGGCCCGCGTACCACAAAAAAAAAAAAAAAAAAAAAAAAAGGAAGCTCTAAAAGCAGTAAGAGTGATATAGATTAACATAATAATTATAGTAAATATAAATGAGTTAACTACTATCAGGGACAAAAATTCTTAAATTGCATTTAAAAAATTGCCTAAGCACTTAAAAGTGACATAGAAAATTAAAAATTAAAAGGATGGACAAAGATGTAACAGACTAACATAAACCAAAATAAAGTGATAGTTCCTATATTAGTCCCAGTGAAAGCAAAAATCAAGGCAAGGCATTAAATGAATAAAGAGGGTATTACTCTATTGATAAAAGGTACAATATATATAATGAAACTGTAACAATCATTAATTTTTATGCATGGAATAATATTGCCCTAAACTAGAAAAATAAAATTTTTTAAGTAAAGGAAAAGCAACAAAAATGCAAGAAACACCAGAGTATAAATTTGACAGATTAAATTAACAAGAGAGAAATAATACATATGATTACCCCCACACAAAGCAAAGCAAAAGCAAAGCAAACATTTTAATAACCATAGACGATTAATATTATTTTCCCATATATTACCTAGAAAGAAATATTGACTGAACACCAAATAGTAAAAATTATACAGGCAGCATACTCTATTATGTGCCCACAGTGTAATAAAACTTTAAGCATGAACTAAAGAAAACAAAACCTTCAACAACTTGAACACTTTTTAGGGCCTCTTAATTTAAAGCACTCAGATTATTTAGGAAATAACAATGATAACACTACTACAGTAACACTTTTAAGATGTAACTAAAGCTATGCCCAGAGGCAAATAATTGTTAGCTTATTAAACAGTAAGGAATCAAAATAAATTAAAATATTTAAATATTTTTAGATATGTATGTATATATTTTTAATGTATATAGGATACAATTAAAGAAGCCCATCACACTCAGCCTCTATATTCACAGAGGAAATGCTTGATGGTTGGTTCCTGGCTACTATTTGCTGTTGGGGAAAGGAAGACCTACCAGTAATGTATCAACTGCTATGCTCCGAGAGAACCCTAACGAGAAAAACCGAACCAAAAAAAATATACAACTGCCAGAAACATGAGCTTGTACTAGCTATAAATACTGAGCAACCCAGATGAGATGTTCCCAAATGCTGAACTATACAGACCAGTGGTGTCAAAGTATTGCATACCTATTTTTAACAGTAGGACTCCTGAGAAGTAGGATTCCTTGAACTTCCAAATCAGAATCACCAGGGGTAGGGCATAGGGGGGTCTGTGTTTTTAACAAAGCCTTCTGGTGAGTTTAAGTCACTGGATATTGATCATCATTGTTAAGTATCAGGCAATAAGGAAAAGTAACTAAATACATGAAGACTATCAGCAACTGAAAGAGGGAAAATAACTGAAAAGATACAGAAAATAGACGTAATATTAAATACTCTCTACTGTTTCCTAACTCTCAGTCTCAGTGGCATTAAAGAGGCTATTTCATCACAGAAGCAAGAATAGAATTTTTAAAAAGAAAGAAGCGGGGAGGGGGAAGGAGAAACTACTTGAGAACAAGAATGAATTCTTCAAAATTTAGGGGGAGGGCTTCCCTGGTGGCGCAGTGGTTGGGAGTCCGCCGGCCGATGCAGGGGACGCGGGTTTGTGCCCCGGTCCGGGAGGATCCCACATGCCGTGGAGCGGCTGGGCCCGTGAGCCATGGACGCTGGGCCTGCGTGTCCGGAGCCTGTGCTCCGCGACGGGAGAGGCCACGGCAGTGAGAGGCCCGCGTACCGCAAAAAAAAAAAAAAAAAAAAATTTAGGGGGAAAAAAAAAGAATGGGTGATGCCTTTAGTAAAGACAGTGAAGAGCAGAATAGAAACTACTGAAAACAATGAATACATCAGAAGACCAGAAAGAATTCTCCACGTCGTAAGAGTTTTTAAAAGAGCAAATGGAGAGAAGAGAGGTGCATGATGGCTTTGTAGTGTGTCAGTGTGGCTAGAATGAATTACATTTCCCAGAATTTTATTTTATATGTATATATTTTTATATATACACATACTATTTATGTACCACTATCCAAAGGAATTATCCATTTAATCCTCCTTTAATCTTATGAGAATGATTCTATAACTATCCACATTGTATAGATGAGGAAACTTAGGCAAAGTGATTTAGGTGGCTTGCTCAAGGCCATACAGCTAACAATTGTTGGAACTGGGTTTGAAACTATACCCACTGGTTTCAGGATCCACCCTTTTAATCACTACAAATCACAGACAGCAATTAAACCAGAAAAACTAATCATTGTCTAAATAATTGTTGCTAATGTGCTTCTGAAATTTCATGTGTGTTTTTTTTTTGTTTTGTTTTGTTTTTTTTCTTTGTGGTACGCGGGCCTCTCACTGCTGTGGCCTCTCCCATTGCAGAGCACAGGCTCCGGATGCACAGGCTCCGGACGCGCAGGCTCAGCGGCCATGGCTCACGGGCACAGCCGCTCCGCAGCATGTGGGATCCTCCCGGACCGGGGCACGAACCCGTGTCCCCTGCATCGGCAGGTGGACTCTCTACCACTGCGCCACCAGGGAAGCCCTCATGCGTTTATTTACCCAGTCTACTGTACTTACGTTTTCCAATTCATTCATTAATTTCCTTGCTCCAATGCATTTGAAATTGTTGCATTAGTTGTTCTTTTCCTTTTTTAATGTAATTTTTTCCTGAATGAAAAATGCATGCTCCTAAAAAATTCAAACTACAAAGAACTGAAGTAAAAACACCCCATGATTTCTACTTCTGCCAACAGTTTGTTATACATAATTCCAGGCATTTTTTATGTATACTGCTAGAAAGAAGACAGAGAAAGGGGTACGGGGAGAATTACACAACAGGTTTCAGTTGAGAGATGGGTATATAAGTGTTTGTTTAATTATTATTTTTACTTTCTATATATAATATTCCTTTGTGAGAATGAAATAATTTAACTGACAAATAAGCAAACTGCCTTTCACCACAAATGGCATACTTATTAGTATATTCACCGATTTTATTAAACTTTCTAGCAGCAAATCAGATATAAAAGTACATCTTGCTACTCTATTTCCCAAGATAACCCTCAGAAATTTGAACTATGTGTTATGGAAGTGCTTGAACGGAAACTAAGGAACACTCGCATTCAACTAAAACTCCATTACTTCATGTACTCTCGGGCGCTAGCAAGAAAACATATTCTTTTCTAGGACATTTTAATGAAAGTAATATTAAACATTGTCAGATATTATAATAAGAACACATTTACTCTATTTTCAAACACTGCATTTTCCCATTATACTGCTACTTTTAAAACAAAAACAGCAATAAAAATAAGATGTGATAGGCACAGGTCTAAGAACCTTTGAAAGTTTTAGCTCATGTGATCTTTGTGCCAAATGGTCAAAGTGGGAATTTTTATTCCCATTTTACAGAAAAGGAAACTGTGGCTGTGGTAAATCAAATAACATGCCCAGGTCACATGGCCACTAGGTGGCAGCCCCTGTTTCCAACCCAGTCTCTTGCCTACAAGTCCAGGGCTCCTTCTATTCTATCATCGAATAGGTTGGTTTTTCCTAGTGGCAAGCAACAGAAACCAACCATGGCTGATGAAAAAAGAAAAAAGGGGCAGTGGGTAATGCAAAGAACCCCCAGAACAACTGGAGAGCTAGATTTGGGGCAACATAGACAAAAATACTTCCAAAAATCATACTACAGACTGAGTGGAGAGAGGACATTACTACTGTCACTGCTGAGCACTCAAGAACACAAGTAGGAACATGTGATGGTCTCAAGGATGCTGCATCACTGCTGTCTCAGGACACACTCTTTCTGCAGCCATTGCCCCTAGCAGGGAATGACCTCGAGGGTGTGCTTTCCCTATCGCTCTAGAACAGTTGTCCCTAGAGTCTAGACTATGCACTTGAACTCCAGCTGCAAGAGAGCCAAAGAGGGTGTGAGGGAAGAAAAGCAAAAAACTGGCACTTCAGCTTTTCCAGCAAGAGGTAGGTAGTGCCCACAACAAGGCTTGTAAGATGAGAGAGAACCCAAAACATGAGAAGGAGGTTCTGATACTGTGACCAAAATGGATGACAAATGCTCCCTGAAAGACCACCCTTTGACTGCTCCACCATCAACATACATCTTTCTTACTCATACTTTTTCTTCTCCCTCAAAGAGCTCTTACTTAACATAATACATCAACCCCTATCTAACCTAAAAGCACATCTTCTTTCCTCCAATGGTGGACAACCCAAAGACCTTTCAGTTAATGCACCCAGCTACAAGTCCAAGATCTTTTTGAGTACTGTCACTTTTCAAAAGTCTGTAATCTATAGACTAAACTATAAAGTTAATAATCATTAACATAAACTCTAAGATAGACAGATAGAAATGATAGGGTAAAGGGAGAGAAAAAGATTTCTTAAGATATGTAAACATACATGAGACACCACAGCAGGTAAGAAAATATGGGCAGATATTAACAGTCACCTGCAAATAGACATGATGCTATCATTGGTACTTCTGAATTCCCTCCTCCACACCTCCTTCCACAGTTCAATTTCATTCTGCTCCTCAGCTGACCCGGTTTCTTTACCCAATGTGATGACCTAAACCTTCATTCCCAAGGGATTTGAGATATTTATGTAGTCTTTCATTTAGTTTTATCACTGGAGCAGTACAAGAAGGTACCCCAAAGCCTGGGTTCCAAATCCCCTGGGTTCCAAACTCCTTGCTGCCATCATATAGCAGTAACTTTATTGACAGGAACAATCTACCATGCCAAACCTAAACATCCCTTTTTACCTATTTGTCAAACGGCACAAGAAGTCTGAAATGACTGGGCATGTTGGCTGAGCCTGAATTCATTGGAATAACTGCTGTTCCCTTGATGGAAGCCATCTTTCTTTGGGTACTAAGCCTCTCAATCAGCAGATCTCAGAGATCCTGAGATGAGAAATGTTCCAGTTGTGGCTGACAGGCATTCACCATTCCAACCATTTCTTCATTTCAACTACCTGATTCTAGAATTGTGGCTACAGGGGATTTTCTTGAACTCAATTATTCCTGAAATGACTTCTGATTCTCACCCTTCCAGCCTTCCAGTGATTTCATAAGCACCTAATTACCTATATTAAAGCCCTTTCTGCCTAAAATACCTGGAGTGATTTTTGTTTTTGCACTGAATCTTGAGTGATACAGGAATTAAAACTTTGTGAGTGGGTCATTAGCTGTAGCTGTGAGAGGCATAATTTCCTTATCCTCCTCCTGGATTCTCAAACTTATATATTCTTGTATGACAAACACAGAATCACATTTTGATCACTAGTTGAAAGCATACTTACTAGTTCCAAGTATCCCATAGGACAGCACCTCAACTTCACAAAGTAGTCTCTGATCTAAAGCTACAACAGAGTCTTCAACAAGCCTTCCACCATTCTGGGGGACTGCATAAATTGCCGAAGATGGTTGATGTCAGCATCCATTCCTACCTCCTTTTATATGCTTTCCTGAACTCGAGAGGCTGGAAAGCTAAATTTCACCAACTACACTGCAGCTTCTGAGAGATTACATGAACCTCATGTGCTATACCCATTGCCTTGGTCTTCTTATGTAAATTGAGTTCATGTTCAGGAACTATGTGGTGTCTGACATCACAGTGGAAAATAAAGCTTTTAGTGACTCTAAGGATGGTGGGGCTGGCTAATGCATGGCAGACAACAAGAGCAAGTTCAAATTCAAAATTACTCTTGCTCTATGATGGTACAGTCTTAATATAGTTTGGTGTCTGGCTAATCTCCCTTGAATATGGTACCATACTGGAGGCCACAGCTAGCAGACTGGGCATTCAGCAATGACAGTAGTCAAGTCAACCTTGATCAGATGAAGTTCACGAGTTGAGGCCAGACTACCTGAGTATGTTTGTAAAACTGAAACAATTCTCATCAGGTTAGTGCTAACTTATCATGCAGAACCACTGGTAATTAAACCTCCATCTTTCTTTCCTACTCAATCAGTTGGTCATAGGGACCTCCCTTTGAGGCCGTAAGTATGAGCTTAGAAAAACCTACTTGAGTTAGGTCCCATATATAGCACCTCCACTTGAAAATGTACTGCAGTTTAGCACACCCAAATATATGGCTAGGTGAATCATAACACACATCATGGGCAGTTCAGGGCGAATAGTTATCTGGTATGCCATAGTTAAATATTAAGTCTCTATAAGGAACTTAAAACAAGCTGAGAGCTGTTTCTCAATAGAAACAGCTAGTTTCTTGACTAAGAGAGCATGGCTTTCATTGCAAACCCCAGAGGCATTTGCTATGCTTCTCCTGATGAGACTTAATACATTCTTCATGCAGCATCCCAGTTTGTTAAAACATTTTGAGTAATGGGCAAGAAAGTATACTCTGGTAGATAGAGAAATCCCTCAGGAAAAAGAATGGAATGCAGGTGCTGGC
The DNA here is from genome assembly GCF_002837175.3 of Physeter macrocephalus. Taxonomy (NCBI): domain Eukaryota; kingdom Metazoa; phylum Chordata; class Mammalia; order Artiodactyla; family Physeteridae; genus Physeter; species Physeter macrocephalus. The sequence continues at coordinate 39,842,270 of NC_041230.1, read as the reverse complement.
AATTTTAAGTTTCCTTGAAGTGGTGAGGGGGTAAAGGTGATGAGATATGGGTGAGGACCTGACAGTATTGCTACACCTAGTAAGTGGCTTCAAGCAGCTCAGCCAAATCTGTTACATATTGCCTTCAAAATGAAAAGAGATCCACTAAATTCTGCAACTCTTTTTTAATGGTAGAAGACTCAAACTTCAGCAAATATCCTGAAATTTTCCAAAGCACTGAACCCTCTACACACTTCACTGAGCAACTCAGGCCTTATATTTTCCTGGATATTGCTCCCATTTGCCAGTATGCATGTATCTAGAATGTCTACAACTTCATGTCCTCCAGATTATATCAGTATAAAGTCATTAACTTCATGACCTAGCCTTATGTCCTTTGGGATGAAACATTCAAGCTCCCCAGAGATTGAATTATGGCTCAAGGTCAGAGTATACATAACTCTGAAGCAAAGAGGCAAAAGTATATTGTTATCCATGCCAAGTGTAAGAAAAACACTATTGGTATCTAGATACAGTTGACCCTTGAAAAACACAGGTTTGAACTGTGCAGGTCCAGATATATGTGGAGTTTTTTCAAAAAATATGTACCACAGTACTGCACGATCTGCAGTTAGTTGAATCCGCAGATGCAGAACCATGGATATGGAGGGCAACTGTAAAGTTATATGCAGATTTTTGACTGTGAGCAGGGTCACCACCCCTAACCTGTGCATTGTTCAAGAGTCAACTGTATATTGATAGGAAAAAAAAAAAAAAATTTGGAAGAGCAGTAGTTAAGGCTATATTCGTTGCTTCAGTAAAGACACCACATCTGGAACACTTGATTTAACTGAAGTTACCACCTATTAAATTTATGATCATGATAATCCACCAGCGATTTGGAAGAGCAGTAGTTAAGGCTATATTCGTTGCTTCAGTAAAGACACCACATCTGGAACACTTGATTTAACTGAAGTTACCACCTATTAAATTTATGATCATGATAATCCACCAGCACTCTCTAAGACCAATTCATACAAGAGAATTATGTTAGGAAGTGATAAGACTCAACATCCCCACCACTTTTGAATGGTTTATGATGACACTTAAATCTGCAGTTCCCCAGGGATGTGGTACTGCTTTTCATTTTGTCTCTTGGTAGTAAGACAAATTCCAGTGGTTTCCACTTGGTCCTTTCTGATATATCAGAAGCCATTATGGAGTTCTTCTATTGCTGATGATATATATTCCAATAATAAATTCATGAATTAAAGAAATAAAAGAGGGATGCATTTAGGGTCCCACTGGGCTTACTATAAGACAGATTTGGATCAACTCTCTATCATCTGAATTCCATAATTCCCATATTCTCACAGAAGAACCAGGTTGCGTTCTGGGTCCCCAGGCCTTCGTGTTACCTCAGAGCTAACATCTAATACTTTATGAAAGGTCTAGGTATTTCCCTTTTCCCCAGCTGCTCAGTTTACCCTGGTGAATGGCTCAGGTCCCTTTGAAAAGGATAAAAGATTTAAATATACTAATTAAGATGTTATTGTAGATTTCTTCCTCTCAAGAGTATCTGGTCTCCCCTTCATTTAAAAAATTCTGAACCTGTAAATTTACACAGATTTGGGACTTTAAAAGAGATCATGACTACTATGAGGTCTTCGTTCATCAAGTATGCAGTTTTTCTTATTCGTATTAAATAGAATCTAATTGGGCTACCCATCTATTTTAATCCTAGTTACTACCAAACACTACAGCTGGTCAAACAATTATCATACTAGCTCTGATGCATGTTATGATAACCGTACTCACCCTGTCTTCAACGTTTTGAGCTGGTACTTAGGCTCTGCCATCGTGGGACCCATGTATCCTCACTGAACTCATGAAACCCTACTGTATCTCCCACCAGCATCCTTGGCTTACAGAGAATGGCCGCTGTAGCACTCTTCCAAGACCTGGAATACTCTCATTTATGTATTTCTAAATGCCTGAAGGAGGGAATATCTTCTGAATCTTCTTGGAGAACATGATTAGAGTTAGGCAAACATTATAAACCCACTCCAACTTTTCTAATTTCCTGAGCATCTGAATGCCTAGTGTGACATTAAGCACTCTTACTTAAGCTACTATATTGAATCCAGAATCTGTAGTAAATATATCCATATCAATTAATTCAGATGACTTAAAATTACACTCCTTCTTCCTTGTTCTTATACCTTCAGAATCCACTTACACATATATTATCCAATTTTAAAAATTAGCAAAATCTTGCAGTTCAACTCTATAATTATTATTACAGGACATGCTGGGATCTGTCTCTAGATACAGGTCTGGGATGGTGCATGATGTTGAGAATGGGCCATAAGGAGGATTGGATTCTGTTTGCAAGGAGGTCTTTCCAGGGTTTTCAAGCAAGATAGGGCAAGAAGGCTGCTTCAGCCCACAAAGGAGACTCATGGGTTTGGGAGCCCATTACAGTCTGAATCATTCAAATTCTTCCCTACATCCCCACCCCAATTCTGTGATTTCATCTCTTTTTCATCAATACACTTTGACACCAGTCAGTGAGTTCAGTTGATTTGGTAATTCAACAACCTTTACTGTGAATTTCTTCTGCTCTGTGACTAGAAAAGATATTCTTTTGGTTTGAAAAAAAAAAAAAAAAAAAAAAAAAAGTCCCTTTTCTAGAGCCAAGAATTTAGGGATTTGAGTTTATCATTCTTTTTCTTTAAATTGTCTAGCAACATTAGAAACAACCAGTCCTAGCATCCATTTATTTATCAGTTAATATCCTGAGGTGCAGGTAATAAAAACCTGTGTTGGTTTATTTAAGCCAAAAAGGATGCTTATTAAAAAATATATATTGGGCTTCCCTGGTGGCGCAGTGGTTGAGACTCTGCCTGCCAATGCAGGGGACATGGGTTCGAGCCCTGGTCCAGGAAGATCCCACATGCCGCGGAGCAACTAAGCCCGTGTGCCACAACTACTGAGCCCATATGCCACAACTACTGAAGCCCGTGCTCCACAACAAGAGAAGCCGCTGCAATGAGAAGCCCGCACACCGCAACAAACAATAGCAGCCGCTCAAAGCAACTAAAGAAAGCCCGCGCGCAGCAACGAAGACCCAATGTAGCCAAAAATTAATTAATTAATTTAAAAAAAAATTATCTAGCTCACAAAATTGTCATGAAAGCTGAAGACACAGGTTCAGAGCTACAAAGCTAGGAGTGATGCCTAGAATCCCAGCAGAGAGCTGGTCTAGTGAGGATGTCACTGATGCCCCTGCTGAGCACTGGACAATGCAGCCCTACCACAGACAGTAGACACTGGATACCAGCATGGATGCCCCTGTGCCCCAGGAACTCACTCATTCAACCACTATCACAAAGAAGCATTCCTCACGGTTCTCTCAACTCTGAATCGGAGGCATACTATGGGTAGAACCTGTTATACATGCCTGTGTTCTCATAATAAGGAAGATTTGGAACTTTCAGTTTTTATAGCAGGAGGAGGCTGTCACTAAGACACAACATTGCAGAATTTTCCCATGATAGAGAAAGGATTCAGATAATATTTATCAAAACACCAACCATATCCAATAGAAGCAAATGGAAACAGAAATAAGAAAAGTAGTTTTCTAAAACTGAAGACAATGCATACAAGTAATACTTAGTGCATAAAATTAACAGATTTTTTAAAATTAAGATAATCAATGCTGGTAAATGCGGGGAAATGGCATTCTTCTACCCTATACTAGTGGGAATGGAAGCTTTCTAGAGAGCAGTAAGGCAGGACACACCTCAAAGCCTTTCCATTTTTTCTTTTGAGGCTATCTATAGTTTCTAAAAAAAATTATAGTAAATATTATTTCATAATCAGAGAAAATAAAGTATTATTTAAAATTTTAAGTAACTTTTTTTTTTGGAGAAATCTACCAAATACTCCTTTTTCATTTTCCCCTCTATCCGCGTATTTGTTTGGCAAGTATTTATTAAGCATCTGTGTGTCTACATCAGCAGCTGGCAATTGTAAAAATTATATCTATATTATTTTGTTAACTGCATTTTTTAATGGATGAAGAAACCAGAATATGAGTTGACATCTTCAAGTTCTCAAGTTGAACTTGAGTTGGCATCTCACGTCCTAAATGCTCTTAAATGTACTCCAATCGTTCTGCTACAAATTAAGGTGATAACGGACACTGAAGTTTATATGACACAGATTCCCCCAAGTATTAGGAGCTGAAGACTCAAGGATCTACATATTTCTAAAGCCCCAAAGTCACTGCAAATTCACAGCAAATCTTACCCAAGGCGTATCTAATAACAGATCTAGAGTTTCTGAACTACTGTTCACAGACAATACAAAAGGCCAGTTGCAAGTAAATACTGTACAGCTCTCCAGGTATTTGGTTTACTGGTGTCCAGCACTGATAGAATGACTAAATATTAAAGAGTTACGTAAACAATGTCAAAGTGCTCCTGCCCAGTCTGGGGCTTCAACTTTTTCTGTGAAATGGTTGAGTTCTTGATATTGTTTTTGATACTTGAAATTGTTTTTGGACAATCCCAAATTTAGCAGTAATTTCAAGGAGGCTTCCTGGTATGTGTTCTAGATTGGTCTCCACATTAAACTGATAAATCAAGAGGTTTATCTCCTCAATAGGTCAAAATGATTATTACCATCCTCTTGCCTTTTGGAGGAAAAGAACTTTATCCTTCTATGTGATTTATTCTTTTCATGGGCATCCATTCAACACTGAGCTATTGTTTCAGAACAAGGAAAATGTATTCCTTTTACAGGTTTATTCCTTAAACTGGCATTTGTTTAAGTAGTTTCCACTGCACAAACACAAAAAGCCCTAATACATGCAGACTGGGTCGGCCTCATGCCATCAGATGTCACCGCTGATGGGTGATGGCACTTATATAGATTTACACAACAAAAACTACATTAAAAATGTTAAGGTGGTGAGACAAAGACACAAAGCCCTAGAAATTCACAGCTCGGGATTTAAACATACTATATCTAAGAGGAATGGAGTGCATTAGGGTAATGGGAAGGTGACAGCGTCCCTATTATACCTACAGGGCTAGACACTTAATCCTTAACTGAATTTCCTGGTGGTGCTTGCTTTGTCTCATTCTTGGGGCCTTATGTTTTTTAATGACATTATTGTTGTGTAAATGTTCTTGTTTTATAAAGTAATTTCAGGTTGATTATCATCTGTTTATGCAATTAGTGTGATTATACCTAATTACATAGTAGAAACAACATATATAATTCATTTATTAGAGGTATAACTGTAGTATGTAATGATTTTCAATCCTTATGAAACTTTGTTAACAAATATTCCATGAATGTGAAAGCAAAATATTTAGATGCCAGCTCTCTTATATTATATATATATATTTTTTTTCATATGCTCAGTAATAATTAGATTTACTGCCTGTCAAGTTTAGTGTTAAAAATCATATTGCCATATTAGAGGGAATACAAATATAAAAACTGTGCTTAGGAAAATTAGAAACACTCCCTGGTGTTTTCTTTAAGGTTTGGTTTTGTAAATCTCTCAATTAAGATTTCTTACCTATAGAGCGTCACCCTCAGGTGAATTTTGACAGTAAAGTTATAAATCCAGTAAAGAGATTTATATATGACATATAATACCCACATGTGTATGTGACATTCCTAACTAATAATATTGCCCTCTTTATTCTCGTGTTTTTCTTTCTTTGATTCTGAACCAAAAGGGAACTTAAAAATGAACTAAAAAAATGCCTTGATATAAAAAGTAGATCATAAAATAAGAAAGATGATGCGTGCCTCCAAAATCATCCAAGATTCTTATGAAGAGTTGAAAATAGTTGCTGAAAGATAACATAAACTGAGCTCACATACAAGAAATGCATATTAATGTAGGTTATCACCATTTATTTCTTTATCAAATTTCTATCTGTTATTGGTCACTTACAGAAAATATTATTTAACTATTCCTTCCCTTCTCAAAATATGGAAACTAAAAAATGCAATATGAATAAACTGAATGCAGAGATTTGCTGCTTTTGAATTATGTGGTACATTCTCCCATGTGGATAAAAACCATCAAATATCCTCAATTATCGCTTACTGCTGAGACAAGTATTAGAGGGTCTAATTTACATCATTGGAAGTTTTAGGCAATAATATCAGAAAAGCAACACTTTAAACATTAGCAGCACATTAGTGTAAAACTACTACTCTTCTCCTTTTGGATATATACTAACCTCATGAACTGCAAATTCCATCTTTATCAGAAGGCAATATTCTCAGCATCTGATCTACAAACAAACTTATATTCAAATGCATCCTGGATTTCAATTATTATTGAAGCAAACCATCAACTTAAGTTTTCAGTCTTTCAGCTAAGATACCTACTGTTTCAGAATCACTCTAGGCACACTCAACACATAAATTTCTTTTTTTAATTAATGAAACAAAACTTTCATTAAAAAGTCAAGGTAAAAAGGTTTGTTTTTTAGTTAAGATGAGTAGGAATTATTACTCTGAAAAAAGGAGGCAAACGTTTTGTTTCTTGAATCCTGGGTCAAAAAAACCTTGACTCAGAATATTCAGTTGTTGACATATATGAAAATTACAATACGCCCCTATAAATGATGCATATTAGGGTATACATTTTCTGAGGATAAGGACTACAGCTTGTATTTCTTTCATTCCCTCATGGTACCATGAACAATGCCTGCATAAAGGAGTTGAAAAATGAATGAATGAATGAATAGAAAAATCAAAACATGCAACTAATTTTTACACAGAACAAATTGCCAATAAGCTTTTTTCTTTTACTTGCTCCCTACTCTTCTTTTTACAAGGACTTAACAAGTTGGCATCTTAAAAAGTCAAATATTCAGACTTTCTTCCCCTTGAATATATTCAACTGTACAATATAGTGTCTGGCACAAAATAATCATCAGAAATGTTAGTCCATGAAGGTTCAGTATGTGATATAGATTCTCTGAAAAAGTCTGAAAGCCAACAAGGAAAACCCCTTCACACAATCGCAGTAACTCAAGAAAACCTGAGTGCCATCTGGTCCTGGCAACATTTGGCAAATAACAGGCACTTCTTGTTAATTATTTGTTTCCTCCCATCCCCTTCTGGCTTCACAGCAGGAGGCAGAGACCATGTTTTGGGAAGAGGCTACCTAGGTAAAGAAGATTAATACATTCTACAAGGGAACCCCTCTGCTGGCTCCTAGGAGCTCTCCTCCGCTCACTGTTTCCCTCTGTACTAGGGAGCGCTAAAGAAGTGGACAGGCTGGGAGACACAAAGAATCTGTGTCTGCTGTTAGAAGGAAGCGGTGATGGGAGATAAACCTGGGAAGGAAGGACGAATGTGACTACTAGGCAGCTGGCCCCAGACATACTTGTTTTTACTTTCCTGCTACACCCATAAATGTTTTTAGAATGTATTAAACAGTCAACTTGTCATTGGTATTAATCTGTAGAAGTTGATACAGACCAAACAAAAAGAAAGCTTTCTTCCACATCTGCACTTTAGATTCTAAGGACAAAGTGAGCACAATCAGGAATGGGCTGTTCATAGAACAACTCTCTTCTTCACCAAGGAAGTATCTAGCCCAAAGTTGTGCCTGGGCCCGGCAAATAACGAGCTGCCCTTCCATCCCCGTGGCCTAGACATGAACCCTATTGCGCAAACAAGGGAGGCTGTGAACACACACTTTTCAGACAAAAGTAATACAGCCATAAGTTTGCTGGCTTGTTTCAGCAGTGACCAGCTTCTGGGGCTATTGAGTACCCTACCTTAAAATTTACAAAAGGCCTAAGCCAGATGGGATGGAATTCACAGACAGTACTGGCAGCCAAATGATTAAACAGAAGCATCCACAGCTTCCAACCCAAGAACTGCACCAGTGCATGTCTGACCAGAGCAGTGATAAAAAAAAAATCTTGTGTAATGTCCTGAAAGGGGATGAGGTAAAAAGGGCTAATGATCATTGGATCTTTAATGTACATCAGATGAGGAATGTACATCTTTGAATTAGATCCCTAAGTGTGAAAACTGTGACAACTTCTGGAAACTTTGTTAGTCTCTAACTGGCTCTGAAAGCACATTATCTTTCTGTCTCACTCTGTTGCTACTTTTTGAAAGAAGTCCATCACCCTAAACATGACAGCAAGACACTAAACTTTGAAAAATGCCTTTCCATATTTTTTTCCCATAAACCATTAGTTTAAAAGTTAGAGATTAAAAAATGGAAATATTTCCCTAGCTTTATACTAATGTGGCATTTACACATTCTTCCATACCATTTGAATGCACTCACCAGGCTGGCATCCATTCTAAGCACAGTGTAAAGTCTAGAAAGGCATTTTATTCTTTCCAGGTGTGCTTGACTAGCTTATTTATGGTCTGACTTCCTTTCATAGTGTGAGAAACCTTAGCCTTCTGCCAGCTGCAAAGGATTGTTAAGAAGAAGCATTTTTAAGTTAAAAAATATATAGCAACAATTTTCCTCTCCTCCCTCTCTCTCTCTGCCACACTTCATGCACCTTCTTGCATTGGTTAGTCCATGACATGTCTAAATAGGCATTTAACTGTACTCACCATCAAAGAAGCTGCCCCATGCAGGCAACAGTATATTAACTTAATGAATACCAGAAAGGATAAGAAGGAGGGTACAGAGCTGTTAACTCGGCCCAAGTTATCCTTCCTGAGAACACTCATCACATTCGCTGGTAACACACACATACACACAGCATCATGCACTTTTCTCCCCTTCTTTAGTTCCAGAAAAGCTGGGGGCCATTACAATGACATACAGCTGAAAAGTACACCTGATTTGCAAAGAAGCCATACAGTATGCTTGTTTTATGCACACAGTCACATAAACTAAGCGTAAATGTTTTCTCATTCATGATTAACATCTGAAGGTCCCTGGCAGTGTTTCCTTGTGTGACTACTTAAGTAGTCCCAATTAAAGACCACTATTTGTCTCTTTAGTGGCCATATTACAACCCAAATATGTAGATATAAAAAGATAAAATAATTTTGAAAGATAAATTTTCAACACCATAAAAGAAAATGAAATGTATTCTAATTTAAACAATTTTTCATACAGGTACAGAACGAGATAAATAATTTGGGCTTAAATAACTGGTTCTACCCACTTAAAAAATGCACTCAATTAGGACAACTTTGTAAATGTTTCTGAAATGACAGGGGTTTTAAAAAATTATTTGAGTGTCATTTATAACAATTATGACTTTTAGAAGAAGAAAGAATGTGAATGGTGGCAAAGATGAGACATAATTGGCCATGAGCAATAAAAAGGTTGACAGGACTTGAACATTTTTAAATAAAAAATTACTAAATCCAAACAACCTGGATCCCAGGAAAATTTGAGTGCTTAACTAGTAAGATCACAGAATACCTATGTTTCTTGGAAAAGAAAATTCATTTTTATTGAGAAGGTGTGGTTCAAAAAATTACCACATAATTTAGAGATCCACGGGAATCTTTGGCATTTCAAAACTTGAGTGGAGCCTTTGGAAAAAGCTCATCACAGCTCCTTTCAATCTCTGAGGAAGCTGGCACTCTGCGATGGAGTTGTTAAACAGCCTGGCCATGCCAAAATTCATCATAGCACTGCCCCAGGGAGGCTGCTAGCTGCCTGACCCTAGCAACTCGGAGTGGGACTGGAACAAAAGGCTAGCATCCATTTCAAAAAGAACCCCAGGAAGCATCTGCGGGAGGATGAAGAGTGCCGAGGTGGAAGCTGGAAGACAGTGGGAGTGAGGAAAGCACTCGCTAAGGAAGGCAGAGAGAGCTGGAAGGAAGGCAGGCTGAGCCAGCAGGTTTATTGGCAGAAGTCGCACACACGATTGCTAGGCAATGGTCAATTTCCAGACAATAACAGCACAATAACTGCAAAGCAGTAAAAGTGAGAGATCATGAAGAATGCATCTTCGCACACAGAGAAATGACAAAGAGAGGAAAAGGAAGAGCGAAGGAGGGAGGAAAGTAAGGGAAAGGACAGGAGGAAGGAAGAGAAGGATGAAAAAGAATAGGGAAGTGGGGGGGAGGGGAACCACTTTAAGAAAGTAAGGTTTATCAACATGAATTACCAGGTATCTTTGTGTTTACAGACTGTGGAGTCTATCTAGGCTGGCTAACGGCATGCTATTCCTTTTCTTGTGCTGTCAAGAAATATTACTGATTGTTAATAGCGTTAAAATCTTTATCACTTAATTTATTTTATTAATCCCATCCGGATTTAACATTACTAGCACACGACTGTAAAGAGCAGTAATAATGCCATCGAGGTTGGTATCAATGATGCTGAAGGGTATTATGTAAAACGCAGCCAATGAGCAACGAGATGACAGGTTCTTACAAACCTTTACATTAGATTAAGGAAAAGCCTTGCACAGATTCACCAAACTGTGATCTTAATACGATATAGCATCCTCTGTCCTTTGATGTCCCTCTAGAATTACTTGTCATCCTCCAACATTTAAAAACCAAATCTCAACATCATCCAAGAATTGTAAAAAGAGTTAATGTATATTTAAATAATGCATAAACTTTAACTCTTTCCTTCTGCTTCTCTGTTTCTCTCAAAGCCATTCTTTCAAATAAAACTTTGATATGTCAAATACTTTTTTAAAAATAATAATGCTATAGGCCAATGAAAAAATGGGGTTATAGCTTTAGATAATATTTTTAATTATTCACTCAAATAACTTTTACAGTTACTTAAGTTCACACAATTAAGGACTTGAACTGTCTTGCATGGGCTAGAATCCTTCCAGGGTACCTTCAATCCCTAGCAAGACAAATTGAGGTGAGCCGTTTCAGTACAACAATTACCCAGAAAAGGTCTTCTGCTTCAATCTGTCAGACTCGTGGAATTTTATACATTTTTATTCATATATGAGAATTGTGAGTAAAAGCCATTCTGATCAACCCCATGGGCTCTATCTAATAGGATGTATCATACAACATGCACAACTGCCCTCCCCCGTCAAAGTGGGGAGTCAAGGTAATTATAATATGATAAATGAATTAGATCATGGGAATCGGAAGATCCGTAAGGTTGAAAACAATTATCTTGACATTAAAAACCTCAACTGTAGTGAAGTTTTGTTAAAACACAAAGTTTATAGAAATTAAATTTGGAGACAAAAGGGGATCTCACCTAATGAAGGATCATCTGTAACAATAATAGATAAATCTTGCAAAGACAACACTCAAGAAGGATTTAAAGGAGTCCAATTAAGTTGGACTAAATATCAGAAAACCCACTAGTAAAGAATATACGGGTTTTTTCTTTTCTTATATGATGAATCTGCTATATAAACTTACCAATCACAATACAGACTCATTAATTGGATTATCTTATGGCTCGTCTCAGCACTGACTTTTGGAACTTATGTTAAATTTAGATATGACTTCTAAGGAGAAAGAGAAAAAACTCGTCTGGCAATTTAAAGCTGTTTCAGGTGACATTTTTTTTTTTTTATTAAGTTGAACACTGTCATCTTCCAACATATTTCTGAAGTAACTTTATTTTTAGGGGTTTGTCCTAAACAATACAATTTTCTTGAGAAAATAGCTGCTTAGTCTAGGCTTATCTTTATGTACCTGCTGTCTCAATCAACAAACATTTATGTGTAGGTACTGGAGTAACTGTAACTAACATTTCTAGGCAGGGGGTAAGTAACCAAGTGATATGATAAGCTTTTATTTTATTAAACTTCACCAGACTGCTGATGAATTTTTGCCCCATAGGAAGTCGAGTCTCAACCTACGTAAGTCATTGATCTCCATGACATCACACCAGGCAAGAGGCAAAACTGGAATCTGAACCCCCAGGCTTCAACTGCAAACCTTCACATCCTATGGGATAATGCAACAAAGCCTAATCCAGGGCTCCAGCTCTTGCTAACTCACAACCAAGTTGTAAAAATAAATACAGTGAAAACTACATAAGATGTAAATCACACTTTAAGGCATAAAAAGATGTCAAAGCACTTTGCATCCACTTTGAAACCAAACACCACCACCCCACTAGAAACAATGGCATTTCCAGTAAATCTATTTTACTTAAAGGAAAAGGTTAAATAAGCTGGTGAATGCCAACAAGTGTTCTTTGGCTAATGTAGGGAGGTGCTCTTGGCAATCTCCTGGCCTCTGAGATTTTGCTAATTGTTTTTCCAAGAAGAAACTTAAGTCTCTTTCAAGCACTATCTTGAGTAAATGTTGCCATGGAAAAGCCTTGGTATTCCACTTTCTATAGTGGTTGCACAGCTACTGTAAAGAGTGCAGAGAGGAATTTTTGTAAGCAGCTGCCAACCACACCCTAACCCCAGGCAGCTGTCTTGCGTTATGAATTACTGGTCACGATAAGAAGTGTGGATGATGACTTATAAAACATCCCCATTTCAGACAATGCAAAGTAAGTCTTCCTGATTATGGGAGGAGGTAGATGGAAGACACAAGAAATCAGATATAGAGCCATTCTTGCCATGTTGGAATATAAATGACAGGGGTTCAGACACACATTCTCACTTAAATGTCACTCTTCAATAGACTGGCTAACAAAATGCTCCTGTTCAGCATATACTGGGATACACACATTCCAACTGCAAAGGCCTCAGAGGGAGCAGTCATTTATGGCTCATCCTTCCATACGTGTTCTAAGTGATGTGGCCAGGTGGCCAGGAAGCACAGGAGTGAAGAAAGGACAGACTTTCCAGTCACTCTAAAAGAACCTGTCAAATCACCAATGCTACCAGCATCTTTCATTCACTGGTACCTAACTGAAGGGAAGGATAGGTAGGAGGCAGCCTCCTACAGGACTGCAATGATGATGTACGAAATAAAGCAGAATTCTTCACTGGAATTCAGGAAGGTTTCTGGGTAAAACAGTTTCAGAGCCCAGAATTCCTACTCATATCTTAGGGCAGAATTTCCCAAGGCTGAAGTGCTATGTCGGCTTGGTGCATTCGGGCCAGATGAGTTAGGGTCCTGACCACTTGATTTTCAGGGACTCAGGAAAAGAGTTCAGGCTATAAAATACCTTTCTGCTCATTTTTCACTGCTGCGGCCTCAGAGGTTACCAAAGTCTGTAAGGGAACAGAATATAAAATGTTTCCCACTGCAGACCTGGAAGACTGGGCCCTTGAGTTGTGAGTGGCCCACCATCAGAAAACCTTCTCCCTTTGTTACATCTGCTGGGCCTTCCACTAAAGAACTGAATTCGATAGACTGGGGGAAGGGGAGGAGGCGAGTGGGGAGTGGGGGATGGAAGGAAGGCTGGTGCAAGAATATATTTTCTATGTCTGGATAAGGGAACAGGATTCTAGGTAATTGCCTGGTTTTCTCATTGTTCTTGGCTGCCATTCCGAGATTCATAGAGGGGCTGAAGGGATATCTCTCTTTTCTCCTTTCCCTTCTAATTCTTCACTCACTACCTCCCCACCAATCCTCCAAGTCACCCCTCCCCCCCTTAATCCTTTTCCCTCCCCTCTCATGGTGCTTATTCCATCCTAGAGGAAAAAAAAAGTAATTTGTCTGTTTTATTTATGATGCAATGAAGGTATGCTGCACGCGTCAGGATAGCCTGACACTGGTCAAACTATCTGACAGCCGAGAAGAACTGCCTTCATACTCCAATGAGTGTATATTTTAACCATTTGTCCACCAGAGCACACCACCGAGGTTCTGTCATACCACCAAGGTTTTGTCAGGATTCACAGCACTGGGTTTGTTTGGGTTTTTGTTTTTTTTTTTTTTTTGACACCTATTTTGTTAGATCCCAGTTAACCTTGGAACACGAAGTGTTTTCACAGAATCTTTTGTCTTACATATGCACCCTAAAATATGCGGAGATGCTGTTCATCATATGGCAAAATTCAAAACTGTCTGAATATTCCCATGAAAGACCTCTGATGATGGTCTTAGAACTTCATTAAATTTAGTGATCTAGAACAGTTATGCCACAAGTCCCAAATCATGATACAGTATTTAGTGATCAGATCCAGAAAGTGGAATTAGCACAAATGAAATCAAACTTTCAAGCTACTTCTCCTCAGAATTAAAAATGAAAGCACAGGTCAAAAAGCTAGAGTAGTCCTGTCAAGAATAACGTCTGGGTAAAAATCCCTCAAGAATTTCTTTTTTTTTTTTTTCCTAGAAAGAACCACGGTTAGTATGTATTTGATAGTTCATCGTCCAAGTTTGAATCAGAGTGTTTTCTCTAATATTTGCGAATTAGGGCTTTTAAGAATTTGACAGGAGCAAACTGAATGGCCAAATGGACCAGTTTATTGCATTTACTCCTTTTCAATTTCTGCTGCGTTGTACTCTCTGGATTCCGTGATCTACCTGCCAAATGCACACTCACTTGTGTACATACTGTAGTGGACTCTCCCCTTACTTTCAACAACAAATCCCTAATTCCAGAGGGCCTGCCTCACATCCACTCTCTCTCTATCCCCTGTTGCTTTGCCACCAGCAATTTAATTCTCCTTTTCAGACATAAAAGGACACACTGGGTTTTCACAATTATACTTTTGATTTCCTCATAAAAAACAATGCTCAGAATTAGGCCCTGGACAATCTGTTCTTGTCCTGCAAAGGCCTGTGGGGCAAGATTTCCAGAAGAACCAATGAGATTTCTGCTGACTGAAAATATTTTTATTTTAACAAACTACAAAAGAAAAATGCTAAAAAAAACAAAACAAAAAAACACTCACAACAGGTTCAGAAATGTAATGTAATGCACACAGCATGAAACAGAAACAAAGACCCAGCAGACAGGGAGTGTGATGAATGGTCCTAACCACATCGTATTTATTTATTTTTTTTAAATCTGCATTTGCCTTTCATCTGCAAATGAAAGGAATGGGGAGAAAGTGACTATGCATTCCAAGGAATTTCTTTTGGTATAATAAGAGCGAATGCAAATATTATAAACAGAAGCAGAATTAAGAGTCTACAGCAACAAAGATACAGAATGGCTGAAAAATCAGGGTTCCCACTGTGGGTTTTTTTTTGCACTCGGCTGTGGAAGGTGGCAAGAAAATGCTGTACAATGCCGACTCAAGACAAGGGTAACCACAGCGCTGAATGCTTCTGCTTTTCAAACCAAATGTGAAAGTGAGTTAAACTGAGTTTTCTTGAGGTGACAGGAAAAAATATATATTTTGGTATACTTTTAAGTATACACTGAAATTATGAAAATTTCTAAGACAATACTTTTTAAAAAAATCAAGGCATTAAGATCACTTAATAGTAAATACATACACAAGTCGAAATATTATTTAAAATTTTCAAGCCATGTAAAAACCACCCACTCTTTTCTCTGTAAGCATTGTTCCCAAGGTTTTAGGAAGAACAAGACAAATCCAACTGTGTGGATTATGTGGCGTGCACAATGCACTTGACAGACTGTAGAAGTTAACATACTTTGGCAAGGGTACTAATTTACAAATAGATGATTAGATGTACCTCACTAGCCATGGAAGAAAATAGGCATATTTTTGTACATATGACTATTATGCATTTTATATATACATCTACATATGTATGTGTGTGTATGTGTATTTGAGTGAAGAGAAAAAGAGAAAGCATCACTCTCTTAAGCTGTATCAATATTGGTGACACAAAATGCACACAAATTCCACAGGTTCAAAGTCTTCCATTTTTTTAGTGAAAAATAACCAATCTAACATTGTAACTCTACAAATATCTGGAAGTCTTAATAGTACTTTGTACATTTCATAATCATTAAATTTTTAATATTCAAAGAGTTTTATGTAGTGTTCATTTAAAACAAATGGACATAACTTTTGAAGATGTGTTTAGAAGTTATAAGCAATGCCTAACTGTTTTTGCACAGGTTGAAATACCCCTCAAAGATGAGCTAGTTTGATGTATGCAAACGTTTTATACTTGTTGTATAGTTCTGGAAAAGAAAAATTATATGTGGTTGGCCTTTGCAACTATGATAGGATAGAACAATGTCAATATAATAGAGAAGAAACTATTTGATCACAATAACCTTGCTAAAATAAAATTCTTTCTAAATGGTTGAAGCTAACAACCATAATTTTATGTGCAATATCAATAAGATGTAGAATGCGCCACTTGATTAAAATAAACTTGCTAAAATAAAATTCATGGTGTCAAAATAAACACCCGGATGATAACCTAGGCAGTTCTGAATCTCCCTATGTTTTAAATTTGAAAGGTTTATAATTTATATTTTCAAAATAGTTCAGAATGGGCTAACAAGATAAATCACATCATTCTAGGGAACCTGATTAAATTTCACATTGGAAACTGAGAAGACTCCTCGTGACCTTCCCTTACAGTAGCTGTCCTGCCATTTTGCTGCTTTTGCTCCACCTGGCTCGACCGCAGCTGTCATAAATCGCAGACTACAAAGCTGCATGCTTTGAGAGCCAGCTTCAAAAATATAAGTTTCAAAAATTAAACCACTTACAGTCCCTCCTCTTCATTTAGAAACAATATATTTTGTGCTGGCGTTATCTTGCTATGTAATAATTGCACATTAATAAAAACATATGTGGTGAGAAGCGAATAAATAAATTGTACTTCACAAAAGCATCTCGACACGAAATCACATTTTCAAACTGCTTTAGAAAAGGAACTGAAAAATCCTGGCAAGTAAATAGGCAGGCAAGCAGCAAAAGAGATATTCTCAAAGGTATTTCCAAACTTGCATTCATGACGTGAAAATCGGTGTTAGCTGCAGATTCCTGTAATATTCCCAAGATATAAGTTGCTGAGCATTTTTCCCTATACTAGTTATTGTGTTTTTAAGGAGCCTTTTATACAATTCTTTCTTTATAATTTCAATAAACAAAAACCATATAATGTTTTTTTTCAGTGTTTATGAATTTCTACACAAGGAAGGTGGCTTATTTTGCCCATTGAAGATGAACTATGGAAATGATCATGTGCAGCCTGATGATTTTTCACACACCCTTAAACTAAGGTTTCACAATATCTCTAGGCACTTTTCTCCTGGTCAGCAGAAAGTGTTCCCCTCTACCTTGAAAGTCCAGAAAATCTACAATTAAACTGTTCTGGAATTCTGTTGTCTTGTATTTATCTGTGCATCAGTTACATACTTATCAGCGCCTCTTCTCAAAAGGTTCCAATTCTCCTCTGGACGAGCTGCCTCTATTTAATCCATTCCTCTCTCAGACAGAGACATACATCAAACAGGAGAGAAATATTACAGAAAGAAATACCTATTTTCTCACACTTTTCAGATTAAATATCTCCAGCTGCAGACAGAAACCTCTTTAAATTGAAATTAATTTCTGTATTTTAAAAAAATATCAGGTGGTATGTTTTGCTTTCTCTGCCTTTGCAGTACAATTTGTAGGCCCTCGAATTCTTAACACAAATACATTTTTAATCTACAACCCAGCCTGAGGTTTCTCTTATTCTCCTGATTACCGTTTCCCCCTCCATGTGGGACCTTATTTGTTATCTCTCTTGCTCAATGCTTATTCAAAAATGCCTTCAATCTGAAAAAAGAAAAAAAAATGGTCAGCCAAACAATACATAAAAGGGCAAGAGGAAACCACTCATAGAGCTATACACAATCTATACTTTCCTAATATACAAGACTTTTTCCCATAGTCTTACCCAAAAACAAAAAGAATTATTTACATTCACAGCTTAAGAAAATAATTTTACATACTTGTTCTCTATGCTCAAATGCTGCCGGGGTTGTGTGTATTTTGTAGAGGCAGACTGCCCTCTGCAGGGGAAAGCAGCTTTTTAACAGCCCCCTTTCAAACAATCTCAAAAAAAAAAAAAGAAAAGAAAGAAAGAAAAGGAAAAAAACAGGACAGCTGTATTGCAGAAAATATAAACAAAAAGTTTCTTAAATGGATTTGCTTGTATGCAATTACACTGAATTTATTCACCCTGAAATGTACTTCTTCACACTCTACTTTTTTTTTTTTCTTTCAAGTTGCCTATCCCCTATTTCCACTCACAGGAAAAATAGGAAAAGGGCAACATTTTTGTCATAAGCTGCACAGTGATATTAAACTGAACACAGAATTGTTCCAGCCTCATTTCTTTCCCAAATTAGAGTAGGCTTTAAAAAACATTTTTTAATAGTTATTCAAATGCCATGTAACCATTGTACAGCAGGGCTCTGAATTTGTCAAGAAATCTCTCTAGATTTCTGCTCTGGGCTTGGGGCAGTGGAGTGAAAGCATTCTTTGATGCTTAGAAAATTGCATTGTGGTTCTATTATTTTCACTTTAATATTTTGGAAAATGAGATGAGGTGATATCGATTTCAACCCATTGTATGTATTTCAGAGAATAAATGAATAAAAACGCTAATCAAGAGAAATTTTGATGATTGGGTCATAATTACCTAAACCTTAAATGTTGTGGTAGAAATTAGTGACAGTTAAGAGCTAGTGAGTCCTTCATTTCATTAAGGCTTTCATTCTTTCTTAGGTCTATCTGTCTTGCACCAAATACCCTAAAACCTGTTTCAGCAATTAAAGGAGAAGGGAGGTCTGTATTTTTAAGGAATGGTCTTTTAGGGTTTTGGTTTTTGGGTTTTCTTTTTTTTTTAAGGTTGTCACAGAGCAGATTCTGTAAACAGAAAGTGTGTGAAAAGGTGTCACAATTTAGTGGCATTTTCCAATTAAGTCTTCAGGGTTAATTCCTTACACTTAAAAAGACACTTCTGACTTCTGCTTTCATTGTTTTGCCCCCTTTACACCACAGAGCTTCTTCCAACCCCACAAGAGCTGACTTCTTTCCTCCAGTCTCTAAACGTGACCAGCAGGGGTGCTGATGAAGTGCTCATTTTTCACATCAGTCTTATAAAATTGCTTTCCCCATTAATTGTATCCATGGAAACAATACATTTGGCTGGTAAGGGACTCCTGAATAAAATTTAATGGGATTCTCAAAAAATTTGCAGGCTAGGGGGAGATGCAATGATCAGCCATTCTAGAAATCCAAGTTTTAGCCCAGTTCAGGATTAATTTCTCGTTTTCAAAAACCGAATTGAACTGAATCCAAATTAAGCTAAAGTCATAAAAATGTAATTTCACTATCTGAAAAAGAATTTTACAGGGGAGGGCAAATAGAATTTTTTTTTTCAGAAGTACTGTGTAATTTCTAATATACCTCCTAGCAAAAAACAATCATCAGTACTTGCCTGAATGGCAGTTTTTAATACCCAGGTTCTAATAATGTAAGCATGACTTGATCTGGATAACTGATCAGATCTTCTAAGCAATGCCCAGGCACTTGCATTATCCTTCAACCATCCCTACAATCTCCTCCCCTCCATCCTAAGTAGGCATTCTATAAAGTCACATCATTCCCTCTCTTTGGCTTTTTTATTCTTACCTCTCCCCCAGTGCTTATAACCCTTGGGGCAATCTTGGTTTTAATTTTTTTTCCTTAGCAGGTAAAGTGTCTGTATTATAGAATCTTAAGCCAGGCCTGTATATACCCATATTTAATTTGGAAAGTATGTGGGTATATACCGCTCATTATGGGATTAGTTAACAGCTGCAAGTCTGCCACCGTGGGAAGCCAATTTGTTGTTGTTTTTTTTAATGTGCCATTTCTTTACATTAAAAAAAAATTCCATTCAAACCCCTTGGATGCTTCTCTTAGAATTAGACTGATATGATCTAAATGAAGAAAGATATGACTTTAAATCGAATAACAACATATGAATTTTAAATTATCTGTGACTTTTTTCTAAGCCCCAAATCATTTCTGCTTCTGGGTAAATATGTTAAAATTTTTAAATATGTAAGAATCCAGACTTAACATTTCCCCTTATACATATTATCCTTTCCCTGAAACAAAATGATGTTCCCACTCTATCAAGTCTTTCCACACGTGTGAGCTTAAAAAAGCTTTGTTAATGCAAAATCAAGAGGAGAAATCAGGTCTGTATTCCTCTGGCCAGAACCCAAGGTCAGCCTGTGAGAAAATAAATGGGTGCTGGTTCTTAAGTGGAGTGCATTCCCGACAAGGTTCTCCATCCCTTGCTCTTTAGGGAAAGGTCAGACACAAATGAAACTCAGGAAATGTAAATCCAGCAAGAATCAGGGCTACAAAAAGCCCTGGAAGGTAGAATCCCCCAGGAAATGAGACTCAAGATATAGTGTCTGAAAGCCAATTCTCTTAAAAAGCATGATGCCCTGGCTGTTATCCACTTCATTTGATAAATCTAACTTAGCTTTTGCTTCTACTGTCATCTAAATTCTAAAATTCTTAATTCTCAGAATTTTCTGAGGCATCAACAATCACCCAACTGCAACCAAACAGATACAACTTCTCTAGTTTCAACAGGAACAATGACAAATTTATCTAAAGCAAAAATAAAACAAGAGCCTTGAAAATGTTTGTGCCTTTGGCCCAGTACTTTCTTTTTTTTCAGGAATTTATGCTAAACAAATAAATCTTTGCACAGTTGATACATTATATGAAAAATACCATAGCATTTTGTAATGCATAATTTATAAAAGCAGATTAGAAACTTTATATCTAAGAATAGACAATGCATAAAATAAACCATGGCACTTTCATAAGATGGAATAGTTCACAAAGCAATTAAAATTAAGCTTATGAAAACTTTTTAATAGAGTGAAGAAATGCCCACTTATGTTAGGGAAAATAAGCAGGACGTAGACATCATTTACATAACTAATATATACAGAGAAGAAAGACTGAAAGGAAATGCAAAAGCTTCACAGTGATTATTTTCTTCGTAATTTTCTATACTTCCTAAATTTCTACGAGTATCTTTTTATCTCATACATAAAGAAAACAACAAAAAATACCATAAATGGATCTACATACATATACTTTAAGAGAAGCCTCAACGAAATCAAGCCCTAATTTGGTCTTCTATAAAATGAACAGATAGGGCTTCCCTGGTGGCGCAGTGGTTGAGAATCCGCCTGCCGATGCAGGGGACACGGGTTCGTGCCCCAGTCCGGGAAGATCCCATATGCCGCGGGGCGGCTAGTCCCGTGAGCCTGCGCGTCCGGAGCCTGTGCTCCACAACGGGAGAGGCCACAGCAGTGAGAGGCCCGCATACCGCAAAAAAAAAAAAAAAAAAATGAACAGATAGAATAGGCAAAGAAATGTTTGCTGGGATGTAATACAATTCATTCCATAGATGTTCCATGCAGTGGGCACTGTGCTATATGGATGAGGAATATTGCCCTGGAAAGCTCTCAGTTGGTGTACAGAGGGGTAACCATGTCAAAATAAAACTGTGCACCTAAATTCACCATAAATGAGACACAAGCCCTGCCTTCGAGCAGCTCAAGGGAGACGAAGTTCATCAAATTATTGCTACGTGGTGTGAGAAGAACTGTAACAAATAATTTTTAAAAAGCAGTGGTTTTCAAATTCAAGCTATGCCAGGGCACTTCAAGGGTTACAAAAACTACGCTATTTTAATTTCTTCATTTAAACAGCACTTATTTCTAAAATGGTATTTAAATACAGGCACACACAAGAATATTATATACCAATATTATAATATTCATATCTGAAATTTTCACTACATTACGTCATGCAACCAGGTTAACTTGCTCCTCTGTGAACTGTGAAAAAAGTATTTCTAACCATCCTTATTCAAGAGATTACAAAAACAAGCTTCTTAAGCAAACAAACAAAATCCTAAAACTTGCAACTACTTATAGATGTGAATCAGAATTCTCTCAACATGGGAATCTAAAACAAACAAGTCACTTGCTCAAGGTGACGTCAAGCTGTAATTGTCCCCCCCATACTCTCCAATTATAAATTCAAATTTATAAAATCAACTTAATCTAATTTATTACCACTGCTTTTTCAGCAGGGGAGGTGCTGTTGATCATTTAGAAATCATTTGGAAACAAAAAGAGTTTCGATGCTTGAAAAAAGTTTCAAAGTGAGTGATAAGCTATGGTCACGGCACAGTGAAGACACAAAGGAAGCAATAAATGCAAGCTATCTTATCACATTTGAAAAGTGGAAATTTTTACTTTTCATAATATTTAGCCAAAACTAATTTTCATTGTGTATTTTTCCCTAATTTTCATGACAAAGGAATTGAATAGGAAACACAAGGATCCCTGCTGTGCAATATCAATAGTTCTCTTGGTTTTAGGTCATTCAAAAATCAACTGGAAGAACCTACTTTTAAGTTAGAAAAGAAAGGTTAGAAAGAGACATTGTGATATGGAAATGCAAATATCCAGTTATTCTGGTAACAAATAGGAAAGCAGCCCAAGTCACCCAGAATATTGCCTGTATCCCTGCATGAGACACTTGAGTAGATTACAGGGATTGTTCTGAGGTGACAAAAGTCCCAAGGGACACCTTGCCTCCTGCATCAGTTAGGCAGGTTTTGGCTTCAGGTAATAGAAAAACATAACTCAAACCATCTGGGCATTTATTATCACAACATTAAGTAGCAGAGCAGCCTCCAGGTTTCCTCTCTCCTTCTTAGCTTCGCCTTCCTATGTATTGACTTCATCCTAAGACGGATGGCAAGATGACTGCAACAGCTCCAAGTACAATATCCAGAACCAACAATAGCCAGGAAAAGGACCATCTTTTCCTCATTATATGGGAATAAACCTTTTCAAGAAAGCCCCAAGCAAAATTTTCCTCCTGCCAAAATTGTATTACATGCCTATGCCTAAACCAGTCATTGGCAAGGGAACACTATGACTGACTTAGATTAACTGGAACCCTAGAGCAGGAGATGGGCCTAGCTTCTTCTGAAGCACATAGCCATGTATACGAATGGTGGAAAACCAAACCAATGAAGTTTCTATCGGGAAGGAGGAAGTTGCGACGACTATTAGGGTGTGGCTGCTGTAAAGAAGCTAAAGAACAGGCTTGACACTGTTGTTCTGGCTGGTGACATGGTAACAAACCATTTGGACTAGGAGTGAGCCATGTTGAGAGGCAACTCACTCATACAAGAAAATGCTTATTGAGGTAATTATACACACAAAATTATTAACTGGGTCAACTATTCCTCCTATAACCATGTGTTCATTGTTGCTTAAAGCTTTTTCTTATCATTTTAAGAGTTGTAAATTATTAGGTAGATATGGCCCCTCCTCAAGCTGGATTAGGTAGATCCTTCTGAGATCTCACAGCAGCCTCCTGTTACCTGAAGTATATTACTTACTTATGGCTGCCTTTTTATTAGAGTTCCACATAGTTCTATTTATCTTCATTAAGAGTTCACCTATATTCTTCTGAAGAACAGAAACCATGTCTTATTCATTTCTTATCCCTCCCTATTAGTTACAATACTCAACATAATGTCTTAAATGTCTGTTGTATGAACTCAGTGAACAGAGATTTGAGGTTTACAATGGTATAAAGTTCTAATCCATTGTATTTCTATCTTCCTCTCACAATTTTACCCTGTTCCTCTTTTCCTTAATGTTCAGAATTTTTGTGATACATCCAGGGTACTTCTCACTACTAATACTTTATCAGTCTTTCAAATTATTAAGATTCTATCCTGTTATACAACAATTCTTTCACCTTTAAGAAGGTGGCCCAGGCAGAGATGCTCACAAAGATACATACATAAAGATATTCAGGGAAAAATCATTTATAATTGCAAAAAAATTTAGAAACTTAAGATGCAACAACAGGGATTGCCTAGATAAGTAATACATCCATTCTGTGGCAAATAACTTCTAAAGAACCATGGTTTAGAAGATTAATAATGGCATAAGTTTCATGATAAACTCTTAGAGGTACAAAAGCAATTAACAAAACATATATATACATATGTATACATATATACACACACATATATAATATGTCCAAGTTTATTTTAAAAAATGAAAAATAAAAATTGGAGGCCTTTCCAGCAAAGATAGCAAATTGATCTGAGGTGTGAAGCCTCTCCTCCCACTTCAAAGACATCTAGAAATTCTAAATAAAATTTGAAGAAATTTTTCAAAGTACACAGCTGGAGTTTAAGATAAGAAAAATACATTTCTAGGGGCCAGAAAAATAAGCCATGTGTCCCTCAGGAAGAAATGGATGTAGATGTGGCGATGACACAAAAAGTCAAGATTTTGAGTCCTGAACTTCCTCCAAGAAGCAAGACCAGGGGGTGAACTAGAAGTAGAAAAAAACTCCCAACAGTCTAAAGATAAGGTTTGCCTCAAGGTACAGCAGGAAGCAGAGTCAGTCATGACAATTTTGAATTCCCTGCCCTGCAAGGCATGCCAGCAGAGTGTAAAATTCTTTGAGCTATTAGCAAAGTCCAAACTAAAAAATTAGTATAAAAAGTGGTCCAAACCTGGGAAACCCATACATCCACAGTAAAACACAAAACTGTCCCATAAGGGTGCTTCCACAATCCAGCATGTACCTATAAATATATAATTAGTACTGATGAACTCAGAAAGACTGCAAAGAATACAAAGCAATCCAATGCTATAAAAGTTTGCAAATGCAACAAAAGCTCATAATCAAATAACTTTGAATACTAAAGCAATTCAAAAAGAATTTTAAAATAAATGTTTATTGCCATTAAGCAGATGAAAAAGATAATAGATTCCACATGGCAGGATCAAGGTACAGGCATACCTGAGAGATACTGCAGGTTCAGTTCTAGATCACCACAATAAAGCAAGTATCACAATAAAGCAAATCACATGAATTTTCTGATTTCCAAGTGCATGTAACAGTTATATTTGAACTCCACTGTAGTCTATTAAGTATGCCATAACACTGTATCTAAAAAAACCATGTACATACCTTAATTTTAAAATACTTTATTGCTAAAAAATGCTCACCATCATCTGAGCCTTCAGCGAGTTGCAGTAGTAATATCAAAGATCACTGTCACAGATCACCATAACAAATATAATATTAATGCAAAAGTTTGAAATATTGTAAGAATTACCAAAATGTGACAGAGACATGAAGTGAGCAAACACTGTTGGAAAAGTGGTGCCAGTACACTTGCTCAGCAGAGCATTGCCACAAACTTTCAATTTGCAAAAAAACACAGGATCTGTGAAGTGCAACAAAGTGAAGCACAATAAAGCAAGGTATACGTGTATTAGTAAAAATGGAAAATCTGAAAAAAATTCTATCACCGGCAAACAAAACAATAATACATTAAAGAGCACACAACACAAAGAGGAAGAGAAATATATTAAATTGGAAGATAGGTCTAAAGAAGTCACCTAGAATGTTCCACAGGAAGTTAAATAATGGAAAATATGAAAGAGAAATTTAGACAGAAGATCCAGCATATGATAGTTATCTGTGAAAAAGACACTACAGTGAACAAAGAAAGAGATAATATTTTTAAAGTTTTCAGAAGTGAAGATATAAACCCTCAGATTGAAAGAGCTCCTTAACTCCCCAGACTAAACAAAGATACAACACTGTAGTGAAACTACAGAACACCAAGAAAAAAGAGAAAAAAGTGTGAAAGCTGCAAGAGAGAAAGATAAACTACCTTCAAAGGAACAATAATCAAACCAACAGGAATCCTAACAAAGGCAACAAAAGATGCACAAAGACAGTAGTAACCTCAAAATAATAAAGGAAAATAACATAACCTACAATTCCATACCTAGCTAAACAATCACCTAAGAGTTCAAATAAAAGCAGACTGTCAAAGATATAAAAACTAAGAACTGGGGTGCTGCCGGTGGAGGCAGAGGAGCCGAGCGGGAACCATGGCCAGTACAGTCATAGCAGTTGGACTGACCATTGCTGCTGCAGGATTTGCAGGCCATTATGCTTTGCAAGCCATGAAGCATATGGAGCCTCAAGTAAAACAAGTTTTTCAAAGTCTACCAAAATCTGCCTTCAGTGGTGGCTATTACACCTTCAGAGGTGGGTTTGAACCCAAAATGACAAAACAAGAAGCAGCATTAACACTAGATGTAAGCCCTACTGCCAATAAGGGAAAGATAAGAGATGCTCATCGGCCAATTATGCTTTTAAATCACCCAGACAAGGGAGGATCTCCTTATATAGCAGCCAAAATCAATGAAGCTAAAGATTTACTAGAAGGTCAAGCTAAAAAATGAAGTAAATGTATGATGAATTTTAAGTTCTTACTCATTTATATATATGAGTACCAGCTTTTTATAATAAAATGCCTCAAAGCTACACAGTTTAAAAATTAGCATAAGCTAAATCAAAGCCTTGGTATAAATTGGAGGATTTAAAATTGGATTATAGAGGGGGCGTCCCTGGTGGCGCAGTGGTTGAGAGTCCGCCTGCCGATGCAGGGGACACAGGTTTGTGCCCCGGTCCGGGAAGATCCCACATTTCACAGAGCAGCTGGGTCTGTGAGCCCTGGCCACTGAGCCTGTGCGTCCAGAGCCTGTGCTCCGCAACGGGAGAGGCCACAACAGTGAGAGGCCCGTGTACCGCAAAAAAAAAAGAGAAAAAAATTGGATTATAGAATATTTGTAGGTTAATACTCAATAATTATGGATAAGTGCATGCCATCTGAAGTGTTGTTCATTACTCATTTGTCAAATAATTTGGTACCTATTTCAAGACAAAGTGAACAAGAGAGTCTCTCCCTGAAGGAATCCCCAATCTGATGGGAGACTGATAAACTGATAATTAAAATACAATGTGATAAATATGATGAAATTAACACAGGTTATTATAGTAGGGGATCATCTCATTGGGACAGAAGGCTGTTCAAGGAACAGAGGACTCCCACAGCCACTTAGAACCTTGAACTTAAAAATGAATTTAGCCACAACCTAACCTAAAAAATTGATCTAGGTATGTATTTATCATACATACCTTCCTCTGCAATTTTTTGGAAGCGTTTGAGAAGGATGGGTGTTAGCTCTTCTCCAAATGTTTGATAGAGTTCACCTGTGAAGCCATATGGTCCTGGACTTTTGTTGGAAGATTTTTTTTTTTTTTTTTTTTTTTTTGTGGTATGCGGGCCTCTCACTGTTGTGGCCTCTCCCATTGCGGAGCACAGGCTCCAGATG
>NC_041230.1:39814124-39814967 GCF_002837175.3 Physeter macrocephalus | reverse complement strand
TCTCCCTCTTTTTCTTGATGAGTCTGGCTAATGGTTTATCAATTTTGTTTATCTTCTCAAAGAACCAACTTTTAGTTTTATTGATCTTTGCTATTGTTTTCTTTGCTTTTATTTCATTTATTATTGATTTTTATGATTCATTTCCTTCTACTAATTTTGGGTTTTGTTTGTTCTTCTTTAACTAGTTCCTTTAGGTGTAAGGTTAGATTGTTTATTTGAGATTTTTCTTGTTTCTTGAGGTAGGATTGTATTGCTATAAACTTCCCTCTTAGAACTGCTTTTGCTGCATGCCATAGGTTTTGGATCGTCGTGTTTTCATTGTCATTTGTCTCTAGGTATTTTTTGATTTCCCAGTGATCTCTTGGCTATTTAGTAACGTATTGTTTAGCCTCCATGTGTTTGTGTTTTTCACATTGTTTTCCCTGTAATTTATTTCTAATCTCATAGCATCATGGTCAGAAAAGATGCTTGATATGATTTCGATTTTCTTAAATTTACCAAGGCTTGATTTGTGACCCAAGAGGTGACCTACCCTGGAGAATGTTCCATGTGCACTTGAGAAGAAAGTGTAATCTGCTATTTTCAGATGTAATGGCCTATAAATATCAATTAAATCTATCTGGTCTGTTGTGTCATTTAAAGCTTGTGTTTCCTTATTAAATTTCTGTCTGGATGATCTGTCCATTGGTGTAAGTGAGGTATTAAAGTCTCCCACTATTACTGTGTTACTGTCGATTTCTGCTTTTACAACTGTTAGCATTTGCCTTATGTATTGAGGTGCTCCTATGTTGGGTGCATATATATTTATAATTGTTATATCTTTTTTTTTTTTTTTTTTTTTTG
>NC_041230.1:39812994-39813669 GCF_002837175.3 Physeter macrocephalus | reverse complement strand
ATGGCTCACGGGCCCAGCCGCTCCGCGGCATGTGGGATCCTCCCAGACCGGGGCGCGAACCCGGTTCCCCTGCATCGGCAGGCGGACGCGCAACCACCGCGCCACCAGGGAAGCCCCCTATAATTGTTATATCTTCTTCTTGGATTGATCCCTTGATCATTATGTAGTGTCCTTCTTTGTCTCTTGCAACAGTCTTTATTTTAAAGTCTATTTTATCTGATATCAGTATCGCTACTCCAGCTTTCTTTTGATTTCCATTTGCATGGAATATCTTTTTCCACCCCCTCACTTTCAGTCTGTATGTGTCCCTAGGTCTAAAGTGGATCTCTTGTAGACCGCATACATATGGGTCTTATTTTGTATCCATTCAGTGAGCCTGTGTCCTTTGGTTGGAGCATTTAATCCATTCACATTTAAGGTAATTATCAATATGTATGTTCCTATTACCATTTTCTTAATTGTCTTCTGTTTGTTTTTGTAGGTCCTTTTCTTCTCTTGTGTTTCCCACTTAGAGAAGTTCCCTGAGCATTTGTTGTAGAGCTGGTTTGGTGGTGGTGAATTCTCTTGGATTTTGCTTGTCTGTAATGCTTTTGATTTCTCCATCGAATCTGAATGAGATCCTTGCCAGATAGAGTAATCTTGGTTCTAGGTTTTTCCCTTTCATCACTTTAAATA
>NC_041230.1:39774541-39812827 GCF_002837175.3 Physeter macrocephalus | reverse complement strand
TCAGTTTGATTACTGTGTGTCTCGGTGTGTTTCTCCTTGGGTTTATTCTGTCTAGGACTCTCTGTGCTTCCTGGACTTGGATGGCTATTTCCTTTCCCATGTTAGGGAAGTTTTTGACTATAATCTCTTCAAATATTTTCTCACATCCTTTCTCTCTCTTCTCCTTCTGGGACCCCTATAATGCGAATGTTGGTCCCAGAGATCTCTTAGGCTGTCTTCATTTTTTTTCATTCTTTTTTCTTTATTCTGTTCCACAGCAGTGAATTCCACCATTCTGTCTTCTAGGACAGTTACCCGTTCTTCTGCCTCAGTTATTCTGCTACTGATTCCTTCTAGTGTATTTTTCATTTCAGTTATTGTATTGTTCATCTGTTTGTTTGTTCTTTAATTCTTCTAGGCGTTTGTTCTTTAATTCTTCTAGGTCTTTGTTAAACATTTCTTCCATCTTCTTGATCTTTGCCTCCATTGTTTTTCTGAGATCCTGGATCATCTTCACTATCATTATTCTGAATTCTTTTTCTGGAAGGTTGCCTATCTCCACTTCATTTAATTGTTTTTATGGGGTTCTATCTTATTCCTTCATCTGGCACATAGCTCTCTGCCTTTTCATTTTGTCTATCTTTCTGTGAATGTGGTTTTCATTCCACAGACTGCAGGATTGTAGTTCTTCTTGCTTCTGCTGTCTGCCCTCTGGTGGATGAGGCTATCTAAGAGGCTTGTGTAAGCTTCCTGATGGGAGGGACTGGTGGTGGGTAGAGCTGGGTGTTGCTCTGGTGGGCAGAGCTCAGTAAAACTTTAATCTGCTTGTCTGCTGATAGGTGGGACTGAGTTCCCTCTCTGTCGGTCGTTTGGCCTGAGGCGACCCAGCACTGGAGGCTACGGGCTCCTTGGTGCAGCTAATGGCGGACTCCAGGAAGGCTCAGGCCAAGGAGTACTTCCCAGAACTGGTGCCAGTGTCCACGTCCCCACAGTGAGCCACAGCCATGCCCCGCCTCTGCAGGAGACCCTCCAACACCAGCAGTTAGGTCTGGTTCAGTCTCCTGTGGGGTCACTGCTCCGTCCCCCTGGGTCCTGATGCACACACTACTTTGTGTTTGCATCCACTCGAAAAGTGGAGTCTCTGTTTCCCCCAGTCCTGTCAAAGTCCTGCAATCAAATCCCACTAGCCTTCAAAGTCTGATTCTCTAGCAATTCCTCCTCCCATTGCCAGACTCCCAGGTTGGGAAGCCTGACATGAGGCTCACAACCTTCACTCCTGTGGGTGGACCTCTGTGGCAGAACTGTTCTCCAGTTTGTGAGCCACCCACCCAGCAGTTACAGGATTGGATTTTATTGTGATTGCGCTCCTCCTGCTGTCTCAATGTGGCTTCTCCTTTGTCTTTGCATGTGGGGTATCTTTTTTGGTGAGTTCCAGTGTCCTCCTGTCGATGATTGTTCAGCAGTATCTTGTGATCCCAGTGCTCTCGCAACAGGTAGTGAGCGCACATCCTTCTACTCTGCCATCTTCCCTTTCTATTGACTACACAGTTTTTTGTTTTAAAAAGTTGGAATTTGTTTTCCCTTCTTGGAAGGGACATTGATATTTAACTGCTTTTAGAGACTGTCATCTTATATATATAAAATGGACACATATAGGAAATGAGTAGTTATGTATTTTATTTTATATACCAATCTACTTTACTGTGAAAAGATAGAGGTTTGAATCAGGACTTGTGAAAATCTGTAGTAAAATACCTTAAGCTGTTAACCGTAAGGCATGGAATAGGAGTTGCTCAGTGGATTGGTTCTATGCTGTGGACTACTTAAGTCCACATTTGTTACTGTGCTAATAAACAATATTAAAACAAAACAAAACAAACAAAAACCAAAAAAAGGCATAGTAGGCAAATACTAACCAAAAGAAAGTGAAATTGCTAAGAATGGAATGATTTATAACTAAATGATTATAACAGTGATTATCTCTGTAGAGAGTGATAAGTGATTTTTATTATGTTCTTTATATCTTTCTACATTTTGTAAATTTTTTAAATGAAAATATACAATCTTTATAAATTGAAAAAACATTTTTAATTATTAAGCACTTTATTAATATGGCATAACTAAGAATAACCAACACTGCATGTTATGCCAATCCCTATCAAGATACAGGTATTAAATCATTTAATCTTTATAACAACTTAAAGAAGGAAATACTATTATAATATTTTTGCTTCGTTTTGCAGATGAAGAAACTGAGGCACAAAGGGATTTAAATAACTTGCCTAAGGTCAAACAGCTAGTAGAGACAGGACTAGGTTAGGAACTAAGTATATGTGGGTACTAGAGATAGACATCTATGTCCAGGTCTAACATGGAAGATACAACTCAGAATTTTCAAAGATTGCTTTTTCATTTTTTTATTTTGTTTTTTCCAGTAAAAAATATTCCAATGAGAAGATATATTTAACATTTACAGTACTACTAACAGTAGAATTCACAGACAAAATAAAATCCCTTCCTATAATTTTGTTCATGTGTTTATACTCTAGAATTATAAAACAGAAGTACCACTGTGTCTACCAATGTTTATTTCATGGCTTTTTCCAGTTAAAATGTATCACTCCTGTAACAGATACAATTCTATTTTTGCACTTTAATTGCTTCTGGTTGGTGTCAGCAAAGTGACATTTGTAAAAGTTTAACCAGGTTTTAATAATAAAAACTTAGACAATATTTCCATCCATGTTTTGAAATTCTGGGTGTAAAACGCATGGCTAAAACTATCCTCTATTTGGATATGATTGTCTTTCTCAGATTTTATTTCCCTTTTCTTTTTAAACAAATATATAGTTTAGAATGAAATTTAAAATAACATATAGTATATTTGAAAATAATTTCTATTGTACAACCACAAAAGTAGAAAAAAGCCACAGTAGAAACTACTTTCACCTGTATTTACAGTAGCCTCCCCCCAAAAAAGAAAAAAGCAAAAGAGAGTCATCATTTATAAGTAATGGATGCATTCCTAACCAAATGGATACTGAAAGAAAAAGGAGCATTTTTCTAGCTCTATCAGAAAGGGCCTTGCAAACAGCAGGTAGACAATTACAGTTCTGCGAACATTCAATTGGCCACCTATCTTGGCTATATTACAATAATGTGCATTTGGCAAATCATATCATTTCACAAAGTCATTTTAAATGTACAATGTGCATTTCTTCTCTTACCTCTCAAAATAATTCTCTAGAATGTGTCAAACTTAAAGAAATATGCAGATACACCGTTGGATATCCTGTCATAACCAGGCTTCACAGGAAGCCAGAGCACCTTTCTCTAGCCAGACTTCATATTCCTAGAAGGAACCACCACCAAGATGCACTTCTATCTACACTGACACTGCCATGGTAGCACGTTAAGCATGTTGGAGTCGATGACATATTTGTCAGAGGCCCTATTTACTGAAATAAAGACAATGGCAAATGGTTGATCAACACTTCTCCTTCTATTATCATAAACTCTCAGCAGATTATCCTTTCCAAATAATGAGTTAGGTTTATAATTTTCAAAAGCTAAGATCTTTTTGGTACAATTTCACACTATACAATATTCTTCATATTCATTTATGATATCACATTATAAGGTATCAAAAAGTGATTTTGAGAAATGTGGGTGGAGGCATCCAAATGCATAGTTATAATAGATGTATATGGGGCTCTGGAATATAAAACTAATGATTTCATTTGTCTACTCCTAATGTTATTGAAGAGTATTATCTTATGCATAATTAACACGGTTTTGAAAGACTGAATATAAAACATTATAGCATTTCTTGTCAGCTTACATTGGGAACTCTACTGTAACTGCCACAAATAACCTATAAAGGTGCCTTCTACCTAATCTGGAAAAATTGTAAATATTATACTGTGTTGGTACATCTTTGTTTTCACAGATATTCATGGAGGGAAAGGGTAACTATAAAGAACAAAATAAAATCCATCTGAAGGCTATCATAAATACTGGCTCACTTACATTTCACAAGTGACAATGCCTATTGACCTTAAAATTGTAGAAATTAAACTACTGGATTGACCATATAAATCTCATGTGTAACTACAGAAAACCATAAGTGTCTAATTCATTGGCAAGTTTCTCACCATAACTTATGCCTGTGGATCAGTGGAACAGGAACTGGTAGAAACGCTATAAGCCACACAAATACTATTAACAATAAACACGGTGGCTTATGAAACCTGGTCGGTAGCTTCTCTTTCATCCACACAAGGGGTCACCCAAATAATACTACCTTCCATTCCTGACTTTTTAAATTCAAAATCATCAATGCTTACAAGTCTTATGTATAATATTGCAATTAATAGTCTGAAAACTGCTCATTATGGGCTAGGTAGTTAACAAGCAGATTGCATGGTCTGGGTCAAGTTGGAGCTGAGGCACTGAGACTGAAATAAAGGCAAGAAAGCACTGCTGAGAAGACAGGTGACTACACAGAGCAGGAACTGAATTACTGGATTCTTGAGACTGGAATTATACCACACTCAACATCAACAAATATGTGTGCCAGGCACTGTGCTAGGTGTTGTTTTCAAACATTTGAAACAGGGTCACTTAGGAAAATTACACATTCCCTGAAGTTGCACATAAGAATATATTTTCAAACAAAACATTTCCTGGAGGGAGGGATAACTCAAAAACTAAATATGCGATACAGTAGGATCTTGCTGTCCATCCAATCTATATGTAATAGTTTGTATCTTGTATAGAAATGCAAGATTTTTGTGTATTGATTTTGTAT
Source organism: Physeter macrocephalus (assembly GCF_002837175.3). NCBI lineage: Eukaryota > Metazoa > Chordata > Mammalia > Artiodactyla > Physeteridae > Physeter > Physeter macrocephalus. Next base: position 39,808,038 of record NC_041230.1, on the reverse strand, counting down.
CCTGCAACCTTACTGAATTTATTAGGTCTAAGTTTTTTATATACATTTTTAAATATATTTTTAAATATACATTCTTTTTTATTTATATACATTTATATATTCTTTTTCTTAATATACATTCTTTTTTATATTCTTTTCCATTATGGTTTATCCCAGGACATTGAATATAGTTCCCTGTGCTATACAGGAGGACCTTGTCCACCCATTCTATATGCCATAGTTTGCATCTACTAACCACAAACTCCCAGTGCATCCCTCCCCAACCCCACCCACCTTGGCAACCACAAGTCTGTTCTCTACGTCTGTGAGTCTGTTTCTGCTTCGTAGGTAGGTTCATCTGTGTCATATTTTAGATTCCACATATAAGTGATATCATATGGTATTTGTTTTTCTCTTTGTAACTTACTTCACTTAGTATGATAATCTCTAGTTGCATCCATGTTGCTATAAATGGCATTATTTCATTCTTTTCTATGGCTGAGTAGTATTCTTTATCCATTCATCTGTCAATGTACATTTAGGTTGTTTCCATGTCTTGGCTATTGTGAATAGTGCTGCTATGAACATAGGGGTGCACGTATCTTTTTGAATTATTGTTTTTTCTGGATATGTGCCCATGAGTGGGATTGCTGGATCATATGGTAATTCTATTTTTAGTTTTCTGAGGAACCTCCATACTGTTTTCCATAGTGGCTTACATTCCCACCAACAGGGAACTGTGTTCAATGTCCTGGGATAAGGCATAATGGAAAAGAATATTAAAAAAGAATGCAAATATATTTATAACTGAGTCACTTTGCTGTGCAATAGAAATTAACACAACATTGTAAATCAACTATACTTCAATAAAGTAAATAAATAAAAACAAAAAACTCAGTGTACATACCCAAAATAATTAAGCCTATTCTTTTAATTAGAAGGGACAGATATTTTTAAAGGGGAAACATTTTGGTATAAGGTCCAAAGACTTTAAATATCTTGTCCCATTTTAGAAAACAAGAAATAGAGCACTTTTCTTTAATAACCATTTTAGTATGACACAAACTGGCTTTAAATCCACTTTTTTCTAGAACAGCACATACCAGGCAGTCAGCAAAGAGTTGAGAGAATGAGTGAATATTTTAGCCACTTTTTATTTATCAAAATAAAAAATATAACCTAAAATTCATTCCAAGGGACTTCTGAATAGATAACTATTGGATATATAAAATAAATTAGGACATAGTTTTGCTACCAACCATTAGAGCAAGATCAAGACTGAGACAGCATAACCTCTTCTGACTACGAAATAGCACCACTGCAACAAGATTGTTCACTCACTCATGATAATATAAGGAGTTCAGGACAAACTTATCTTGTCCAAATAAAAAGCCATAAAAACTGAAGGATGCTTCCTTTTTTGGTGAGAAAACATCCATTTTGTAACAATCTATAACCCTTTTGTAATCATCAGTGTGCAGAGAATAAAGATCATTCCCTCTCCTTGTGGGTATGGCCCTTGAAAAAATTTTTTTAAAACAACAGGTACACTGTGAGAAGTACATAACAGGAAATGACACGGTAAGAATCCATTGATGCCACATATAAATCAGAGAGACAACTAACTCACGCCTTCTCTAAACCATTCACAACAAACTTTTTTTTTCTCATTTCATCAATATGAAACCAGGCAAAAGAAATTCCAGCTACTAACCACGTTAAAATGTGAGTTATTTGCTGGATACTTGATAACACTGAGGGGGAAAAAAAGTCAACATTCTTGCCAAGTGAAAGCATAAAAAAAGAAGTCTGACTCTTACAGTTACCTTCAAGGTAAAATTAATTATTAATTGGCAAAGCCTGGACATGGAATGATTGCTATCAATATTTTAATATTTTCAGTACTAATTTCATTCTCACCATCGTAGTTTGTCTATGAAGAAGCAAGAGAGGTCTATTTACTTTCAGTGAGGCTTGGTATAATGATCACCTTAAGAAGGCCACCAATATTTTGAAATGCTTTGAATCTTCCTCGTCTTGAATTTCTAATATTAAACAAACTGAAAAAATATTCGCATTTCATTCACACAAATGAACAATTCTACCATTCTTAGGTGGCTCATGAAAGATTAGATGCTAATTTCTGAACAATATTTTAATTCCCACCCACGAGTACTGCCATTCACATTGTGTTAAGACTTGTATTTTATCATAAAAGTTTTGTGATCATTTGTAAAACTTGAATTTTGAAATTAGAAAGTTAACTTACCTGAATTCAACCTAACTCATCTCTACAGCCAAGCCTGCAGAAATGCCTAGATAAAATTCAGCATGTTTCAGGTTTCAGTAGAACGGTGTAAAAGAAACCTTAAGGACTGAGGAATGAATATGTCACAAACAAGACATGGATGAAGAATTAGGAGCACTCTGCTTTAGCTCCACAGGGTCCATTGTCCCAGAGGGAAAAGAGCATATTCCGAACCTGGAAACGTGAGCCCAAGAAAATCTCAGGTTCACGGTGACCTCCAATTTGCCTCAGGGATAGAGATGCAACCCTTAACTGCTAGTACCAAGGCTCCAGGGCAGATAAGGGGAGAGTCAACAGAGGTTTGGAATTGCCCATGGCATTTAAAGCCTAGAGGGGCTGTTCTGGGGGGACAGTGTTCACTAGAAAAGAGTCACATTAGACTATATATATAAAGGCTGTCTACTGCCATGTGGAACCCTGAGAGTGTAGGGGCAATGTCTCAGGCTAACCTGGACATTGGCCCCAGATTTGCCCTCATTTTCCATTTTTAACATCATACACCTCTATGCTTCTACACATCTTCCTGACCTCCAGCCTGTGACTAAATACTTCAGTTTTACCTGTGATGCTGTCTCACCTCAGACAGCAGCTGCATCTGACCACGTTACTCCTGTAAGCCCCATGGCCCACTACAAACCTGGGCATCTGGCCAGGTAGGTGGGCAATGTCTTGGTCAGCCACTGCCTGAAAACTGGTCATCCTTCTCAGCTCTTACCTCTTTTTCACTCACCACATTGACACAATCACTAGATGCTACTGATTCTATCTTTCCAATAGATTTCAAATCTTTCCATTTCTCTATCCCCATTGGCACACCTGCCTGGTTCATCTAGGCCACCACTGCTCTTGCCTCTTAACAGCCTCTTAACTCACTTCCTGTGCCAGTCAAACCCCTCCAATCCTCCAATCCATTCTCTGTACTGCAGGCCCAGTGGTGTTACTCACAATTCATCCCAGCATGTCACTCTACAACTTAAAATATTTCAGGGCTCCCCACTGCCCTCAAGATAACTGCCAAGTTCTGTATCATCCATTCAGGATTCAGTCCTCACTTATCCAACCTCATCTCTCACAAGCTCAACAACTTCTGCAGCACTTCCAAATGCAGAGACCCATGTTCTTTCTCACCTATAAGTCTTCTGTACTTAGTCTAACCTCCCCTTGTGTGACTAAACTAAATCTCCTCCAAGACATCACATGCCAAACAGATACAGCTCATTATATTTTGTTCATGAACTAACCTTGTTTGTAATACTCTTTTATTACTATTTCCCTTGAGCTAATATTTCTAAAGACAAGAATATTCATAATCTATTCATAGGAATCCTAATATTTATCAAGCACCTAATATATTCTTGTCACTGTTATACACGTTTATTTTTATTAACTTATGTAATACCCAGAGCAATCCTATGAGTTGATCTAGTTATTATCCCCATTTTATAGATGAGGAAACTGAGACACAGAATGATTAAGAGAAGATGATACAGCTAATAAGTGGAGGATCCAGATTCAAACCATGGTCATAACATTCCAGAGTTAGCTACTAAACTTGACTGTTACTCCAGAGACAGTCAAGAAGAGCAAACTACGTTTGAATTCTAATAAACAATGGCAAATGTATGTCATCTGACATTATTAAATCTTTCAACTTCAGGGTTGAGGGTAGTTATGATGACTAGTCTGCAAATTTCTGTAAGACTTACGCTTGTAATGCAAACATCATATCCCACTAGCTCAGTGCACACTTTACCAGGGGAAATTTTCCCATATTATGTTAACATTTTTAGGCCTACTTTTTCTTTTTTTTTTTTTGGCTGCACTGCATGGCATGCAGGATCTTAGTTCCCCAACCAGGGATCGAACCCGTGCACCCTGCAGTGGAAGCATGGAGTCTTAACCACTGGACAGCCAGGGAAGTCCACAGGCCTACTCTGAGAAAGAATAAAGTAGAAATATCACACTACAGAATTATGCTGCTGCCAAAACTAAAACTACATTATTAATGGTACAGAAAAATGTGGCTTCCCAATGCTTTGATATCTAAACTGTACGTCATTTTACCATTTATAGTTTATTAACAAAATTAGATGCAGCCTTTTTTATATCAACTACTGTACATTTTTCTGATGTTAGATCAACACAGTTTCCATTTTTCATGCAACAGAAATTTAGAAAATTAAATACATCACAAATGGTCATCATAAAGCAACGATAAAGTGCAATCTGAAAGATTAAAATTACGGCTATTATATATCATGCATATTTGTATCCTCAGATAGTAAAAGTCCTAATTGCTTGCCTTGGGTTCTTTTAAGTATAAAAGTAAAATATGGATTAACAAGTTTTTCTTTTCCCTCTTCCAGAAGAAAAATAGTAATTCCTGGGTACAGAATATGTGGTCAAATACTTGACTGATTGACTCCTGTAATAAGCTTGTTTAGTTGCTAAAATATCTAATACTTAGTACTGTAAGATGAATCTTACGTAAGAAACTACTTATATCTGATATAGTTAACCTTACTAAAAGTCATTTGAGGGTTGGGCTTAAAAATACAAGCATTTTAGAAATTAACTGAAAAAATAGTTTTAGTAGTGTAAAGCAAAACATTTTAAAAGTAGCCTTTGTGTACCAGACTATTCATTGATTCACATATATTTATGGAGCACATACTATGTGTTGGCTTGGCAGTAGTTGTTTGACAAACACCACGGAATGAATAGGCCTCGTCTCTGCAGAGCTATGCTCCAGTGAGAGGTTATACTATCACACAATGAGAATCTCAACATGGTGGCATGGTGGGTCACCAACATGAAGTTAACTAGGAAACTATAAATTCACTAAAATGTGTCTTCCTACCTTCCCTTGCCACCCTCCCAGATGCAGCCCTAAGTACAGCCTCCTATCATTCTCACTTGAGCCTGATCTCTAAAGGAGCTTCTACTCCAAATTATCCTTCTCCTTTATCCCAGATTTAAATTCCATTCCCTCCAAGCTCAGTTATTGGCTGGGAAGAGCCAAAGAGATGATTTGCATTAGGGCGTGTTTGACTGATAGCTGCCTGCACTTTTTTCTAATGGTATTTGCTAACCCAGAGGAATGACTCACTGATCGAAAAATTTAGGCAATAACAGATGCTGAGGGAAAGTAGGGTTATTCGCGGAAGAGGAGTTTTCTGAGTCCTGCAAAGACTCTGCTTAGGAATTTTTGCCTCTGGCTATGCATAAATTAGCCTTGGATGGCATCACCTTCCCGAAGAAGCTGTAGCCCACAATGTTCAGCAAAACAAATGTTCCAAAGGGTGGGGATAAAGAGTGAAATCCCTAATGAATAACAGGATGGAAAATCCAGACCATAATAACCAGAAACAAAACAAGCCCTGAATGATATTTCCATTTCCACTTATTTGAAAATTATCCAAATATGCATCTGATACTTCTTAGCCCTAACATCCTGTCTTTAGAACATCCCATAAATCCATTTCAATGTAACATCAGGGTCTTTTAATCCCAAGATTTTAAAGCCAGTAAGAGAATTTATTTAATGCCATAAACTGAAAGCTTGCTCTATTCAGAGCATGGGCTCTCTTCCTTCTGGTGAGAAATGAACAAGTGACTCTTTGAAATCTTGCCGTGTTGACAATGGTATTAAATTTTCAGGTTGCTTAGGCTTCATGAAATCATAGGATGGGTAATAAGTGTTAGCCATAAAACAAGTGTGAGATGTGTCCGCTCCAAAAAGAAAGGTCCTTAGACCGTCTTCACTGATTTCCATGTCTGTTCACCACCTTGCCAATTAACTAACAGCATCACTAATATGTCCAGAATTTTATTTTTCCTCCAATTAAACCAAGTTAGGGCAAAGTTGTACACTGAGCAAGGGATAACCACTGGATGAGCTAACAACCACTAGCTTTTTTGGGATTCAGCCCTTTTCTCTTAAAAATAAGTTCCAGAAAAACGCTCTGTTTCACGAAGACAGTTTGCCTCCTACTTACAAATGTATGCTGATCTGAACAAACTCATGCTTTGTTAATAAATTAAATAAAAGTGCTTTTAAAATTCAACCACAATGAAACATATCATCCAGACCTCATTATTTGCCATTTCCATGCCTCTTCAGAATTTCTGAGTACTCCCTCATGTGTGTCAAAGTGACAGGAGAAAAATCTGTTCCCAAGCTACTTTTAGCCAAGTAAATACTTGGAAATTCACTGTGTAGCTAAGAAAGCATATCATTATGGCCTTTTCAAAGACATCCTGTAAACATCCAGCATTGAACGAAGTAGACAAGCTATTTTCGTAAAGAGCAGAGGCCTACTTTCTTTTTTTTTTTAATTTTTATTGGAGTATAGTTGATTTACAATGTGGTTAGTTTCTGCTGTACAGTAAAATGTATCAGCTATACATATACATATATCCACTCTTTTCTAGATTCTTTTCCCATATAGGTCATTACAGAGTATTGGGTAGAATTCCCTGTGCTACACAGTAGGTCCTTGTTAGTTATCTATTTTATATATAGTAGTGTGTGTATATGTCAATCCCAATCTCCCAATTTATCCCACCCCCCCTTTCCCCCCAGTAACCATAAATTTGTTTTCTACATCTGTGACTCTATTTCAATCCCAATCCTGGGCATGTATCTGGAAAAAAAAACATAATCCAAAAGGACACATGACCCCCAATATTCACTGCAGCACTGCTTACAATAGCCAAGACATGGAAGCAACCTAAATGTCCATCAACAGAGGAATGGATAAAGAAGATGTGGTACATATACACAATGGAATATTACTCAGCCATAAAGAAGAATGAAATAATGCCATTTGCAGCAACATGGATGGACATAGGGATTATCATACTAAGTGAAGTAAGTCAGAAAGAGAAAGACAAATATCATATGATATCACTTAGATGTGGAACTTAAAAAAAGTTGCAAATGAACTTATTTACAAGGCCTACTTTCAATTTCAGTGAATGCACGGCCATTAAAAAGAGACTCCTAGGGCTTCCCTGGTGGCGTAGTGGTTGAGAGTCCGCCTGCCGATGCAGGGGACACGGGTTTGAGCCCCGGTCCAGGAGGATCCCACATGCCGCAGAGCGGCTGGGACCGTGAGCCATGGCCGCTGAGCCTGCGCGTCCGGAGCCTGTGCTCCACAACGGGAGAGGCCACAACAGTGAGAGGCCCGCGTACCGCCAAAAAAAAAAAAAAGAGAGAGAGAGACTCCTATTTGTTCGCTGTGAACTATCCCAGTGGTAATAACCAACAGTCTGTACTTTAATTGTCCCCTCAATTGCCTGTATCCCCTTCTAGAGTGGAAGACATAGACTTGAGGGCATGGATTGTGTCTTGGTCACTTTTGGGAACAATGTACCAGCATATAGTAGGCACACAACATTAACATTTGCTCTATGGATGAACACTACCCAGAGGGGTGATGGAGTAAATTAAAACCAGCTACATTATAAAGGAATTACAGAACCCAAGCTCTCTGGACCTTGGGGTTCTTTTCTCAAGAGGCCAAATCCTTTTCATGCATCTGTGAGCAGGTGCAATGGACGTTTGGGGTGAGGGAGTGGGAATCTGGTGGTAAGTCTTGGCAAGCTTACCCCTACTGGCAGTCATGGTCCTCTTAACAGGTCAAAGAAGTTAGTCTATAGCTAAAACAAGGCCTAGGTATAGAGATAAATAAGCAAGGAAGAGATCAATTACTCAAAATCTGAATTCTTAAATAATTTAGAAACCAAATGTGTTGCCTGATTAAATTTTATATTTCTATAAACCCACATAGCCTGTTGGGCTGCCACTGAATGAGGCATGCTTTCATCTAACATTTGGGTTTAACATCACAGTGTCTTCTTCCTTAAGAATTCGTAATCAAGAAATGACTGTATACCTTATGCTTAGCTAGGGAAAGACTTAGAACCATTTTAGATAGGAGCAGGAGAAGGAAGAAAGAGAAAGGGTAAGAAGAAATAGTAGAAGGGAGGCAGGAGGAGAGAGAGGTGGAAGAGGAAGGGAGAACAGGAAGGATAAGAAAGAGGAGGGGGTAAAGCTCCACAGCTGGTCTGGATAACCTTGGCCTTAGTTAGGTTTTTGCAGTGTTCTCTAATCTATTGCTGAAGGTGAAGTTGGCCTTACTTTGCTGAAATGGTAAAATTTCAATTAGAGGCCAAACCATGAGCTCTGATACAGAGTTACAAAAGGGTAGAAGGCTTCAAAGTAAAAAATATGAACTGTGGTGATTAGAAGATCAACAAATATCCAATCCTGAAGAACAGAGGATTGACTGGGAAAAAGGAGATGATGACAATGATGGAGATGTCTATAGTGGTGATTATGATAGTGATGACAGAGCTTAGCATGGCCAGGTAAGCTCATTTGGTCCTCGCAACTATGCTATCAAGTAGATCCCATTTTTGTTATTCCCATTTTACAGATGAGGAACAGAGAAGTAAATCATATATACAAGTTCACATAGCCAGCAAGTGCATTGCCAACCTATTCATCCAGGAAGTCTGGTTGCAAAGTTCTCATCCACTATATTAGTTTCCTGTAGTCACTGCAACAAATTACCACAAACTTCATGAATTAAAGCAACAGAAATTTATCTCTCATAGTTCTAGAAGCCAGAAGTCTGAAATCAGTATCACTGGGCTAAAATCAAGGTGTCAGCAGTGCTCTCTTCAGAGTCTCTAGGGGAGAATCCATTCCTTGCCTCTTCCAGGTGCTGTTGGCTGACAGCATTCCTTGGTTTGTAGCCACATCACTCCAATCTTCAAGGCCAACATCTTCAAATTTCTCTCCACTCCATCTTCACATGCCTTCTCCTGTGTGTGTGTGTGTGTGTGTGTGTGTGTGTGTGTGTGTGTGTGTGTGTGTGTGAGAGAGAGAGAGAGAGAGAGAGAGAGAGAGAGAGAGAGAGAGTGAGAGAGAAATCTCCCTCTGTCTCCGTCTTTTATAAGGGTACTTATGGTCGCACTTAGGGTCCACCCACGTAATCCAGGATAATCTCCTCATCTCAAAATCTTTACCATAATCATAACGCAAAAACTCTCCAAATCAGGTAACATTTACAAATCAGATAATATTCACAAGTTCCAGGTGTTAGGACCTCATAAATTTCGGGTGGGGGGAGAGGATTTTTCAGTCTACCACACCCACTCTACTCTGCTGTAGTAGTTTCCAATGGTTCGGATGAGCTTTTTAAAAAACTTGCATATGGTTATTGCACATATATTAATTGAAAGTTTCCAATGTAGCAGATTGGAAGATCTGCTATACTGGAGATCATTTAGTTTTTTAAATTACACAAACATGCTAAAGACTACTTACTATAATTTAACACTCTTCATTAGGTCACTGATTTGTCATTCAAAACCTCAAACTTGTATGAGGGTGACGGTTGTAAAGAACAGTCTCTTGGGTCTATCCCTGGCCACTGAGATTCCATCAACAACTGCTGGAATAACACACCTAGTAACACATTACTATTATCATGTAATCTCAGGGCTCAAAACTCTTCAAGAGCTTCCCATAGTGCAGCACATGTGATCAGCAGTGTCCTCCATCACCCAGCACCACTGACTCCTCACCCTTCCTAACTCATTATCACCTGTCCTTCAAAACAGTCTCATGTTTTTCCCAGCTAATATAAACTTAATCTTCTGTTTTTCTCACGGCTCTCTGCCCACTTGGTAAACTTACTCCCCCTTTCAACAACCCAAGTCCATCATTTTCTATGAGCTTAGATTAAAACTTATTTCATGCAACAAGCATATGAAAAGATGGTCAACATCACTCATTAGGGAAATGCAAATCAAAAGCACAACGAGGTATCACTTCACCCCCATCAGGATGACTACTACCAAGACAAAAAACAAAAAACAGAAAATAACAAGTGTTGGTGAGGCTGTGGAGAAATTAGAACACTTGTACACTGTTGGTGAGAAAGTAAACTGGTGCAGCTGCTGTGGAAAACAGTGTGGAGGTTCCTCAAAAAATTAAAAATAAAACTACCATATGATTCAGCAATTCCACTTCTAGGTATATATCCAAAAGAATCGAAAGCAGGGCCTTGAAGATGTATTTGCACACCCATGTTCACAGCAGCATCACTCACATTAGCCAAAAGGTGGAAGCAATCAAAGAGTCCATCAACAGATGAATGGATAAGCAAAATGTAGTATATACATAAAAGGGAAAATTTTCAGCTTTAAAAAGGAAGAAAATTCAGACACATGGTATAACACGGAGGAATCTTGAGGACATTATGCTAAGTGAAATAAGACAGTCACAAAAAGACAAATACTGTATGATTCTACTTATATGATGTACCCAAACAAGTAAAATTCATATAGACAGAAAGTTGAACAGTGGTTGCCAGGGGCTGGGGGAAGAGGAGGATGGACAGTTGTTATTTACTGGGTATAGAGTTTGTTTTACAAGATGAAAAAGTTCTGGAAACTGATTGTACAACAATGTGAATGTACTTAACCCTACTGAACTATACATGTAAAAAAGGCTGATGGTATATTTTATGTTTATTTTACCACCATTTAAAAAAATTTTAAAGCAAAAAACTAACTTATTTCAAGTAAAAAGCTTGTCTACCCCAATTCAGATAGGTCTTCCCTGTCTATGCTGTTCTATTATAATCGTAGAGAAGTTTCAAGTCAAGGAATTGGTGCTCCTTGACTTGAAACTAACAAGCTTTCCTCTTCCTCCCTAAGGAAAAAGATTGTGTTTTCTCCTTTGTTATTTCCAAAGTACTCAATAGGGCACTCTTCAGACAGAAAATTGAATTGCTCGAGTGACCAGTCAAACGGATATAAAATTTTATAATACCTAAAAGAAATAGGAGACTGAACAACAACAAAATTAGCCAAAAAAGAAAGAGTACTGCAAGAATAATGTAAAAAAAAAAAAAAAAAAAAGATATTAAAATGAGGACCATTTTTTCTTCCATTATTTACCAATAATAAAATAACAAGAAGTACTTGATAAACTTTCATGTATATGGAGGTGCTTAATTTGTTGTTTCCAAGGGAAAATTCGGTTAAATACTTAATGATATAGTTTAGATCAGTGAGTCTCAAATTTGGTGTGCATCAGAATCACCAAGAAGGTTGTTAAGGCAGTTTGCTAAGCCTAGCACTCAAGAGATTTTGATTCAGCAGGTCTGAGGTGAGGCCTGAGAAAGTGCATTCCTAAGTTCCCAAGGGATACTAGTACTGCTGGTTCAGGGACCACACCTTGAGAACACTGGTTTGGATTTGCATTTTCTTGATTACACAAAGGATGTCAGAACATGAAACAGGAAATGTTGGTCCCAGACTGGACTCCCACTCATTGACCTTTATTCAAAGCCAAAGGAAGACCCTTTTTGCCTACCACTAGGGTCTTCACTTTCAGAAAAGTTGGGAATTGAGAAAGAAACATAATATGTTTGACAGTTTATGGTTTTAGTGGAGTCTGGCACTGCCATTCACTTTTTTTTTTTTTTTTTTTTTGGCCACGCCACACAGCTTGTGGGATCTTAGTTCTCTGACCAGGGATTGAACCCAGGCCCTTGGCAGTGAAAGCACAGAGTCCTAACCACTGGGCTGCCAGGGAATTCCCTGTCCTTCATTTTTAAAAGGAACTCGAGAGTGTTTCAGCTATATTTCCTTATTGCAATGGATGAATTTAAGAGAGAAAGGATTTTAGATCAGAACAGCAGTACCTCTAGCAAGGATATAAATCCAGATTCCTTGATTCCCAGCGATTGGTTATTTTTCTACTTTTAAGGCTTCTAAGTCAGACATCATACATTTAATAATGCCTTTCTTAAAATGACCATCATACCTAAAATCAGACTGGTGATGATATCAATTCAACAGAAAAACAAGTACTATATTTAAAAATCAGGAACAAAACTATCCTTGAAAGAAAAACTACTCTCTTGAGAAACCAAAATAATTAAATTCAGTTGATAAGGTCGAGTGGTACATGAAGTCACAAAAATTGGTGCACAAATTATTATTGAATATATAGAACGCATGGAGACCATAATCTGTTGAAATCTGTATGGTTGCACCTGTACACACACAGCTATGATTTAAGGCAAAAGTGCTATATACATCAATCAATTTTCAGTTCATATTATCATAGAGATTCAAGATTGAGTAGTTTATGATTACATTAGACCTTTGAGATGTGTGGATCCCTTAGTCACCATTTTCCTATGATTTATTAAAATGAAAACAAGTACATACATACAAGTTACTGGAGAACTGAAATAAAAATATATGCCTTTCATTAAAATTCAAGTGAGAAACACTTCTCAAAGAAGCCACATGAATCTTTTAATGGAAGATTACCTTTTTAGGAAATCCTTTCCCCAAAAAATTAAATCTGGTTTATTTCCTAAAATGTTACATATATGGTAAAAACAATCATAATGCACCTTGCTGTTGCAAGGATTCAAATGAATCAAATCAAGTGCCACCAAGTTTCTCATGTACACAGAGCTTCTCACACTATGACCCAGTAAGTCTACAACGGAACAGGTATTACACTCATTTTCCAATATCTGTATCATAATAAGATTCTACTGAATTTTAATTAGTGGAAGCAACATTATTTCTATGTGTTTTTCTGCATAGGGATATAAAAGAGCAAAATCCAAAAGTTCCATAAGTCTCACCTAGGAAACTCAATCACAATGACAAAAACTCAAGACTGAGTCTGAAATATTAAGAGACTGGATAGTTGATATAAGGATTTGGTAAACAAAAAAACTTATATTGGCACTAGACACACAAAAATATGCCTAAAAATAGTTGCCACAAAAATACAGTAATACAAAGTTTTCAACTGCTTCTTTCCATATTAAGCATTAAGGCAGTTTTACAAAAGGTGATGCAAACAATGGCTTTATTTTTTAAGGCCAATTATTTTTTAGTCTTAGAAAACAGAAGACAAAGGGAATCCATAAAGGCAGAGGATGGATGAATAGACCAGTGGAACCAAACAGAGTGCCTAGAACAGACCCCATATGTATGAAAACTTGATGGGTAACAGAGCTGGCTCTGCAGATCAGTGGAGAGAGAATGGAGCATTTAATAAATGGTGATGAAGTAACTGATTGTCCATATAGGGAAAAAAAATGAATTCGGATCCCTACTTTACATCACACACAAAAACCAATCTCAGGTTGATTAAGGATTTTAGCGTGAAAAGCACAACTCTTAAAATTTTCAGGATTCTCAAAACCCCATAAATATAGGAGAATATTTTTATGGCTTCAGTACAGGGAAGGATATTTTTAACAAGACACTAAAAACCCAAACCAGAAAACAAAAGATTGATACATAGGAATACATTAAAATGAAGAACTACTCTTCATTAAGAGACACCATAAAGGAAAAAAATAAAACCATAAAGGGAATAAAAAGACAAGCCACAGAACAGAAAAAGACATTTATTTGCACATTCGTAACTAACAAAGGGTTAGCATTCAGAATATCTAAGAAAATTCTATAAGTTTGTGAGAAAAAGACAAAGAACTTATTAGGAAAAGAGTGAGCAAATGACACGAACAGGCATTTTTCAAAAGAGGAAACACAAATGGCCACCATTCATAGAAGATTCTCAACCTCACTAATAATCAAGGAAACACAAATTAAAACCACAGGGAGATAACAATTTTAGATCACCAGATGGGCAAAAACTGGTGCCAGGAGCTGGCAAGAATATGGAAGAATAAGAACTATTATATCCTACTAATGGTGATATAAATTAGTGCTACCATCTAGGTATATAATAATATGGCATTATCAAGTTGAAAACATGCGTACCCTACAGTCCAGATATTCTCATGTTAGATACTTACCTTAAAGAAACGCTTACATGTGTGCAAAAATGTTCCTTGCAGTAATGTTAGAAATAGCAAAAAGTGGAAGGAACCCAACTGTCCATCAGTAGAGGTTTCGATAAATAAGCTGCGCTATAGTCATTCAATGAGATATTTTGTAAGAGTGAAAAAGAATGAATTATAGCTCTGTGCAATCATATGGATGAACCTTAGAAATATAAATTTTACTGTAAAAAGCAAGTTGCAGAAAGTACCTAAAAAATGACACAATTCTCATAAAGTTTCAAAATAAACAAAATTAAAGAATATTTTCAGGTGCACATACATAAGATCCCTCCATATCACATAGTGGTAAACTTATTTTTTTAAGGGGCAACATAATTAGAAAAAAATTTTTCAGGATGCTAGTTACTTCTAGCTGGGAAGAAAGGAGAATGAGTCCTGAAGGAATTTTCTTAAATAAGCTCTTCTTTATTTAGATAGCAAAAGGTTAAAAATCGAATTTTTTATCAACTTAATTTGCACATACTTGAAACCAAAGGTAATAGAGAACACCCCTGGTGTCTTATAGGGTGAACCTTTCTTGGCTGAGCATACACCAGCATGAGGGGTCTGGCCTCTCTTCACACTACCTCAATAAACACTTATACCCCAGGAACTCACCCTTTCCAGGCCAGGGATCAACGAGAAGCAAAAGGTCTAGAGTATGGTTACAATTTCTAATGGTATCTAGGTAAGTGAGAGAGCCACGATCCCTCAGTCCTAGACTCTCATAATTCTTATGGCTATTAAAATCAAGCCATCAGTCATAGTGCTGGTCAATCAAAATGCCAGACCCAGAGGGCTCAATTGTTGAGAGGAAGGGAAGAAGAAATATCAGAACATGTACATAGAGATGCTGTAATGATTACATGTGGGGAAGGAGGATAGAAATTAGGGCAACCAATCACAATTAATTTCTTGTTTTCATTCCACTATCCTATCCTTCCCTTTGGCACCACAGTCATTTTATACCTCATTGCAATCCTCTGTTTTTCACTGGATTACCCCCAAAACTAGATACCACATCTAATATCGTTTTAGTTCCATTTTTCATATTTTATTCATATTTTAAATGTTTGTTTTCTTTGAGACTATATAAATCCCATTTCAGTGTCAACTATTCAATAGCAAATGGACATTCCTGGCATAGACGCTGGGAATGAAGAAATGAATTGGACATAGTTCCTGCCCTCAAGTCACTCACAGGTTTATCAGAGAATGCAGACAAGTTCTAATAACCAAAGTACCGAATGGGGTATCCTAGAAATATATGTGGGGTCAGGAAGAAGTACCCAGGAGAGAAGGCAAAGTCTATATATAAAATGTGAGCTGGGAAAGAAGGAAACAGCAATAAAGAGAAAGCAAATTCTGAAAGCCAATAACATAAGCTACTAATGTAGAATCTGTCCTGACAGTAGGGATTACTAAAAGTTTCTTATACCTTTGCTGGGAGTTATTTCTGTCAAAATGTTAGCTACATTATTTGCTCTTCTTGATCCTAAGTCCAAAAAAAATTATTGTGATGAATTAATCCTGACTGATCTTATTCTCTCTTTGTTGAATAAATGAATCCAATGAAATTAACCAATAGTGTCTTTTATGTGACAGGCACTGGACCAAAGATGCAAAAACAAACAAGATATGGTCCCTGCCCTTAAGGAAAACCTCAAGGAAAAAATTGTACAATCGGGTAAGAACCTACTTATGGGAACTACATTGCTTGCAACAAAGGAAAAAGCATACCACGATTCATAATTATTTAAAACGATACCTAATTCATAACTAACTTAGTGGGAAGGGGCAATGTGTGAACTGGCTACAAATATACGTGAAAGCATGTGTGCACGCTCTCTCAAGTTCAAAATCTCCATGTGACATGTCAAAGCATCTACCAATTATTACGTATGTTTGAACCTGTTTTCAAATGATGAGGTTCCAGTATATTTCACTGTATACTTTTATAATGGTATGTCCCCAAACATATTTTATTTTGAGCTTTATTTTTAATGTTCCAGAAGCAGCAGGGGGCAATCTAACGTAGGAAACCTGCTGTGGAAGTGGTGAAAGCTAAAGCAAGGCTGCATTCTAGAGCCGTTTGAAAAAAATCTCCACTTTGCTGAATACAAAATATGGTGTATAGGGAAAGAGGAAATATACATTGGAGAGAACAAATCCAGGGCAGTAAAATAACAGAAGGTGAAGGGTCCACTCTGTGATAAAATAAGATGAAACGAAATGAAATAAATATAAAATAAAATTTTCAAAACTCTCATACAGGCTAAGAGAAATCTATGAAGGCATATAGACATCCTAGGATTTTTGTTCTAACTTTGCCTGCAGGCGCTTCTGAGCCCAAATAACTACAGATCTGGGAATAACAGGTGTTTATTGATTTCTTTGTGATTTTTCTTTTTTATTTCTTTCCTTTTTTTTTTTCCTGTGGTACTAGAACAGAAAGACATATGTATTCCATATGTAACACTTTAGAAAATGAAAGGCAACAGAAACACTGAACAGATGTGGAGAGTAGGGACCCACTTTCCCCAATACAGCTTAATGTCAACATGCCAACTGCTTTCTCTATATTATTCTTAAAAAGAAAAGGCACCAAAAGTTCCCCATAAAAATATTAACTGACAAGAAGCTTGAATGTTAGCATGGACATCTGTACTAATCAGAAAGTAATGACTTTAGATTTCTTTCTCAGTTTAATTCTTATTTTTAAAGGACTTACAAGAGATACATTGCAATCATTAGAGGACAATCAACAGTTTGGTTTTACTTGCTTTTGAATTGAAAGGAGAAAGGAGAACTAACTAGTCTCTGAAAACACCCATTTTTTTTTAACTTTGTTAAATTGAATTTGTTAAATTAAACTTTGTTTTACATATATATGATTTCATCTGATATATATAAAAAAAGTTCAAGAAACAAAAATATATCTCTCTATAAGATGAATTATCAACCATAATCTAGTTGTCTTTTTATTTATCTGCAGGCTGCAGACTTCCATTTATCAAATCAAGGTGGGTCCCCCTTATATTTCAAGTATCTAGTAATGTTTAGAGGACAAAAAAAGGAAACGAACCAAAATAAAATACATATATTTTTATTTTTCCCCAATTTTAGAAAAAACCTTCATAATCTCTCTAGGCATTGGGTTTAAGAGCAAGGGAAATTACAACTCGTGAAAGGACAAAATATACTGAAATAGTTAAAAAGGAAGGAGAAATTGGAAGTTCAACTATGCTGATATTTTGCAAAAGATGAAGAGGTTTGGAACACAGACAGCAAGGGGGGGAAATGGTCAAGGGGTGGTATTTTCTGAATACAGTTTGGGAGGCAAATGAAAAACAGTGTGAGAGACCTTGTCGTAAAGAAAAGGGACGTGTGGGGGTGGGCACAGATAAGCAGCGCACAGAAAAAAAGGATGGAAGAGTATGAGGGGTCCTGTGAAGTCAGCAGGAAGCCCCATGGTTCCAAAGATGAAACAAACTTCTCTGGGGAAAAAAAAATTGTTTAAATATTCCTACATATGTCAAATGGTGAACTTGGGCAGCAAATAAACTGCAGAGAAGACTAATAGCAGACTGTGCTAAACAGCAGTGAAAAAGTACAGTGTCCTGTGAGGAAGAATTCATTGTTCAAGAATTACAGTTTCATAAGGACCCAGATTTTTTTTTCAAAGGCTGTGGCAGCTGCAGTCTGCAGATGTAGTTGAAAAAAACACCCTGAGCAGGAGGTACATTCCCTTATGGCATGACCATATTTTCTATAGCAATAATCCTATGTCCATAAAAGGAACAAGAGAAAGAAAGAGGATAGGAGATGAATACAATCTCATTCAAGGGGAGAAGCCAGGGTCACACAAGCATTACACAAAGAAATATGCAGGGGTCCTTGTTTATCATTATTTTAAATGTTGATAGAGGCTCTTTTTATACCCACCAGCTTGCATTTGGGGATTGGTGGAACACGCTAGCCTGTTAGGGGAGCAAAAGAAAAGACTGCTGTGTCTGCTGATTTAAATGTGTGCACACACATACACAGACACACACACACATACACACACACTCCTAACCTAGCGACAGCTTCTTAAAAAATACAAAAAGCCTTCTTCAAATTGTTCACTACCACTCCAATTTCCTGTGTAGACCTGAACGTTTGTATGTTTTTCTGCGTCTCCTAAGTTACCCAAGTTACCTAATGCATGCCCAGTATGAAACATTTCTAAATGAGTTAGTCTTTATTGAATTATGATTTCCAGCAGACACTAATAACAAAATTCAAATTGCTCTGGCAGACGAGAATTTTTAGAGTGCTGGGACATAACAGAGTTTTTAAGAGAATCTCAAAGAGCCACCCACCAAGTGTGTGTAGTAACTGGGTGCCACTTGATGAAATTCTTCAAATAGTTAATTAGATTTGCCAAGAAAAAAAAAATCAATCATTAAGAGTCAACACTCTAGGAGATACACATGATAAAGAACTGTTATTGGCACACCCAGGGTGTAGTCAAAAGCAAAGCTTAACAAAATAAAGTTTTCAGATTTCCGAGGCACCATCTCTGCAGTCGACACCATGCAATTAGCAATACATCAAAAGGAGAGGAAAGCAAGTTTTGCCCCATGATTTCTTTTTCCTCCAGAATTTCTCTGGCCTGCTTAAAAGGCATTTTGCAAGCAAGGAGGAATAGAGATGCTCATTCAGTCAGGGGCTGCATCGCCTATGAACACCTGCAAACTGAATTTGCTCTGTTTTGTTAACCATTTATTTTGTCTTTACTGGATTTTCAAAGGGAAATGTGATAATCCCACTGTTCTTCAGATGCTCAGCAGGGTGTTTCAACTAATAAAGCCATTGCAATGGAATGGATTAAAGCAACATGGAGCATTCCTAATTGGGGATCTGTGAAAGAATTTTAACATCCAGGCACTATGAGCTCAATCTTAAAAATGTTATCAGTAGGATAAAAGTAGAGCATCTAACTAACATCTGCCTTTTTTTTTTTGCTTTTCTTTTTTAAGTGTCTTCATATTGCTATCACTTATGTGAGGCCAGGACAAGATGGGCTACTGGGGCACCAATGACTTCATCTTTGGGGATTGTAGTCCATCATAAAAAAAATAAACCACCACATTTAAGTCATACAGTTATCATCTGGCTGACATATCAAAGAGTAGGAATAAATCAGAAATAAAATTAGAAAAGGGACTTTTCAGTGTAAATATTATAAGGGTTTTTCCCAAAAAATTTTAAAGCTGTTTTCCAATAAAGGAAGCAGAATTTACTTCTGAATTTACAAGTTTAGCCTGTGTTTCCCAAACGTTTTGCACTGGGTCACGTCTCCTCGGCTACAAAATGTGTGCGACTCCTCTTATGTCTGGCCCGCATTTTCTAAACTGTGTTGGGATTTTTATATTGCTGAGAATGAGGTAAAGTGCCAGCCATCACTCTTCTTTGCACCACCCATTTCAGAAATGACCAGCTAATATCAAACTAATCTACCTAGTATAGGATATAGACCAATGATATGCAATAGGAATATGTGAGCCAAGTTCTTATTTTTAAATTTTTCTAGTAACCACATTAAAAAAGTAAAAATAAACAGTACCATTATCTTTAATATATTTATTTACTCCAATTTATCTAAAATATCTTTTTAACACAATCGACATAAAAGTATTCACTAAATAGTGGGAAAAAAAAAAAACGTAAGCCAAGTCTTCGAGGTCTGGTGCGTGTTTCATGCTTACAGCATATCTCAACTAGGACTAATCATATTTCAAATGTTCAGTAGCCAACACCTGACTAGTGGCTACCATACTGAAGAGCTCAGCTCCAGACAGATAAAGAAACTGCAAGGAGAAGCAACTGAGATAGGCACAGGATAATGTGCTAACTGGGCAGGAATGACAGAAGACAAGAGTCAAACTCCCCTTCTTGGCCCCCCTTCTTTCTGCCCCCATCCCCAGCTATGGGAGTTTCCCAAAGCTCCATCCTTTACCCACCATCCTCTCTTTAGACTCTTTCTCTTGGTGAGTTGATTCACTGATTTACTCATTCAACAAACTTTTACTAAATGTCTATGACCTGCCAAGTACTGTGGTAGGTGTTAGGGTTATAACGATAAGTAAGACAAATCCTTGCCCTCATAATAGCATGGTGGGGTATATATACAAGCCAATGCATCTTCACAACTTAGTGTGCTAAGTGCTCTGATGGAGGATACTAATGGGCATGCATTTGTGCACAGGAGTTCACACATATGGGAGGGGAGAAAGGTAGATTACAGCTCAAAGGTTGTCTCCTCAGAAAGAACTTTGGCGACCAATCAATATAAAGTAGAAATCCTCACCCACTCCCCTGTCACCTTCTATTACATCATCTTGTTTTATTTTATTTGGAACACGTATTACCATCTGAAATTCTTTTTTTTTTTTTTTTTTTTTTTTTATCGGCAGGCGGATTCTCAACCACTGCACCACCAGGGAAGCCCGGAAATTCTTATTCATTAATTTTATTTTGCTTGTTGGTTCGTTTATCATTTATTTGTCTTCCTCTGTAGAAGGTAAGTTCCATGACAGTAGGGACCTTGTAGGCCTTATTCAAACTGTGCTTTTGACAGAGTAGGTAATACGTCAATAGTATTCTATCTATCCCTCTCTGAATTTCTTTCTAACCATATTGCCACCAGCCAGGCATGTCACTCCAGGACTTACTATAACCCCTCCTATCCAATGAACAACTCCACACTCTCTCTTCTCTAATTCATCCTAAACAACACCAGGTTAAAGCATCTGAAACACTGATTTCGTTATATCAATCCCCCACTCAGAATGCATCATTCTTTTTAGGAAAGAGTCCAGATATCCTTATTGAGGAAATCAAAGTTTTCTCTATTCTGCTCATCAAGGTTCTTCTCTAATCTGGCCCCGTCACAACTTCCCTCATTTACTCTGTAAAAAGAGTCTCCCATTCTGGAGATATGGAGAAATAAACAGATATCTTAACTTTTCTTCTACTACTCTCAGATCATCAGCAAAAAATTAAAAGGCATTTTTCACTTCTCATGCCCTTAATTCCAGGAGGATAACCAGCCCAACTGTCTTTGATGTCCAGGATTATTTCCCCCCAAGTGAGAACTGGTTCCCAGACAAACAACTAGCAGTTCCATGGGTGGTAGCACCTTAGAGGTAAACTTCAAATGGCAGTGGCTGTGTGGAAATCTATGACCCATATTCAGTGCCACAGTCTTGGGAGCCAATAGGAAACAAATAAGCTTGGTGTGGACACCACCAGAACAGCTCACCTATGAATGGCCCCAGGGCATGGTCTCAGCAGTGCATAAGGTGGACCTGGCCAGAGATCTCTACCCTCTTTGCTCTGAATGGCAGAAGCCCTGGGCTCAGTCCAAGGGAAAAATAATACTGAACCTCTCACCAACCTTGGACAGCAGAGAGATTTCAATATGGACATGGAACAAGCCATCGTATTATACTGCCCAGTAAACAAGTCAAACACTCCCAAATTCCAGTGTTTTTTCCCTAATTCCTCTCCTTCTTTGCCCCTGAAATGCTGGGGCTTTTCAGAACACTCAGGCTTACCATCCTGTTGGAATGAGAGCATAGGAGAGAAAGGATGCTTTTTTTTTTTGGTGATGAGTCAATAGTAGGAAAAGAAAAGTCAAGACACTAATAGCCAGTTCTGACACTTCCCTGACTCATTAGAAGATCCTACATCAACTACAATAATAAGCAGTATAGACTTATAGAGAGAAGGTTAGGCTACTAATCCTAGAAACATCACACCCTTTGACTGAGGTTTATGCTCTAAGTACAGCACTAAATACTGCTAACCAGATTTAATCACAGAAGTATGTTTAACTGAGAGAAGCGACTCTGCAAAGAATGTTCTTAGTTTCAGCATCTATAAAACCAAGAGAAGGGACTAGATCATTTTAAGCCAGTTTTATCATTTTCTTCTACTCATTCCAGCCTCCAGACCTTAGAGGAATTACTCTAAGCACTTATAACCTATTCTGTTAATTATTGTCCTTAATTAAATAACACCTTTAAGAAATGCTTAACCACTGAGGGCATGTCTTGCCTCCTTAATTAGAATGTAAGATCCTCAAGCATAATTCAACGAAAATATATTAAGTACTCACTGGGTTCAAGGAATAATGTAAGGACAGAGATTTCTCCCTAGGTGGTGGGCACATTACTTGACACTTAATAGCAGTCACT
This sequence comes from Physeter macrocephalus, assembly GCF_002837175.3. Taxonomy (NCBI): domain Eukaryota; kingdom Metazoa; phylum Chordata; class Mammalia; order Artiodactyla; family Physeteridae; genus Physeter; species Physeter macrocephalus. Next base: position 39,785,599 of record NC_041230.1, on the reverse strand, counting down.
TTGAATATGAAAGATTTCTTAACTTTGCTCCACTGCAGTATTTTTTTGCTTATTTTTTCATTTGGGCAGGGGTATCTGGTGTAATATATGCACAGGCTTGGAGGAGATCCAGAAAATAAATGAACATGTCTGCCACCCTGGGATTGCCCTGGAGATTTTTGAAATCTCCAGATTTGTAGAAATCACTGGCCCATGATACTGCCAGCTGTTCTCCTTATTTTTCTGTTGTGAACAAAACCTATCTTTTGCACGCTTTAATATGGAAGAATAAGTACTCTTACTTCTGACTTAAATGCTCCTTGGGAAAAAGCAAGGCAGACAGTCCTGGTGTGGGAAACAGGTCCTGAGCAGGCAAGCAGTTGAGCATACGTAGTTTATTTTGGAGGTAATCTCAGGAAGCACAACTGAGGAAAAGGGGGAAATGAGACAGAGAAGGAAAAGCCAAAAAAAAAGGTGTGTTTATGAGGGGCTATTTCAGTAGGCAACTGGAACTCAGTCCCACTAGGGACTCTCTGACCTGTCACGTAGATCAGAAATGTCCCTCCCAATGATGGGAAAGCAGGAGAATGTATTCACTGCCTCCCATCCCTCAGGAGCTGAGAGTTGCTCCTAGGAAAATCTCCAGCTTTAGGACAGCCTGGCACAGTGCAAGAGAAAGCTCCTAGGTGAAGAAGCAGAGACACAGCACTGGAGATGGAAGCTGTCATAATACACAGGAACCACCCACAGTAGCCGAAAATGGGTTTGATTGTAAGCCATGGGGACACAGGACAGGGTGTCTGCTACATCTGCTACTTGCATTGGTTCATCTATCTTCACCACCATAGTCAGGCCAACAGCTCCAGAAACCTAGTTTCTCTTTGTGGTCCTGTCAGGTCCTCCTGATTGATAGCAGACTCATGTCACTTTATAGCCCTCTACCTTAGATACCTTTCTCTAAATGGGATATGATGATGGCTTTTACCATAAGGTACAAGGAAGTTTAGAGATATGACTGAGTGTTCATGTTTGATGGGGTGTGGGTCAGGGGTCACAAACTCAAATGCCTTCTACAGCTTTGGGTTTATGACCATCAGAAACAGGGATAAAGGCTTGATGAGAGTGATCCTGAGGGTCCCAAGGTAGAGGGCCCCAGCTGCCAAGGTGGTGAGTGTTGAGAGGGTAAGGGTATTGCCAAATGCACGTGGAGTCATTCAACTGCCACTTATTATCTGCTCCACGGCATGACAGAAAGCACGCTAGATGCAGCTATTGCTGATCCCTGCCCCGAGGAAACCAGAACTTACAGAAAGAGATGTACAAAGAAAAAATGAGATGAATGCTAACAAAGTTGAAGTCCTTCACCAACCCCAACGTTTATTCATGAAAATTCATTTCACGACAGAATCGACATTTAAGAAAACTTTTAGAAGTTTATGAGGAATTAGGGTCAGAGTACTGAGTTACCCACGAGCACCTTTAGCAATACTGCATACTACTTCTAATTGTTCATGTTTAATGAGCACTTACTATATGTCAGGAACAATACGAAGTGCCTTTCATGCATTCTCAGTTAATCCTCCCAACAATACTGATAGGGAAACTGAGCCCAAAGAGTTTTGATGACTTGTGCACAAGTCATGCAGCTAACAGATGGATCAAAATCTAAATTCATGTAGTCCGGCTACAGAGCCCACATTCGTAATGACCAACCTATACAACTTGATTAAAACACGACAAAGGTAGCATATGAAATTAAGAGAATATGAGCAATATTTCATACAGCAAAGATATGCAATAGGGGTTACTATACCATTAATTTCTGGTGTAGAACAAACACCTCAAAACTTAATGACATAAAATAAACATTAATTATTTCTCATGACTTTGATGTGGGGTGGTTCAGCCAGGGCTAAGTGATGTAGGATGGCTTCATTCATGTCTGTGGCCTCCACTGGATGGCTTGGATGGTTGGGTGTCAGTACACATAGTCTTTCATCCTCCAAGAGGCTAGTGGGGCTTATTCACACAACGGCAGAAGGGCTCTCAGCAACTAGACTTACTTGTAAGTCCTAATCACAAGTACTTTTCCAGCCTCTACATCATATTTGCTATTATCCCACTGTCAAGTCCCATGGCCAAAGCTAAGGCCCATAAAGTAGTAGACCCAGTGAGGCAAGAATGCATGCCACAATTCCTATGGAAGTTATACATGTAAATTCATTCTGCTTTGCTGCAGATGCATAAACTAAGAGAAACTATATTCTGTGTAAGTCTGTTATCCAAATGTTCAATCCCTTCCTTATTTTATAACTCAGAATAACTTCTCTCTTCCCAGGCCCCACAAAATAACTGAGTAACGGGGCTAAGAATATGATGAGGAGTAGCAATAGGAATGAAGAGAGGAGGAAGAGGAGGGAAGAGAAAAGGAAGAGAGGAAGAAGTACAGCAGCAGCAGCAACCACGACTTTGTGAAAAGCCTATGTAACCTACTCAGCACGGCTCAGTATTTCTGAACCTCCCCCCGCCAGTCCTCAGGAACTGTGTGCCCATGCTAACCCCCTGTCCCTCCTCCCACGGCATCAAGGATGCAGTCCCAAGACCCAGATTACCCTCTCATCAGCTTTTCTCATGTCTTTTAAATTTTATTGCACCGGCTTCTATTCCCAACTCCCAGTTTCCACTCTTTCAAATACCAGTAACAGGAATGATTCACAGTTCACATACACTCGAAGTGAAATTATCACAGTTGCTAACAGTGATACAGAAATATAACTCATATGGTAGTATTTTCCATAGGGAACTAGAGAGGGATGTAAGCCCAGGTTGCTTTAAGAGCAAGGCAGAAAAGCAGCTGGGTGTGCTAGGAGAAGGATAAAACTCTCGGGAAGATCTCATAACACAGGTGACATGAATCACATCAATGTGTGACTTTGGCCAGTGATGCCTCTCTGTGTGTTTTCTCATCTAAGTAGAGATCATCAATAATAGGAGATAATCATTAAAAGCACTTACCCCAGTCCCTGGAAATAGTAAGGTAGCCAACAAATTCTAATAACCACTGTATTTGACTCTAAATTGCATATTGTTTCACATTGAATGTTCTTCTAATTAAAATCCATCCTTCATTCAGTATCAAAAGAAACTTGATGGTCATCAGACCAAAGGGTGAGCCTCCATCCAATACCTTCCCAGGCTATAAGAACCTCTCTCCCCTCTCCTCCTCCCTTCTCTTCCCCTCGCATACTCTTCTAGTATATCCATTTCAGGAAAACAAAAGTCAGAAAGAAAATTGTGTGTGTGTGTATCTTCTACTTTCTGGCCACAGCTCCAACTTCCCCTGAGGCAAAGGAAAACAGAGGTCTGGCTACCATCCCCACAGGGTGCAGGGGCAAGTTCTGAGCCAACCAAAGCCAAACTGATTTCTCAAATTATATTACCACCCAGGACATGCCAAGGAATTTGGACATCATCCCATGTGTGACCAGGGATCACTGAAATACTTATGCAGGGCATGAAACAAGCAGATTTGTTTTAGAAAACTAATATTTGCAGCAAGTACTAGGTTGGGACACAGTCTGGAGCAGCAGTTCTCCAGGTAGGATCCCCAAATGACAGCCTCAGCATCACCTGGGAGCTTGTTAGAAATGCAGTTCTGAGCCTTCCCCCCAGACTTGCTGAGTTGGGAAACTCTGAGGGTGAAACCAATACTGCTGTTTAAAAAGCCCTCTAGGTGATTCTGATGCGCTCAAGGTGGAGAACCAAATGTGCAGAGACAGATAGGCCAGATGGGAGTCTGTATGGAGGGTCTCTGATTAAGATGCCTTATCATCTCTGTTCCTAAAAGTCCATTAAAGTGACACTAACAGAGTATTTTAAGATATGTACATAGTGATCAGGGCAAGGAAAATGGGTGAAGAAAACACAAGTGAAAGATGTCCTAAGAGTTTGGAAGATGAAAGGTAGATGGAGAAGCTGAAACACGTGTCTGCAGAAGCAGGTAGGGAGAGAATTGAGAGGATTCACTCCTCGACATCCTAGAGGGATGCAGGCATTGGAGGCAGGATGACAAAGAGACTCATAGAAAGAAGACATCTTTTAACATCTGCTTGGAGTATGGGACTGTGGGAAAGGAGAGAGATAGCAAAGGATAAGTCTTAGAAAGCTTTGCTCAGGGGACTTCTAATGCAAAGTCCTCTGTTCTTACCTTCCCAGGAAACCTACGTACCATAAATAAAGCTACTGCAAACGTGGAACCTGATAAGGAAAGTTGTGCAAAGAGAAAGTCTTTCTAGGAATGTTGGTTTCAAAAGATAGCTGTAAATATTTTAACTTATTTTTACATAATTATTTATTTGATTACAAGGCTGCATAATGTTCATCTGAATTCAGTTTTGCTTAGATGATGGATTGCGTGGGTTTCCAATTACATTCACCCCAATTATATTTGGGTACCTATGATCAGCAGTGGAGGGGACTTGGAACCTAGCTTGGGAAGTCTTCCATTCTCCTTAGACTTAGAGGTACACATGTGATCATAGGACAGATGAAGGATTTATACGGTATCTTTTTCCCAACTGTAGGTCCAGGTTTTCTGTAACTTGAACCTTACAGAATTTATAAGGCTCTCTTTTAGAAAAAGAATACAAAATTATGAATAAAAATGCCCCAGGCCACTCCATACCACTTGAATAAAACATTTTAAGATATGCAAGACCTAAAATAATTCACCTCCTGTTCACTGTTGCTCAGAAAGCTACTGGAGGTTATGCTCCAACAAAACAAGAAAGTAAACCAAGATGAAGGGAGATTCAGGATCTGAAAAACAGGGTGACCCAATGAGGTACCACTTCATGTTCAATAGGATGCTAAGGTCAAAAAGCAGATAATAACAAGTGTTGATGAAGATGTGGAGAAATCAGAATTTTCTTACACTGCTGATGGGAATATAAAATGATCCATCCACTGCAGAAAAGAGTCTGGCAATTCCTCAAAAGTTTAAAAAAAGAGAACTGAAATACATCCAAGAGAATTGAAAACATATGTCCACACAAAAACATGTACAAAAATATTCACAGCAACATTATTCATAATAGCCAAAATGTGGAAACAACCCAAATGTCCATCAACTGATTAATGGATAAATGAAATATAAGATATTTCTACAATGGAATACTACTCAGCCATAAAAAAGAATGAAATATAGATACAAGCTACAACATGGATAAGCCTTGAAAACATTGTAAGTGAAAGAAGACAGTCATAAAAGCCCACATATTGTATGATTCCATATGCAATGTCCAGAATAGGCAAATTAAACATTTATTGCAGACGCTTATGGCTGGGGGTGGCAGGAAACAGAGAGTGGGAAGACGGGGGTTGATAGCTAAAGAGTACAGTGTTTCTTTTTGAGGTGATAAGAATGTTCTCAAACTGACTATGGTCATATATCTGTAAATATATCAATATTAAAAATCATTGAATTATACACTTTAAATGGGTGAGGTATATGGTGTGTGAACTATATCTCAACAAAGCTACTTTTTAAAACAAAGAAAGAAAACAGGGTGAACAAAACAGGTGACTGAAATAGAAACTTTGAGGAAAGTTTTAGTTACACATACTCAGAAAACTAAGCAAATAAACAAAAAAGGACAATGATTATTTCAAGGAAAACAAAAATGTGACCCCAGAAAGGAAATCAAATTGTATAAAACTATATGTCTCAGTTAGGAATATTATTTACACAGTCAAAATAATATAAACATTAAAATTTAACCAAAAATGATGGCATAACTATATTTGGTAGTGTATGGGTATGGCATGGGGAGGTGAGCAGTGTAAAAAGGCTAAAAATTCCTTGTCTTCCTACGGAAAGTCAAGGATAATGTCTAAAGGGGAGAAGGGAAAATAGTAGCAATGTATATAGCTTAGAAGAAAAATCCCGAACAAAATAGTTAAGGGAGTTGGAAGCAGCTGCTTTTCAGAGGTGGAACTGGGGAATGAACAGCAACACACTTACAAATTTATAATCCTAAATCTATCCAGACCCTTAAAAATTGAATTCACTATATGTTGGGAAACCTACTGGAAGCCTTAACTGATGACTATATTAGCATTTCATCACAAAAATAAAAACCTAATAGCAATATATCCAGGGATAATCACACATGAAGTATCAGGAAAAAAATTACCTACACATTTTCCCTTTGTATCTCCCAGAGACTTGTTTTTTCAACCTCGTTGCTTTTTAACGGCTACTTTGAAATGTTTCATCTAGAAGGCAGAGGACTACCAAAATTAAGCCATTTTTCAGAAGCTACCTGCACATACCAGCTACCTCTGAGTACAAGAAAAAATCGTAGATATGTCTGAAATTCAGGCTAAGATTTAGCCACCACTAACTTCCAGTGCTTATCAGAGCACGAATCTCATGAGGCCATCCGAATAAGAATAAATTATAGAAATTGACAACTGCCTAAATCTCAGATTAAATTTCATAGTATTAATAACCCAATATTCACTGCAAGTTTGAAAGAGCATAACTATCCTTCATTGCAACTTACAGGAGAAATTTCTCATCACAAGCAATGTTTTAATGCACACATCCATATATTTTCATAATATTATCAGCCCTTTAAGATTATATGGCATTTAATTTAAGAAACTTCTGTCCTACAAGGTGGAAAAATTCTGAAACTCACCTTTCAAAGCTCTTTCTTTTCCGCTGGCAGACAATGTTCTGTCTCAAACTCACCTTTCAAAGCTCTTTCTTTTCCCCTGGCAGAGGGTAACAGTTTTTTTCCTCCTCCTGGCTTTAAAATAGCCTATCAACTTGGGTTCTCCTAGAGGTAAGAGTTCACCCCCAGTCTTCTAGGTTGCAACAATTATTCAAAGATGGCGAAGCAAATCTACTTCGAAGCAAATCTAAATGCGTTTCATGAAAGTAAATGCAAGCTGGAAACGGTACAGATGAAAGCAGTAACTATCAGCAGTTAGTCCTTTTCCCCCTTTTGTGGGTGGAGAAAGACAAATGAAAAAGAACATCTCCACATTCAGATTAGTTCTGGTGAGTTTATCCATCAAGAATTGATCCAATTAGATGAAACTCTCCTGGTTAGCTTGAGTTAGTTACAGTTTGGAAATCATAAGACAAATTAGTTACTTTCATCTTAGGCAATGAAATAATCATTTGGGCATTAAATTGAAAAAAATGGTTTGAAGAGGCTGCACTTATTCACTCTAAACTCCTAATTAGCCTCAACTAACAGTTCAAAACCAGATTTAGGACAGGAGTTTCACAGATGCGAATGAACGCTGGGGGAAATTCTTGTGAAAAGCAGATTTTCTGGCATGTGTTTGCAGTCCAGAAGTGTTCTTTCAGATCACAGGTGCTCCAACTTTAGCAAGTATCAGAATCACCTTGGGCTTGTTAAGATCCATGTGATTAGGCCCCATCCCCAGAGTTTCTGATTTGGTAGGTCTAAGGTGGGGCTGGAGAATTTGCATTTCTAACAGGTATCCCAGGTGACACTGGTATAGCTGATCTGAAGAACAACACTGAGAAACATTTTAGATATACATCTATCTTGGGTAAACAATTTTAATCTAGTAAAATGAGCTTTCAAAGTCAGTCACAGGAGTGATTTACTTTAATATCTTTTATAAGACAATTCAGAAAATCAAACTTTCATTAGCATAGAGAACACCCACAAAATAGTCAATATTTGTCTTAAGTTGGATATAGTTTAAAATTCCTATTTTCAAGTGCCATTTTTGTGAATTATTTTAAGAAACTGAGTCATCATTTAGTTAGCATATAACTCTACAAATTCATGTAGTCAAACAGAGATCAAAACTGGAAAACCATATTATTTAGTAATTAACATAATTATAAAATGCCTGTTTATTATAATCAAAACAATGAATTCAGATTATATTTGAGACTAGGAGTATAGCTGCTGGTACTTATGGCTGGCTCAATGATCATCTGTTACAAAATGAAAAAAAATGTTATGATTATTCAAATATTGTTCTTGCAGAATAATCACTGTAACTCTTGAAGCTGGCAAACTGTGACATTTACATCCTGAATTAGTATTCAAATCAAGTCTTTAAAGGAAGTAAATTAACTCTCTCCAACCACTATGTATTTAAGAAACTGCCTCCAGGCAAATTTTAGTGACTATTTACCACAATATAAGTTCAGTGGTTGGTTGTACTTCAGATGTGAATAACTAAATAGCAGAAATACATGAAACACCCCATCAATTCACCAGGCAGTTTTCACTAAAAAACAAACCATTTTACTAACTTAATAGTATGGTTTGAGACATGTCTGTTTTTACTTACAAGTAACATAATTCCTGATTAAAACAAAGATGAAGAGCAAAACCCACTTGTAAGTAGAATTACCTGTATATTCTTCCTATTTAAGAGTTCAGCTCATCTAAACTTAAAATGTGTTTGTACCCTCTTCTTTTTCTCACTTTTTACTTGTCTCAGGTGTTTCCCAAAGCCCTAATCTGACTTTTCCAGCCCATTTCATGACCTGCACTTAGATTCACAGATTGTCTTACTAATAGTTTGACGTGTGGTCTCTTTATACAAACTTGGAAAATTCTGCTATTTGAGATTGATTTAAAAAATGACACGACCACCAAAAGTAAAGAGAATTATGAAAGGTTTGTGGTTCTCATTCTGCTCTGACTTCGGTTTTAGGAACATGACACAACTGTATGTCCAAATATAACCTAAAGAAAGCATCAGAAAATGAGAAGCTAAAGAGGGAAACATGAGGGGAGATGTGTCTCCACAGAAGATTCTGCTACAATCAATATACAATTCAGAGTACTAGCACTTGTAACACTTAAAGCAGTGCATTTTACATATGTGTATACACACACACACACACACACACACACACACACTCACGCTTGATGACTGCTCAGTAATTTATAGTGTTTTAAATGTCTTATATCCCCTAAGCTTGAACAAGCATTTTTGGATATTTTTTAAATGGAGCCAACATCTTTTTTAAATTATGAACTGTTTTAACTGTTATGACCATATATAAAATCATTAAGAATTTAACCAAGATAGAGTAACAGGGATGGGATTTACCCTCCCACCTGAAATAATTATAAATGAGATGCAATGTGTGAAACAACGGTGTTCAACACACTGGACAGAGAGGACAAAAGTCAATGATCCCTGAGAAATGGGAAACAAACACGGTGAGCCCTACGGGGCCTGGAGAGAGATTCCAGGTCACACAGCATGAAGCGCGAACCCAGGAACAGCCCAGTGATCCGCTAAGTTAAAGAGATGCAACTGAGAATCTGCAGAGGCCAGGCAGCTAGAGTTCTCAGAACACGGTGCTAGAGAGGAGAAAGCTGCCTAGTGAGAGAATTTCAGAGACTCCAGGCTCCTCATCAAGGTTTTCAGGAGAACTGACCGGCACACAGTGTAAAGAAGCTACCCAAAAAACCATGGCCGGGGAGAAAACCACCTGAAGGATTAGAGGGAACAAAACTTGGAGCTCACACAGAGTCAAGAATAATGCCTGTTGCCATCAGCCAAACTGGGAAACCTCATAATTCAAAGGGCTTTGGACAGAGAACTCAGAGGGTCTTGCCTTGGTAGTGGAGGATAGTTAGGCCTTGATTATAGACAACACTGGTCCTTCCTAACGAATCTTAAAAGAGCCAAAAGGACTGAACAATTTCCAAGAAACTGTGTCCCAAAACACAATTAACAAACTGCCCAAAACCTCAATAATATATAAATACAAAAATATCCAGTACTCAACAAAGTAAAATTCCCAATGTCTGCATATAAAAAAATTACCAGGGGGCTTCCCTGGTGCCGCAGTGGTTGAGAGCCCGCCTGCCGATGCAGGGGACGCGGGTTTGTGCCCCGGTCCGGGAGGATCCCACATGCCGCGGAGCGGCTGGGCCCGTGAGCCATGGCCGCTGAGCCTGCGCGTCCGGAGCCTGTGCTCCGCGACGGGAGAGGCCACAACAGTGAGAGGCCCGCGTACCGCAAAAAAAAAAAAAAAAAAAAAAAAATACCAGGCGTGCAAAGAAGCAGGGAAACAGGATCCATAATGAAGAGAAAACCAATCCATTGAAACCCAGAACTAAAATCCGTAGCAACAGAAACAACTGAGGGACTAAACTCTCATGAGAGTTCTTGTAACCAATTCATTTGCACAGCATAAAATTTTCTCCTTTTTGAAAAAAAAAAAACCCAAACCACTAATAGATCAAACCTACTAAGCTTATATAATGCACAACATCTCTACACCATAGAAAATAAATAAACCGTGGCGGGGGGGATAAATTGGGAGACTGGGATCGACAAATACACACTACTATATATAAAACAGATAACTAAGAAGGACCCGCTGTATAGCACAGGGAACTCTTCTCAATACTCTGTAATGACCTACATGGGAAAAGAATCTATAAAAGAGTGGATATATGTATATATATAATTGATACACTTTGCTGTGCTGCAGAAACTAACACAACATTGTAAATCAGCTCTATGCTAATAAAAGATTTTTTAAAAGAACAAACAAACCACCAAAAAAAAATTGATAGTTACAATGAAAAAGGTAAAAAACTTAAAAGAGCTACTTCAAAATACTGATGACCAGCACACGCTGGGATCACACACAATGGCGAGTGTTTCCTGAGACACCTGCCACTGTTCTCACCTCAGTGAAGCACCTGTGATGTGCTATGAACTCAAGCAAACAAGTGCAGATTATTCCTCCTCCCAGAGTAAGTATATGTCCTGGGCCACAAATTAAGCATAGAGGGGGTCTAGGGTCATCGCTGCTTAGAAATAAGCAGTCTTATGATCTTTTTCATATTCATATTTCCTTCTCTATTAAAAACAATCGGGCTTCCCTGGTGGCGCAGTGGTTGAGAATCTGCCTGCCGATGCAGGGAACACGGGTTCGTGCCCCGGTCCGGGAGGATCCCACATGCCGCGGAGCGGCTGGGCCCGTGAGCCATGGCCGCTGAGCCTGTGCGTCCGGAGCCTGTGCTCCGCAACGGGAGAGGCCAC
>NC_041230.1:39751580-39774411 GCF_002837175.3 Physeter macrocephalus | reverse complement strand
AGCAGGGAGAGGCCCGCGTACCGCAAAAAAAAAAAAAAAAAAAAAAAACAATCACCCGTGACAACCTGTTTCCCTTTGTGTTTCTCATTTTCCCAGATCACTGGTTCTCAAACTTTGTCTAGCGTGCATCAGAATCCCCAGGAGGACCTGTGAAAACACAGATGACTGGGTTCCAGCCCCAGAGTTCCTGATTCGGTAGCTCTGGGGGGAGGGGACAGGGAGGTCCTAAGAACTTGCTTATCTAACAAGTTCCCAAATGATGGTGATGTTGCCGGTCTGGGGACCACATGTTGAGAACCACTGCCCCTAGATAATGTGTACAGTCTCTGATCTATTGAACCTGGACTTGCAGGAAGGACCCAAGCACCAAAATTTTTAGTAAAGCTAGACTCTTTAGGAGTTATGTTTAGTAAGTCACAAGAAGCCAGGAGTTCACTGGGAAAATGTACAAACCTTCGCAATTTCAAAATTTGCATGGCAAAGTGATTTTTCTTGTCTCTTCTGATAATGTTCTTTCCCCACCCTCACCTCCATGTCCCCCTCATGTTATGGAGGATAAGTAGGATGCTGTGTTGGAGGGGCTGAAATCAGAAAACTGAGATGTTGTGCTTAGTTAAGGACTTTGTTATATATGTATCACTCTTGGTCCTAGAATGGTATGTATAATACATATATAATTCTTTGAGAAGCCTGAGGTACTACAAAGGGGATAGGATCTCTCAAGGATTTCACAAACAAAATAAAACCTGCCAACTTACTGTCTTTTTAAATTAACCCAGGATCTACTGGACCACCAACTACCGTATTTTATCAGATCTGACATTCCTCAAATCATTATTTTATGTAACACCAGGAAAGAAAAAATGAAAGCTACAAACTATGGTACACACCATCAATTTTAAGATTGATCTTGATTTCTGAAAGGTTAAAATATGATCTTAGAATCAATAAAACAGTATAAAAAAGTGCCCTGGCCTTGGTAATATATGGGACCATTTCTTTATGTGTTACCATGCTTTCTTAGAGCAGCTAATATACTAATTGTTTAAAACAATTAATATACTTATATGAGCATATATGAAATCAAAGTGGGAAAATCCAGCAAATCTGTAGATTTTTTTTTATGGAGAACACCTTAAAACTTTTTATTCTGAAAATTTTTTTAGCTTAAAATTTAAATTTTTTAATTAAAATTTTAATTAAAATTAATTTAATTAATTTTAATTAAATTAATTAATTGATTAAATTTAATTAATTTTAATTTAAAAAAATTTTTGTTTGCAAGAATAGTATAAAGAACTTCCAGGGGCTTCCCTGGTGGCGCGGTGGTTGCGCGTCCGCCTGCCGATGCAGGGGAACCGGGTTCGCGCCCCGGTCCGGGAGGATCCCACATGCCGCGGAGCGGCTGGGCCCGTGAGCCATGGCCGCTGAGCCTGCGCGTCCGGAGCCTGTGCTCCGCAACGGGAGAGGCCGCAGCAGAGGGAGGCCCGCATACCACAAAAAAAAAAAAAAAAAAAAAAAAAAGAACTTCCATAAAAATTTTTTTTCTTAACCATTTAAGAATAAGTTGTAGACATCATGCCCCTTCAGCACTTAAATACTTTAGAGTGATAACATCTTTGTTCTTAGGAAATACAAAGTCAGAAATTTAATATTAATATCACTATCTACTAAGTAGTCCATATTCATATTTCTCAGATTGTCTCACTACTATCCTGTATAGCATTCAATATGAGACGCAATCTGGCCTCACACGTTATATTTGGTTGCCATGCGTCTCTAGTCTCCTTTAATCTGAAGATTCATCTTTGTCTTGATACAGACATTTTTAAGATAATAGAGAAATTAGTTTGCAACATGTCCCTCAGTTTTAGTTTGATGATGCTTCCTCCTCAAGATTAGATTTAGGTTATATGGAATACATTTTTGGCAGGAATACCATTGAACTGATATGGTGTCCTAAGTGTATCACATATCAGGAAGCACACACTATCACTTTGTCCCATTGTTGGTAATATTAACTTTGATGACTTGGTTAGAGTAGTGTCTGTCAGGTTTCTTCAATCTAAAGTTATTCTTTCTCCCTTTATAATTTGTAGGAAGAGAGTTTGAGACCACGTAAATATCCTGTTCCTCATCAAACTTTGTCCCAATAGTTTTAGCATACTTCTTGACTGAATTATTACTCAGATAAGTGTAAAACATTTTCAAAAAAGATTTAAGCACATCCAACTTTATTTTAATGATGACTTATTTTCCATATCATATCCATGAAGCTTTCTTTATACTATGGTGCTGTCTTACTATGTTTGGAAAGTTGCTTTGAGAAATAAAGAGACATAGGGAGGAACACAACTCTTTCCCCCCACCCCAGCTTTATTGAGAGAACATGGTTCTTATTCAGGGAAATTCAGAGAAGACTTTGGTGGTGGAATCCTATCCCCCTACCTCATTTTATCTTCACTAGAGTATATAAATCAATACAGTATAAACAAAACTGAAGCAAATTGGGACAAAAAACAATCCTATTTTGGAAAAATACTCACCAAGAGTAAAAAAAAAAAAAAAAAACCAGAGGAAATGTGAAACAGAATAGTGTACCAGAGTTTAAAACTCTTCTCCTGAACCATTTTTATAATATTCCTATGTAACAATAAACCATATGATGCTGCCATTGTATTTGTCAAAAATGCTTGCTTATCAGCAGTTTCATACACCTGCTAGCTTCCTGACATTCCAAGTGCTTAAGTCAGATGATCCCTGGCCAAGGAGGATGTTACAGAGTAAAGCAATCTATGCATCATTATGAGGAAGGTGGACAAAAATCAACCCTAATGCCTCTTCTAACCACGTTTTTGTGAATAGCTTATACAATCCTCTTTCAGGCTGAGTCCAAAGAGGGACTGCTCTCTGCTTCCTTAACATGATACTTACCTTTTTCACACTGTTTTGCAATTGTTTACTCATTTATACCTCTAACTATAGAACACTGGAGGGCAGGTTATTTGGGCATAAAGGGGGATGGTAACCCCTGAAGGCTGGAGATTTGTTATAAAAAAATTGTTATAAAAATTATATAAGGTTATAAAATAGAAAACTTTATAACTGGCTGTAGGAAGAAAATCACTGTTTTGGCTACATATTGACTCAGACCAAATACCTAATTTCACTCAGTGTCTTTAATGATAAAATTTGAACAAATGACTGCATCTGTAATTTTTATATCTATAAAGTTATTATTATAACCCCAAACCTTGCCTTCCTAACAAATATGTTATGGTGCTAACCAGTTGATCATTGTGAAGAATTTGAGTTTCTTGCAGAAAACTATTACATAAAAATAAAGAACGATACACTGCATAGACGTGATATGTCATGTTGAGACTACTAATTCCCCATTTATAAAAGTAGATCTCTAAATACACATAACAAGCTGTAGTTAGTAAACTGAAACACCATAAAATGATTGATTTTTTAAAATTTAAATCGTGCTAAATAACCACGATTTAGCACGATAATATTTATTCCTAAATAAGCAAATCCTCATTTATACTGCTAACTAACTCTTTAGTACATTTGCAAATAGAACATATTACATTCCTATCACCTAACAGCTCTCCCATTAGCTACAGTAAATACTCTGCACTTTCGTTACCCATCAGTTCCCCCATAGAGTTATGGGTTATAAGTTTAATCGTTTCATTTGCATTTCCAGCTGAGGTCAATTAGAAAAAGTCGCCACACTCATTACACTTTATTGCATTACAAACACAGATGTCTGTTTTTCTAGACCTGCTTAACCTTGACCTAAAGAAAGAGATTAGAGTAATACAGTGAGAAAACAGACACTGTTCACTTGGCTTCTCAAGTCTGAACTACAATGAATTTCCTAGAAAATAAGAGAATTTGTTTTTTAATTAAGAAGGTAACCACAAAAAAATGTGTAATAATCAGATATTGCTTTCCTTAGTTATGGATTATCTGGGTTTTTTTTTTTTTTAATATTTATTTATTTATTTGGCTGCACCAGGTCTTCGGTGAGCATGCGAGATCTTTAGTTGCAGCATGTGGAATCTTTTAGTTGCAGCATGTGGGATCTAGCTCCCTGAACAGGGATCGAACCCAGGCCCCCTGCACAGGGAGCGTGGAGCCCTAGCCACTGGACCACCAGGGAAGTCCCATGGATTATCTGTTTAAAACTCTTTGGCTATTATTTCCCTGGACAAGTAGACATGAAAAACTTCTCTATAAAGAGAAACTTCACTACATTGAGAAAAATATCATTTTCTTTAGTGAAGAAAGTAACACCCAGCCGCCATCTAGCTTAGTGTGAAAACTTGTGGAGTCATATCACAAAAGTACAGACCAAAAGGCCAAGGAATAGGCAGCCAAGGGCTCTCTGAAGTTTGTGGCTTTCGCTCGCTAGTAGTGTCATAAATCTCCATCACTGGTACTTTTATAACCTCTCCTGATACCCTCCTATCACCCCTAGAAGATTCTTTACAACACGCCTTTATAGTCACAGTCACATAGTTCACAGAGGCAGGCCATTTGTTTATAATTATGTGGCAAATCTTTGATGAAGGACCATCATCCCAGTTGTCATATCCTCATACACAATGGGGGCTAGTCATTTGTACATCTAACTTGTTAATAGCTGTAATCAAAAATTCAACACAGAATTAAACTTGAAGAAGTATCTTTAAACTTCACATGGAAATCAGCAAAAAACAATGTCTATGATGCTTAAGGTAGCTTCAAGGGAGCCTCTGAAACTCAACCAAATGAACCATTTTCAAGGTTAACTATGAAGGACATGGAAAATACTTGGCTTCACACTCAAGTTAAAATCACATTAAGTACATGAGGCTCAGAGAGCTGTCTCCTTCAAGATAAAACATATGGATAAAGGGAACCGAAAAAGGAAAAAAAAAAAAAAAGAAAGAGGTAAGTATTCTAGAAAATATTTAAATGCAAAAATTAACATAGGTAACATATGAAAAATGTATGACCCAGAAAGACATATCAATGACCAAGAGAATACCTCAATAGAACTTATAAAATTGTTTTATCTTTACATCTAAGGCATCTTTACTGTGAAGCTAATAAAGTTTCAGCTTTAGAGCCTCTCACTTGTACAGGCCCCTTTCAAAGCTCTGGACAGGACTTAGAAATATGTTTTTATAAAATTTTCAAAGCCAAGATATTTTTTAACCATAATTAGTTAAGACACTGTCTCTTTCCACTCCGACTTCGCTGTCACACTCCCCTTGTGTCAGATGGCATTAGAGTGACTGTAGGCATTTTTGATGTTTCGTAAAGGAGTTCGGAACACACTGATTTGGGGTTTATGGGCTATAGTGATGTGTTTTGCTGTCCCTTCCATGTATACTTGTTCATCTTCCCAGAGGAATGGCTTCCAGGAATACTCCTTACTTCCCACTGTGCCCACTCACCCAGCTACATGAAGGAGCAGGGTCAGGAGTTGTATCATGACATGACAAGGTTTGAAAGGTATGAAGCCAGAAGCTAGTCTGTAAAAAATTCTTCCAATCATTAGATGTATAAAATTGCAAACAGAGGATTCAAT
This sequence comes from Physeter macrocephalus, assembly GCF_002837175.3. Classification (NCBI taxonomy): domain Eukaryota; kingdom Metazoa; phylum Chordata; class Mammalia; order Artiodactyla; family Physeteridae; genus Physeter; species Physeter macrocephalus. The sequence goes on along the minus strand of NC_041230.1, from coordinate 39,768,821 downwards.
TCTCATCAATGCACAGTCAAAATAGAAGCTCTCTCCTGTCAGAAATGATACAGTGTGTACAATTTGAAACACATCATACATATCTTTCTTCTCTTTACTAGGAAAGCTTGAAAATACTATTTTAACCATAATTTAGAAAGATGTCTTATAAGATTTTAATAAATAGGAAGAAATTACAGACCCCTGATTTAGATGTATGTTAAGGATATCTTCTTTGGGCTTCTTTAAATTTATTTATTAAAGAGCTGAAAATTCAGATAATATAATGGAATATTTTTAAAAGAGGTAAAGATGAGAGTTGAAATCAATAGAAATTACTCTGACATCAAGAAAAGAACTGTATCAAAAATGTTTAAATCATACCAAAAGCAGTAATTCATTACAGGGAGAAATAAATGTTGCCTAGTCATAATGAATACATTTTTGGATTGTTTGATCACTAAATTAATAAAGAGGAGGAACTCAAATGAACACTTTGGGGAAAGATTAAATGTCTTCCTGATTCCATAGGAAGCTCTGATATTGATGAAATAACAAACCTTACAATGCACAAGGACATCCACGAGTGTTGTCAATTCAAAGACCAAGACTGTTCGCTGTCCTAGAAATGCCTTCAAATCTCATAACCCATACGGAAAAGAAAACTGGGGACAATTTTCCTAAATTTGAATTATAAACATTCTTAAAATATTACATGGCATTACCAATAAAGAGTAAGGACACTAAAATAAACTTTTCTAAGATCAACAATTTTTTTAAAAAATTGTCAATCAACCATGCTAAAAAAAAATGACTGAGTTATCTTTCTGTCCTCTCAATAGAAAACAAAATTTAAAAATCACTATCAAATACATGTATTAAATCATGTTGAACACCCTAAACTTTACAATATTATGTATCAATTATATCTTAGTAAAGTTGGGGGAAAAATAAAAATAATCACTGTCAAGACTATGCAGTCAAAAACTATAAGGAAAAATATCACAGAGCTGTGTTGGGCAGTTAATTAATACAAATGATATATTATTTTCCTGGATCATGTGAGTTTTGTTCTATTTGTCCACTTTTTAAGCTTTGTAATTTTGTCTTTTTTCAATCTAAATATTTATTTTCATACTTAGTTTTGTATCCACCATGTTATGTTTTCTTAAAAGAGGGGCTCTAAAATCATATAAGCCCCACTAATCCTGATTCTGCCCCTGCCTCAAAGCCACAGTGTCTATTTCACGTATGCTCAAGAGGTTGCGGCAGAACATTCACAATGAAGCAAGGTTTGCCCTGGCACTCCGTTCAGAATCCTGATGGGGCAAAAAGTAGATATCAAAGTGAAACTTCCTCATGAAAATGGGACTGACCTTGTATCTCAGTGGATACATCCGTCCCTAAAAGAAACAACAACAATCCTTGTCTTTGCCTAGAAATCAAGAGTTATAGCTGCTCTCTCAACTGTTGCAATGTTGATCCTCAGCTAAATATCCCAGATCATCATGTCTGAAGAACTGTGCACAAACCATCTTGTTCAGGTTATGTTTCCCCCTCTGAAGCACAACATTTTTCTTTATTAAAAAGTTACTAATGTAAAAAAAAAAAAAGAGTATAGGAGAGTCAAACTATCTCTGATTTTTGTTTATGTTACTGAAAAAGTAGAATTTTCACTAGCCTCCAGTGTTTCCAAACACATTATTAGGTCCACAATTGTTTTCAATCCTGTAAAATTTCTTCGATTCTCATTCACATTTCCTATGTTATACCTCCTTCCTTTTGTCTTCCTAAACTTCCTCTCTAGTTTCCTATGTGATAAGACTTAAGAGGATACCAACATGCACTAATGGCAAATTCATTCTGAATGCTTTTGTAAACATAAAATCTTTGGGGGGTATAAAACAAAGGCTTAGAATATAAACTTTACTTTAAGCCAGCTGGTTATTATTTGGCCTGCCTTGAAACCCTTTAATCCCCAGCAATGAGCCAGTCTTTATCCTCAGAGCAGCGAAAGACTCTCAAACGTAAAACAACGAACACTTATGAGTCCCTTGTTGATCTATTTCTGCAAAAGATTTGGTAAGTTTTTCCAGCAACAAATCTTAAAATCACACTACTGAAAAGGGCTCAAAGAGGTCATCTCCTGTACCAGACTGCCAAAAACGACAGCACTTAAAATAATCAAAACAGATAGTCATTGCTCCAGTTCTTAAAATTTTTATGGGACAGGCGTTTCTGTAAAAGACCACTCTGCATTTGTTTCGGACACACTGTTGCTGAATGAAAATCTATAATGCTGGCAAACTGATCAATAATCCCTCAACTGAGAGAACACTGTAAAGATGTCACATCAGGAGAAACAACTAGCTCAAAGAATTAAGTTAACAAGTATAACTCCCAATGGGAAGGTTTCACCTCCATGAAACATTTAATCAAATTAGGCCCGGGAAACCACAGTAGCTTATATGGAAAAGGACCTTTTCATCAACGCTTTAATTAATATCCTTATTAATTATCCATCCAATGGAACACTAATCTATACAGATCAAGCTTTGCTGGACTAAAAGGAAATCCCCTGAACAAAGATTCCTTTGCATTTGCCCAATATATTGTAAAGTTTTTTAAATTTTAAAAATAAAGTTACATAACATACCATGTAGAGTATACACAATGACTGGCCCTAAATCTTCACCCTTACTTGTATCTACATCCTTGCCTTACCGTGGGTTTGGGCAAGTGGCACATGGGCAGTGATACCAGTGAAGTATCTCTCCTGAATGTTGTTCTACAATTCCCACAAGGCTGCTTCCTGTGTTTCTGTCCTCTAGTGGGCACAATTCTGTTATTGTGCCATCTACATTCCCTTATTCTACAATCATGGATGCCTGTAAAATGGACACAAGATTCATTTCACTTTCTCTATTTGTCTAATTTATAATCCCACATAGACAGCTAGAACACAAAGTAACAAATGCCAAAAGAATTACTGTTGCCGTGATAGTTTTCACAAATAAAATTAAGTGTTAAGCTGCATTCCACAAAGACCTAGTAATTCCTCCTTAAAGATAACTGAATAAATTAGTGGTATTGTCAACTTTTAAAGCTTTAACACATTTTAGAGATCATCATTTAACAGGACTGAGGCTAAATGATTTCTCCAAAGTATCCAATCCTACTCAATGAAAAACACAGGGAAAGAATGTACCCAATGCTGAGAGAAATTCCTATGTCCTTAGACTCGAATCAAATTCTGATAGGAGGGTGAACACCAACACCTTTAAAAAGACAAATCAGTATAAACCCAAAGGGTCTCTGGAGATGAAAAGGAAGAAGAGTATGAGAAGGCTTTGATAAAGAAATGAAAAAAAATTTCACCACAAGGCAAATTCATTTCAGAAAATGTCAGTGGTAATAATCAAGTTGATGTTCATCTCAACACAAGATTTTGGGAGCATATATTTTTTACCTTCACAACTCTAATATGATTGCACATATCTTAATGTATTTATCTAATGGCTTTCATCCAGTATTACTCAGGGTTCTCCAGAGAAAAGGAACCAACAGGACGTGTGTGTGTGTGTGTGTGTGTGTGTGTGTGTGTGTGTGTGTGTAGATAGATAGATAGATTTTAAGGAATTGGCTCATTTGATTATACAGGCTGACAAATCCCCAATCTGCAAGGCAGGGTAACAGATAAGAGACCCAAGAAGTTCCTATTTCATCCCAAGTCTAGAGACAGAATTTCTTCTCAAGGGAAGTCAGTCTTTTTCTATTAAAGCTTTCAACTGATTGGATGAGGCCCACCCACATTATGGAGGGTAATCTGCTTTACTCAAAGTCTACTGATTTAAATGTTAATCTCATCTAAAAAATACCTTCACAGAAACATCTAGAATAATGTTTGACCAAGTATCTGTGTACCACAGCCTAGTGAAGTTGACACATAAAATTAACTATCACATATCCATCCATTCATTCAAAAAGCTTTTATTTGATGCTACAATGTGCAAAGCACTGTGCTAAGTGCTGCTGACACAGAAATGTTAGCTTTTACACTAAAATTTTTATTTATAACACATAATGAGGGGAGCTACATTGGTTTGGCATACTTTTTGACCTACAACTTTTGCACATTTCTTAAAACTGTTATTGTCTTTATATAACTTTCTACAAGGTTAATTGGCTTATGTGCTTCAGAAGCACATTAACTAACACTGCTCTTAAGATATGAATAAGAAAAATACCTTAGTGTATATTGCAAATCACAAACAACAATGCACTAATTTTAATACAGATACATGAAATATAAATATCTTCTTACCATTATGGTGTAAACCAAGGTTTTAAAGTAATTTATTTATAATTCTTTTGAAAATAATGCCTTGAAGTAATTAATTTTTTTAATGGCCAAGAGAGCTTTGGAAAGCGCAAAATGGTATGGGCAGAAAGGGCAAGAAATAGAATAGGTTATTTTTGAAAAAGAGACAGTGACTTAAATGGTAACCTAAACCATGGGGTGTTCTTTTTATCATTCTTTTTTTCTTAGGTTAGGAGGTTATTAACCTGTATCCTGGGGTGAGTGAGCACCAATTACATCAATGGGATAGATAAATGAAATGCAAATCAAAAATTAAACATTCTGACAACATTAGAGTCCTAACAGTATTTTTAATACAAAATGAAAGATAAAAATGTTTTCTCCATCTTGATTTTTGATACAGTGATGGGGGAAGTGGTTTGATATATAAACCAATGCCAGCAAAAACAAAAGATTTTTGTTTTTGTGTTTTCCTTCATTCCTTATTTTACACACAGCAGTTTAACAAATGCATTTCAGTATCATTCAAATGGACTCTCTAATCAGTATTTTTTTAAACAGCTTTCTTGGGGAAATTATTGCCTACTCTGTTTCAAATTAGAATGGCATATCTAAGGGTCAGGCCTGGGTTTTCACAAATATTTAACTACTTAGGGACAAAAGCAATACTTTGCACCAATTTTCACCAATGATGTCATTTCAGAAGCCCTAGCTTTCTACCCACTTCACTATAAAGAATATTTTTCCCTGGATAATCAGTCCTGTAGTCTATTAAAGTCCTGCAAATTCCAGTCCTGCCACTTATCAGCTATGTGGCCCTGATCACAGACTTCATCTCTCCCCGCCTCAGCTTCCTCATCCGCAAAATGGAGAAATTAGGAAGTTGTTATGAAGAATAAATGAGTTAAGATTTGTAAAGGATTTAGAACAGCGCCTAGTACATAATAAGCACTACATAAGTGTTAGTAACTACAATTTTTATTATACAGACTAAGACCAAAACTAATTACCCACAATGGTAACTTGCATCACAGAGAAGTGTTTATTGGCTACCTTCCCTTCCTTTTTTCACTTCCCTAATGCCCTACTGTGCCTCAGATTCAGCTTCTGGGAGAAGCCAAATTAAAGAAAGCCCATTGAAATGACATGTTAGAAAACTCTGCAGTTAAAGAGTTTTAGATCACGTTAGAGATGTTAGTATAACTAGAACTCATTGGGAAAAGCATCAGACAGCCTGATGATATCAGTTTTGATCTTAACCTTTATCATCTCTATGTATCCTGACCTTTAAAATCAGTGAGGAAAGGATGAACTAGTCAATAACTTGAAACCACTAGCTAACCATGGGTGGGGAATTAAATTAGACCTCTTACCTCAGATTGTACACCTCTACAAATGCCAAAAATGTAATCTTGATGTGGAAAAGGCCTTCTAAAGACAGAAAGTTCATTTCTGTACCCCCAAGGTCTGCTTCCCAGCTTCCCACTGACAATGGAAATGAGGGGATGGAAGGAATAGAAATTGTGAAAGTGGCAGCTATAAGATTTGGAAACATTGCACATGAAGGACCTGAGGTAAGTTTCAGAGGACTGTGCAACCTTAATCTTGGATGACAATCAAACAACCTGTACAGCATCATCTCTGTCTTACTCTCATGCTCCAAAACCTTCCAAGGCTCTTCACTCTTCCAAGTGAAGTAAAAAGTCCTTTAGCTGAATATTGTGATACTCAAGACCCTAATCTACTTCTCAGCCTCATTTTTAACACTCCCCTAATGTTTCTCCTACCCCTCAGTCATGCTGATCTTTACATTGCTGTACACACACACACACACACACACACACACACACACACGCATGCACACACGCACACACAATGTGTCCTTTCTTACCTCCCTGCCTAGACTGAGCTAGGTTCCCTACCTAGAGAGTTTTCCCTTTCACATCCCAGGTCCCTCTCAGAGCCACGGTTTCTCCACATACAGTGGAGTGCTAATGAGTGTTTAATAATCACCTCTGGGTGGAGGGAGCCCTGAGTTTTAGAGTTCGCCAATTTCTGTGGTGTAAATACTCTCACAGTGGGTGATTTCAACCTAATAAGGTGACATTAACCCACAGGCAAAATTCCTGAAAACATAACGATAGACTGGAGAGATGCAATATAAGCTGATTACAGACTGTCATCCTTCCTAACCCTCCCCTTCATGTCCCAGCACCCCTGCACCCAGTAGACATGATTTGAGCCTCCCTGGAACTTCCTCTCCCCTTAGAGCACTTCGTATTTAACTTGCATTATTCTCTTCACCATATGTTTCTTCAAGAATTTGCTTTATCTCCCTACAGATTAAAAACTATGTGAGGGCTGTTTCATTGTGTGTGTGTGCTTTTTGTTTTGGGTTTTTTTTTCCCTTGTTAAAGCCCCTACAGAATTTGAGCAAGAGGGCCTGGACAATGGAGTTCTGAAGCATCGACTTCCCAGGGCCCAGAGCAAGATGGAACAAAAAACCAAAGATTCATAGAGAATGGTCAGGGAGAATGTGGGTAATACTACTACATGCTCAAAAGTAGTAGTATGAAATTTGTCTTCTACAAAAGAACTGACAGCCTGTTCCCTTGAATGTTTGATCCTGCTTATCTACCCAATGTATTGATAGAAGTGAGTCATGGAAAAGAGAAAAGATAATCCAGGATATTTGCCCCCTGCTTTCAATTTTGTCCTCTAGGCATGCCACCTGGTCCTCAACACCCAAGGAAACGTCTTGTGCTACAGAAAATGAATCCCATTCTCCTCCTCTCCTTATCCCCTAAGGAAGTTTGCTCACTGAGAACATGATATTATTGAGGGTAAGGATCATGTCTTCTTTGCTTTTATAATCCCCAGGGCCAGCCTAGTGTTTGGTATCCAGCAGGAATTCAATGAAAGTATAGTAAGTAAGCAAAATAATGTTTTCATCCAAAAAAGGCAATGGATTTGGACTAATAGTAGAGTGGGTGTTATTCATATGATATCCTTCTCAATTGAGCCAAATTTTAGAGTCTTACCCAGGGGATAGATTGTAGCAGTCAGGACACCTGTTTGCCCCAAAACCTAAACACTGAAAGAATTCTGAGTTCTCCATGTGCTTGTTATTAGGGTGATGTCAAGACTCAAATTACTTATATTCATTCTTCCATCCTGCCAATACTTATCTAGTACCTTTCATGTGCCAGACCCAGTGCTAGACAATGAGCACATTTCTTCAATGTTAGCACTCATTTTTGCTCAATACAAAAGAATAAAAGAAAGTTTCATGAAATTCTTGAATGCCCTGAGACACAAGGCATGACACAATAGCATAACAATCTTAAAGAAAGTACCTACTTCCAAATGCACACTCGGTATATAAAACAAACGTAGTTGCCAATTTTTTCTAAACTACACATCTTTGAATTACACACAAAGAGGATTAATACTGGAAGGTTTTGAACACTATTAGTATGGTATTAAACATGTTTTAAGGTATAGTCCTAAGGAGACAAGGAGCTCAAAGGGCTTGAAAAATTCAAGAAGGGCTTTCTAGATTTCTCAGAAAGTGTTTCCATCATGCAACCTAAAATGTTGTTATTTAATGGTGGGATTTATCTGCTAGTCATAGACACTTGTCTGTCACAAACAATATGATAGTTCATTCATCAATAAGTATTGTCATTTTTACTGACAAAACGTGTGCCTTATCTAACTTCTCACCACCTCCACTGCTGTCATCCAGGTTAAGCCTCCATCATCTCTTATCTAGACTATTGCAGTAGCCTCCTAACACAGCAGTCAATGTCATCTTCCTAAAGTAGAAATCCAACCCACTCCAATGGCTTCTGTGGACTTAGGGAGTCTCCACATCACTCTCACTTCTGACACCAACTACAAAGTTTAGGGGTCTCCAAGATCACCCACATTATGACACCAACTGCAAGTTTGGGAGTCACCATGACTACCTTCAGGTTTGATAATTCTCTAGAAGGACTCATAGAACTCACTGAAAGCAATTATACTCATGGTTATGGTGTATTACAGTGAAAGGATATAAATTGAAATCAGCCAGGTGAAGCGGAGTGTGGGAACTCCAGGAAGATTCCATGCATAAAGCATCCAGTTGTCCTTTCCAGGGGAGTCATGTAAAGCACTAACTTCTCCCAGCAATGATGTGTGACAGTACTCCTGGAGTATTGCCAGCCAGAGAAGCTCACCCAACACTTGATATCCAGAGATTTTATTGGGGTTCAGTCACCTAGACACAATTGATTGTCTACATGGCTGATCTTTAGTCTCCAGTTTATCTGGAGGTTGAGCTGCTCTTGCATGGCCCAAAATCACCACCATAAATCACACTGTTAGACTATGTGGTGTGGCTCAAGATTCTCGGGTAAACAAAGACACTCTAAGTAAGCAGAAAATCACAAGGAGCTGCCAGGAGCCAAGGGCAAGGGCCAGACCTCTCTTTAGGTAAGTTTAATTGTTCCCAATACATTTAAAACAAAAACTTATCACAGTCTGCAAAGCCAGATAAGATCTGGCCCCTACCTGCCTTTCCTACATCTCCATTTCCCCATCGGGTGCTGTGTTCCAGTCATATCAGCCTTCTTGTAGTTCCTGGGACACATCCAGCTCCAGCTCAGGGCTATTGTTCTTGCTGTTCCTCTTGTCTAAATGCCCTTCCCCAGATCTTCACATGGATGCCTGCTGTTTATCAAATTAAATGCCATCTCCTCAGAGGTGTTCCCTAAACACCCTAGCAAAAGCAGCTGCAGCCTGCCTCCTAACACACACATGCACATGCACACATATGCACCACACGCAGAGATGTGTACATGCACACACTGCACGAATGCACCACACACACAGAGAGAGACACACACAGACACACATGCTCTCACTCTACCACCTTACCCTGTTTTTCATCATAGCACTTTTTAGGACCTAAATTATGTTAACGATTTGTTTACTGCCTCTCTGTTGTTTACAGTAGAATGTTGTAAGCTCCATCTTGTTCACCAATCTTTTCCTGATATACAGATTGGTATCTAATACCCAGTATGTGGATTGAATATGTGCCTGATATTAGATATAGACACACAGAATTATAATTTACCTGAGCTGGTTTCAGATCAAGTACATACCTGCAGCATTAAGTACAAGTCTCATTTTCTTAGCAAGAGACTAGACATTGTATTTATAATAAACCAAGGGAAAATGCTAACAGGAATATATGAAATATGATCAAATGAATGAGTCTGTTTTCCTACACGTATGGTTTAATCAGTCTCATTATTTTGTGGCCATATATTACAATGATGACTTAACTATAAGGTTATCAGTGGTAGAAAGAAAACACAAGATGCCAGGATGGACTCAGGAGAGCAAAAGGTGAGTCTCCTTATCTTTTCTTCCATATGAGAAAATCTGAATTCCTACTCAATGTTACCCAATAAAAAGTACAAGCTGATTATTCAGCGATTAAAAAGAAATGAGCTGGGCTTCCCTGGTAGTGCAGTGGTTGAGAATCTGCCTGCCAAGGCAGGGGACACGGGTTTGAGCCTTGGTCTGGGAAGATCCCACATGCCGCAGAGCAACTAAGCCCGTGCGCCACAACTACTGAGCCTGCACTCTACAGCAGCCTGCAAGCTACAACTGCTGAAGCCCGTGTGCCGCGACAGAAGCCACCACGATGAGAGGCCCACACACCGCAATGAAGAGTAGGCCCCCCTCACCGCAACTAGACATAGCCCACGCACAGCAATGAAGACCCAACGCAGCCAAAAATAAATAAAATTAAATAAATAAATTTATTTTTTTTAAATGAGCTATCAAGCCATGAAAAGACATGGATGACTCTTAAATGCATATTGCTAAGTGAAAGAAGCCTATCTGAAAAGGCTACTTACTGTATGATTCCAACTATATGACATTCTGGAAAAGGCAAAACTATGGAGACAGTGAAAAGAACAGAGTTTGCCACCAGCGGTTGAAGGGAGCAGGTAGGGATGGGTAGGATAGTGACAGATGGAACACAGGACAGTGAAACTGTTCAATACAATACTGTAATGGTGGATAATGTATTATACGTTTGTCAAAATCCATAAAAGATACAACACCAAGAGTGAACCCTAATGTAAACAATGGACTTCAGTTAATAATGATATATCAACATTGGTTCATCAACTGTAACAAAAGACCACACTGTTAAAAACAAGGCAACAGACCCAAAATGAAATCACTTATGCTAAGCCCCACCGCACCAAACCAAGACATCATTACACTTTTGGCCTCTCCCAAAAATGGAATCTTAAACCAGTCAGTCAGGAATCACCTGGTCAGCACTAGGTAGGTAATCTGCCTAGTAGACACCTGCCATCCCCTAAAGGAAAGTGACCTTGCCATAACCAATCCACTTTTTGCTAGTACTGGTATCCCGCACTTTTTGAAAGTTTGCTTTATGCCACTTTGCTTTTACGAAAGATCTACATTAGGACCTGTTTTAGCTAACCAAAAGAAATCTGAAGAGGATTTTCACTTTTACAAAAAAAGGCAAAAAATGAAAACAGGGCTCAGCATTTGTTTTGCAGCAAGCCTTTATAGAGGCAGCAGGCAAACAGAGCAGCAAAAGTGGCACCACCAAGCTCTTTCCCCACGAACTACACTCAGCATCTCAGCATCAAGAAGCCATAACTTTGAAATGTGTCTGCGAGCGTCTGTGCTTTATCTAGACTTATTTTGTGCATCTGTTAGCAAGATATGTCTTAAGGTAATTGCTTCTTCACTTTACAACATTTCGGCTTATGAAAGGTTTCATAAGAATGCTCTACTTTCGGACTGAGAGCAAAACTCGTACAAATTCCTGTCCCACTCCCTTCTGTCTATAAAAGTCTTTAATTTTGTACAGTTCCTCAGAGTTCTTTTCTGTGTGCTAGATGGGATGCTGCCTGATTCATTAATCGTTGAATAAAGCCAGGAAGACTTTATAATTTACTTAGTCAAATTTTGTTTTTTAACAACACTAATGCAAGATGTTAACAGGGGAAAGGAGACAGGAGCATATGGGAACTCTGTACTTTTCCCTCAATTTTTTAGAAACCCAAACTGCTCCAAAAAATAAACCCTATTAATTTTTTTAAAGTACAAGCTTCATTTCTTTTCATGGAAATTTAAAAGGCTATTTCATCAATTCTAAATGCATTAAGACACAGAGAGTCTTACCCATTTTTTAGCTAATTACAACCTGTTTCCTCATCATATTTCTAGATTCTATGTAACAGATGGTGAAAATGTCTATTCTAAAGGCCTAAAAAGTATTCCTGTTCCAGAACAGTGGCTATTATCCAGCATCCTCCATGCAAGGGTTAGAATACCCAGGGTAGGATGCGGGGAGAGGGGGCCACACATCGGGAGACAGGGGGATAAACAGAAAGCAAATCCTCTGGGTGCTAACAAGAATAGAGGGAACTCCTAGAAGAATTAAAAGTAACCCCCACCAGGAACCTAGGGAAATCATCTATACAGAGAAAGAAATGACTTGTTTGAAATTCATTCACACTGGCAGGGTCAATAGAAAAATTTCAATGTAAATAACTGGCGACCTTAAATATATGTTTGCTGAATGCTGAAGCATCAGAGGCAGAAATAAGCAAAGGTTTCTGCAATGGCCAAATGTTGCCTCTTATCACAGTGGAATGGGCGTTAAAAGAGAGGCCCTGAGAATGTAGCAAATGTAGACGGAGGCCAATCAGATACCCCTGCGAGAGATTTTTAAAGATTTTTTTTTTCCTATTCTCTTTGTAGTCCATTAGGATTGGATAAGATCTGGGGGAGTGATACTGCGCCATTACTTTAACCTCAGAGTTGAAGCAAAAACGAAGGGATTAATGTGGCTTTTTCCCCCTCCCAGGAACATCTTCACCTTTGCACCACCATCTCCTCATTCGTCATCAGCAAGCTGGGGACAGTTATGCAGGGAACAATGGCAGCAGCGCCACAGCACTGTGGGTTTCATGCTATTTCTGTCTCTATAAAATCTTCAATAATTTGTTTACGACTTCCAAAATTCAACAATAGGGTGCAAATGCGATTCCACTTATGTTAATGTGTGCTTCCTTCTCGCATATCAGATTCTGAATAAAAATTAGGCAAGTACTCTGTTTTGAAAATATATAAGATGTGAACTTGCTGAGAGGGGAAAAAAAAAAGGCCTCCAAATGCACTATCCTATCAAACACATTTTTTTTAACTTAATAACTTAAGTGAACTGTTAGTGAAATTACAACCTGCTTGTGACAATAAATTTACAACAAAATTCATTCCATAAATTATTCAATTCTGCAACTGCAGTCAAGGAGAGAAATATCACCAGGAGTAGGTGATTAGCATGTGAAAGGAAAAACCCATCTCCCCACAGAAACAATCACTGTCAAATTCTCCTATTGGAGTTTTGTAAAAATTACCATTAAGAACACACATTTAAGTCTTTGTAGTTCCTATAAAAGGACTAAGTATTTGATTTACATTAGATTCATTTGTTCTTTCTTCAACTGTCTCTTTCTCCTACAAACCATAACTGCCTCAATAAATACTTGCTCAATCAAGTGTGCATTAAAACAAAAGAATTTAACTTCAATAAAAGTGATGAATCAGGGCCAGAAGTTAACTTTCCTTTCCTCTGTATATTTGGCTTCCAGGTAAGCAAAGCAGAAATTTACATTCCCTGTTCCACAGGGGAGTAATATAGGTTTCTATTGTGTGGTTGGTCACATTTGTAGATTCTTTCCTAAATCATTTGAAGCCAGAGTTGCAGGGCAAAGGGGTTTCAACCAAACTTCATCAGTGAACATTTTCTGCGGGCAACATATCTATGTAAATGGAACCATACACTTTCTACCAACTCAACGCATAAAAGATGGTGCTAGTGGATTAAGAGTTCCAGGATCCAGATGGTTTTCTGAAATCTGGGTTACAAACCCCTAGGTGTTGGTATTTTTAGCCTACTATTGGGGACATTGCTGGCCCTACATCGTAACTGTTCTTCAATAAACCAAAAGGTAGATGTTGTCACCTTTTTTCTTAAACAACTGAAAAAAGAATGGGGCTATCTTCATATATTAATACATACATTGCTTTCATTTTAGCAGATGCCTTGGAACTTGTTTTTCTTGGGGATTGTTCTTTTTCTCTTAAGTAGTATGTGGTAGGCAGAATAATGCCCCCCCGCCAAAGATGTCCATGTCCTATTTCTCAGAACTTGTGAATATATTACCTGGCAAAGGAGAATTAAGGCTGCAGATGGAATTAAGGCTGTTAATCAACTGACCTTAAAACAGAGAAATTGGGCTTCCCTGGTGGCTCAGTGATTGAGAATCCGCCTGCCGATGCAGGGGACACGGGTTCGAGCCCTTGTCTGGGAAGATCCCACATGCCGCCGAGCAACTGGGCCCATCAGTGATTGAGAATCCGCCTGCCGATGCAGGGGACACGGGTTTGTGCCCCGGTCCGGGAAGATCCCACATTTCACAGAGCAGCTGGGCCCGTGAGCCCTGGCCGCTGAGCCTGCGCGTCCGGAGCCTGTGCCCCTCAACGGGAGAGGCCACAACAGTGAGAGGCCCACGTACCACACACACACAAAAAAAAAACCAGAGAAATTATCCTGGATTATAATCCAGCATTTTTAATCACAAGGGTTTTTAAAGGTAGAAGATGGAGGCAGAAGAGTGAGTCCCATTGTGATATGATATGAAAAAGACTTAACTGGCCATTGCTAGCTTTAAAGATGGAGGAAGGGGCCATGAACCAAGGAATGTGGGCTGCCTTTAGAAGATGGAAAAGGCAAGAAAACAAATTCTCCACCAGAGTTTGCAGAAGAAATGCAGCCCATTGACACCTTGATCTCAGACCAACGAGACCCATTTCAGACTTCTGACTTCCAGAACTGTAAGATACTAAATTTGTGTTATTTTAAGCTCCCAAATTTGGTGTAATTTAGTAAAGCATCAATAGGAAACTAATACAGAGTATTGAAATACCACTCTCTATTCTGAAAGGCAAATAGTGTGGGGAAAGGAAAAGAATTCTGCCAATTGTTAGCTTTTGTTCATAAAGGAAATCACAGAAGAAAAGGCCTAAACATTAACTTTCTATAACTCTTCGTAAAATTACATAGCAAGGAATCATTTGGATGGGTATTTATGTTTTGATTGCTATAACCTTTTTTTCCAATTATCAGAAAGATTCTTTAGAATTTATGAGTCTATCTTCCACCAGTAGTGCAACACTTAACCCCATATAAAACTATCCTTTTTTTCTTACGTAATGCCTATTTTTCACCTATCATTTGATTCTCCAGAACCATCAGCTACCGCCCGGTATTTAGTCTGTGCTTTGATACACAGACACCATCTAAAAGAGAACCTTTACCTACCTATAAGATAAATTCTTATGAGATTGTATAGGGAAAGAAAAACTCTTCCTCGACTCTCTTAAGATCCCTGGCTGGACCTGAAAACTAAACTAATGAAAAAAGTTAGGATAAAGACATAAAAATTTATTTAATATAAGTTTTGAGTTACACTGGAGCCTTCATAAGGAAATGAAGACCTGAAGAAGAGCTTAAGGCTGAGTGTTTTGATACTAGGTGGGATGAAAAGTGGAAAGTCGGGGGGGAATGTGATAGGTCAAAAGGGTACAGGCTAAAGGTAATAACTGGGGAAAACTTAACAGGGCCTGTTCATTTGTACTCCTCTCAGCATTCCTCCATCTTCAGAGATAAGGATGCTCATTCCCTCTGGGTACAGGACAGGTACCTCTCACATGAGGGTCTTATGACTTGCTTCAGCAAAGAAGGGGAAGGTCAGAAAGATTTTCCTGTACCTGCTGTTTCTCAAATTTCTTCAGCTTAAAATATTCAATATGCCAAGGTACCATATTTGGGGGTATCATGTCCTGAACCCTATCAATTGTGCAGCATGGAAGAAAACAGACACAGAATCACAGTTTGGAAGAGAATAAAGAAACCTTATGTGATCTAGTTAAACTTATTTTATCAGAAAAGCAATCAAGATCCAAAAGGTGGAATTCTGTCCCAAGATCACATAGTCTGGAGTAAAAGCAGCTTAGAATACTGGCCTGGACCTCTTTCCACAAGGCACAGTGCTACCTATACGGGTTGTTCAAATTCACTTCCTCCTTCATCCAACAAATATTTAAAGAGGGACTGCCTGTGTACTGGGCACTGCTTTAGACATTATGTAATGGGGAATGAGAAATAGCTACCTAGTAACTATGTGATAACTGCAAAGTAAATATGTAGTTATCTTCATAACAGAGTTAACTATGTTAACTAGTCCAATGGGACAAAGCAGACAATACACAATAAATGAACAAACAAATAAATAACAAGTGTTATAATGAAAATGTAACCAGTTGATGTGATAGAGGACAAGGGACATTTCAGACTGGCTGATCAGCAAAGGACGCAAAAAATCTGAAAGACAAGAAGGAGCCAAACACAATAGGGAAAGAACATTCCAGGTGGAGATAAGAGCCATTGCCAAGGCTATAGAGCAGGAAGCAATCTGACCTTTTGGAGGCATGTCCTGAAGGCCAGCTTAACAAGAACCTGGCAATAAGGGTGACAGAAGTAGTAGACGGGTGGTAGAAAGGTAGGCAAGGGCCTGATCAAGGTCTAGAATCTCCTTGTGTTACATGTGGCAATATTCATCTGTATTTTTATTTGCATTGACTTCCATGTTGTAATGTGAAATGTTCATGGAGACAGGTTTGTTTAATACCCAAAGCACCTAATTTTACCAAGTAAATATGAACTCAGACCTGCCCTTCTTCTTCGTGGAGAAGGATTAGTTTCAAAGAAATCAAATCAACAGTAACAACAACAACAAAAAATGAGTGGATTATTGGCACTCATAGATGACACTGTGCTAGGTTTAATAAAGTGAAGGCTCACAAGGGCAGTGTAAGATAGGGATGAAATAGGGACTTCTCTGGTAGTCCAGCAGTTAACACTCCGCACTCCCAGCGCTGGGGGGCTGGGTTCGATCCCTGGTCAGGAAACTAGATCCCACATGCTGCAACTAAGAGCCCGCACACTGCAACTAAAAAGCCTGCACACCACAGCCAAATAAATAAATAAATAAATATTTAAAAAAAAAAAAAAAGATAGGGATAAGCTAAAGGAAGGCATATGTTCCCTGCATGAGCAAGCCTATTAGCAGTTATAAAGGCCATATATGACAAACCCACAGCCAGCATTGTTCTCAATGGTGAAAAACTGAAACCATTTCCACTAAGATCAGGAACAAGACAAGGTTGCCCACTCTCACCACTCTTATTCAACATAGTTTTGGAAGTTCTAGCCACAGCAATCAGAGAAGAAAAAGAAATAAAAGGAATCCAAATAGGAAAAGAAGTAAAGCTGTCACTGTTTGCAGATGACATGATACTATACATAGAGAATCCTAAGGAGGCTACCAGAAAACTACTAGAGCTAATCAATGAATTTGGTAAAGTAGCAGGATACAAAATTAATGCACAGAAATCTCTGGCATTCTTATACACTAATGATGAAAAATCTGAGAGTGAAATTAAGAAAACACTCCCATTTACCACGGCAACAAAAAGAATAAAATATCTAGGAATAAACCTACCTAAGGAGACAAAAAACTTGTATGCAGAAAACTATAAGACACTGATGAAAGAAATTAAAGATGATACAAATAGGTGGAGAAATATACCATGTTCTTGGATTGGAAGAATCAACATTGTGAAAATGACTCTACTACCCAAAGCAATCTACAGATTCAATGCAATCCCTATCAAACTACCACTAGCATTTTTTACAGAACTAGAAAAAAAAATTTCACAATTTGTATGGAAACACAAAAGACCCCAAATAGCAAAAGCAATCT
>NC_041230.1:39715259-39750602 GCF_002837175.3 Physeter macrocephalus | reverse complement strand
CACACTATTGTAAAACAGTTATACTCCAATAAAGATGTTAAAAAAAATAAAATAAAATAAAAAAAATAAAAAAAAATAAAAAGCCTGCACACCACAGCCAAATAAATAAATAAATAAATATTAAAAAAAAAAAAAAAAGATAGGGATAAGCTAAAGGAAGGCATATGTTCCCTGCATGAGCAAGCCTATTAGCAGTTACTGAGCACACATTAAGTGCCAAGCACTCTAGTAAGTCCTTTACCTATATTATCACTAAACAATTTAATATCAAAAGCACTTAAAGTAACTGGCTCAAACCTGCACACTTAGTGAAGGAATAGAAACTATACGTTGGTCTGTCTGCCTCCAAACATACTTTCCCCATTTTACCATCTACCACTGACACTGACCAAAAACTCCCCTGCACAAGTCACATCACCTCTAAACAACATTTTCTTCATTCTTTTCTTATATGACCAGATGATCTCAAAATCCCTCTCACCTCTAACATTCTGTGATTCCATGATTCTATTATATTGGCACGAACTGCAAACAATGTAACCAACAAGGACTTAATTTCCAAACTATACAAACAGCTCATGCAGCTCAATATCAGAAAAAAACAAACGAACCAATCAAAAAATGGGCAGAAGACCTAAATAGACATTTCACCAAAGAAGACATATAGATGGCCAACAGGCATATGAAAAAACTGCTCAACATCTCTATTTATTAGAGAAATGCAAATCAAAAGTACAATGAGGTATCACCTCACAAGGGTCAGAATGGCCATCATCAAAAAGTCTACAAATAACAAATGCTGGAGAGGGTGTAGAGAAAAGGGAACCCTCCTACACTGTTGACGGGAATGTAAATTGGTGCAGCCACTGTGGAGAACAGTATGGAGGTTCCTTAAAAAACTAAAAGTAGAAACTAATACAATACTGTAAATCAACTATAGTTTGTTTGTTTGTTTTAATTAAAAAAAAAGAAGGAAAGAAATGCTTCCTTCCATCAAGAAGTCAGATTCTTGCCTACACCCTCTGAACACCAAGGAAAGCAAACCAATATGCCCCTGCTGGTGGGGAGAGGACAATAACAGGGGTCAGTACTAACTGATGGTGTTCTCTTTTATTTCCTTATCACCAAATCATTATCTACCTTCATATCCACAAGAGAGTCAACCTCAACAATGCTTGTGTGTTGAGATACCATTATTGGGAAACTGCATTCACAGATGAACTTTAAGTACAGCTCTCAGCAACTCAATTTGTAAATGTCTGTACTTTCTCTCTCCATACTGGGCTAACAGTCTTCTATTCAATATCAAGTAGCAACAAACACAAAATTTGTTTCTAAGAAGCACAAACTATTTCAGGGAAGTAAAGTTATCTGCCTTAGAGACTTCTAACAAGGAAGGAAAGATTCAATGGGAAAGACAGGTCAGCCTGGAGCCTTTGGGCACCATCCTGCCAGCACAGGTGCTAAGAATAGACCAACACAGGAAAGCAGAGTAAAGAGGCAGAGAGAGTTTTTGAAGTCTTGATGACCCAGTTTGAACTCCTGGATCCAATTGTGTCTGAAGCCTATTGTACTTTTCAGGTAGTTGAACCAATATACTCTTTTTTTTTGCTTAAGGGAGTTTAAGTTGTGTTTTCTGTTGCTTGCAAGCAAAAAAAGTCTAATATCCCATTTTATACTACAGTGTTAATATAACATTCTTCAATCACAAAAATTCCATGAAAATCTACTGTGTCTGTAGAACAGACACACAATTAAACTCTTAGAGAGCCAGTGTGAATCCTTTTCAACTAAAAGGAAATGTGTTTATAGAATTACTCTAGAAGCAACTACATAGGAGTATCTATATTCCTATCTCTGCAGCAGAAGAAAACTTCAGCAATATGTTTTTTAAAAAACAGGTTCTTCTATCCTTGTCCCCATCCTTCATTTTCATTTTTAGTAGGTCACCAGCATGTCATCTTTGTGATACATCATATATGGGACTCCACTGGAAAATAGATATAATATAGAAAAACACCTAAGAGATTAAATACAATTTTCTAATAAGTATCCAAATTATGTATACATATAAATACACTGTCCCATGTATGAACAAAAAAAGCCTTCCCCCACTAGACCATGTATGCTTTGTCTTTAAATAATTGCATGATTTGGCAAAATTTGTTTTTCCATTCTCCAAGGGAACAAGAATGTTACACTTCAGTAATTAGTAGTAAATCTAACTGTAAAAGCAACCTGTATCTGGAGATCTTAACAAGCGGTGAGATCACAATCCATCTGGAGAAAGATGGACTGATAGAGAAATGAAAGTCAGTACAGAGTGCCATGAAGGCAAATCCCGTGTAGCCCATTCAGAGAAATGTTCAAGGAGATAATGTAAAGAACAGATGGGGAAAGCAGTGGACATTATCTGCACTGATATTCACAGTAACATTAAATAGATCAAGAGATGACAATAATGACACCACACATTTATTATGAAAAGCCTGTTCTCAAAAAATTCTAAAGCACTTTGCCAACTCTTAGGTCAAATGCTGATGATCATAAGCAATACTGAAAGGTGTGATTCCTAGTTTTCCTATATTCGAGACCTGAGGCACTCAGATTCTGAGAGTTGAGCCATATGAAAGCATGTGTTGTAGAATATTTCTAATGAGACATTAAAAGACAACCACCAGGATAAAACGTTAAGGGGGAGAAAAAAATTATCCACAAAAAAAGAGGAATCTATGTGTTCAACAATTGTTAAGGTGTATAAATGATCTACAAGTAGGAAAAAAAAGTACTGCTATCACATATTCCTGCAGTGACCACACGGAAATACCAAAGGTGAAGAAATACCATTTTTGTAGCGTTATATTAGAAGTTTTGTGACATTAACTTGCCCTAAGATTGGGGTTTCCTGGCCTAAAAGGAAGTGCTTACACTCTAGGGGGAAAAAATAACATATGGAAATATGCAGAAAACCTCATAGAGTGAAATGTAGTTAGCATAAAGATACACGATCAAGCTTCCATGAAACGAATGTGAGCTATTGTGTCTATCCTGTGGTTCAGAGTAAAATAGAAATTTAGGCCTCCGGAGCAGGAATTGTTTACTTGCACACCAATTTTCCAGGACCCATCTTGGAACCACCTTACAGAATGTGAAATGGAAAAGCTGTGTGACAAGATTGAAATGATGAAATCCTGAGATTTCTGCTATATGGGAAGATTGGAAGTAATGCTTACTAGAAAAAGATGGTTCAAAATGGATATAAATTAGGTTATTAAGATGCACAATAAGATTTTGAAGGAAGGGCTATTACCAAGGAGGGGCATTAAAGGTGATTTGTAGGAACAGCTCAAGTCTGAAATAGTGTGTCGAATTCAGTGGGCCCAGCTGGTTCACCAAAGCCTAGTTTTTAACAGTTTGCCAATCATCTTAGTTTTACGAAATATTTTACAATACAACCTTATGCATCACTTAGTAAAAATTTAATTAGTACTTCGACATTTATTAAAACCAATGGGACCCATGTAATTTAGAAACCACATTACTCTTCGACTACCACCTATTATAATTATTTAGTGACTATTTGATTAAACTTTGAAACACCTAGGAAACATTTATTACATTCTCACAGTCTAGGCACATAATCTATTATTTAAAGTACAGTGAAAGCTATTATCTATAAATTAGCTAAAGAACACATTTCTAAGGGCAATGAAAACTTGAAGTACCACTGATCCTGGAAAGTGAATTCTCAAATTATTGGAGGATTTCAATATCATTACTAAAAAGCACTCTGAATACTGTTGGAGGAATAACAAAGTTACCATACCTTTCTATTTTCTGGTAGCTTTGATTGGGCATTGTCATCCCGGCAGGCCCAGTAGGGCATCACTTCCTTCTTATGCTTATAGAAGACAAATCCAGTGAGTCATTGGATTTGTCCTATAGCCCATTCAGGATTCATCTCTTAGGTCCAGCTCTACAGTACCTCATGTTTGTAATTCACTTTGTTTTCCTAATCTTGAGCCCCCTGGGCTGGTGTGTCATTCTCAGTCCCAGGTATATCCATAGTCTACAATCTTCAGCCATGTTTGTCCAGGTGATTCAATTGGCCTTCTGCATTTGCACAGCCATGTTCCACACTGAGCACTGCCTTGTCTCCAGAATGCCTATTTGAGTCCCAGACTCCATGAATCGTTCTCCATAGCCCCTTTCGCTGAAGCCTAGACCTGTCCCCTGCACTCTTAGCACTGACTCTTGTTCTATATCAAAGGAGGGCCCCTGGAATCAAGACATGAAAAGTGGCCAGGACTATTGTAGGCAAAGAGATCAGCATGAAGGATGCTCAGACATAGGAGGGATTCAAAATGTTCAAGGAACTGCTGGGAGATCACACAGCCCATTCAGCAAGGCAACTTAAAAAAAAAAAAAATTGCAAAAGCCTGCACCACCTATACACACAGATCTAAAAGTAATCTTTGATGTTCGAAATCCCCAAGAATCCAGTATTATATTATGTTATGCACTTTCTAAAGCAAGAACATAAGTTCATGTATTTTTGTAAAAGTTTTTTAAAGAATTTTAACCACAAGAATTTAAGCAAAGTGGGTTTGGTGGTGGCGGTGGTGATTTCGGGGGTTTTTTGGGGTTTTTGGTTTTGTAGTGGTTGTTTTTTCTTTTGTTTTGTTTTGTTTTTTGGGGTGTGTGTTACGCGGGCCTCTCATTGCTGTGGCCTCTCCCGTTGCGGAGCACAGGCTCCGGACGCGCAGGCTCAGCAGCCATGGCTCATGGGCCCAGCCGCTCCGCGGCATGTGGGATCTTCCCGGACCGGGGCACGAACCCGTGTCCCCTGCATCAGCAGGCGGACCCTCCACCACTGCGCCACCAGGGAAGCCCTGTAGTGGTTGTTTTTGTTTTGTTGATTAGGAAGATCCATTTCCATTTTCTGAGCATTCTGGTTAATTGTGATTTAAGAGCATGTAAATGCTGTGGTTATCTATTGCTGAATAATAAACTACTCAAAACTTAATTGTATAAAACAACCACCAGGGAATCTCCAATATAAAGAAGAACATACAATCAAGAATCACTAAACATTTTAGGAAAACCAACACCACAAAAGAGAAGTATCCAATAGAGGAAGAATTACCACATGGAGAAACTGAAACCCTCTTAAATTAATTGCTGGTGGGATAGTAAAGTTGTGTGGGTACTCTGTAAAACAGTTTGGCAGTTTCTCAAAATGTTAAACAAAGGTATCATGTGATCCTGCAATTCCACTCCGAGGTATACCCAAGAGAATTGAAAACGTATGTTCACACAAAAACTTATACACAAATGTTCATAGCAACATTATTCATAATCACCCCATGTCCATCAACTGATTAATGGATAAACAAAATGCGGTATATCCGTACAACAGAATACTATTCATCAGTAAAAAGGAATGAAGTTCTAATACATGCTACAACATGGATGAGCCTTGATAACATTATGCCAAGTGAAAGAAGCCAGCCACAAAGGTCACATATTCTATGATCCCATTTATGGTCCCCAGTATTCAAATCTATAGAGACAGAAAGTAGAGTAGAGATTGTGAGAAGCTGTGAGGAGGGTAAAATGAGGAAGCACTGACAATGGGTACAGGGTTACCTTTTAAGTAATGAAAAGGTCCTGCAATTAGACAGTGATAATGGTTGCACAGCTTGGTAAATATACTGAAAATTACTAAATTGTACATTTTAAAAGGGTGGATTTTTTGGTATGTGAATTATATCTCAATAAATCTATTATAAATATATATGTAGTTATAAATAAATATGTCAACAATAAATATATATAACATATATAAATGATAAAACATTGCATCCATAAAAAAGAGTAGGCATCTAGGAGAAAAAACAAATTAGAGATACAGTAAACAAAAACAACTGTCACTGAGACAAATAGATCAAGAGAACAGAATATAGAGCCACCCAAAATCCACACAAATATAGTCAACTGATCTTTGACCAAAGAGCAAAGGCAGTACAATGGAGGAGCAAAGATAATCTCTTCAATGAATGGTGCTGGGACAAGTGGACACCCACATGCAAAAAAATGAATTAGACAGAGACCTTACACCCTCCACAAAAACTAACTCAAAATGGATCATAGATCTAAAAGTAAAATGCAAAATTATAAAACTACTAGAAGATAAAGTAGGAGAAAACCTAGATGACTTTAAGTATGGCAATGACTTTTCAGATAGAACAAAGATAAGATCCATGAAAAAACTAATTAATAAGCTGGACTTCATTAAAATTAAAAACTTCTGCTCTGCCAAAGACAAAAATACCAATAAAATGAGAAAACAAGCCACAGACTGGGAGAAAATACTTGGAAAAGAGACAGTGATAAAGAACTGTTATTCAAAATATAAAAACTCTTAAAAGTTAACAAGAAGAAAACAACCCAATTTAAAAATAGACAGAAGACCTTAACAGACACCTCACCAAGAAAAAATACAGATGGAAAATAAGCATATGAAAAGATATTCCACATTGTACATCATCAGGGAAATGCAAATCAAAACAACACGATACCACTACATGCCTCTTAGTATGGCCAAAATCCAGAACACTTGACAACACCAAACGTTAACAAGGATGTGGAGTAACAAGAATTCTCATTCATTGCTGATGAGAATGCAAAATGGTACAGCCACTTTGTAAGATAATTTGGCTGTTTCTTACAAAACTAAGCATATTGGCACCATATAATCCAGCAATCGCACTCCTTGTTATTTACCCAAAGGAGCTGAAAACAAGTCCACAGAAAAACCTGCTCACAGATGTGTAGAGCAGCTTTATTCATAACTGCCAAAACTAGGAAGCAAGCAAGATGACCTTCAGTAGGTTAACAGATAAACTGTGGTATATCCAGAGAAAGAAATATTCAGTGCTAAAAAGAAATGAGCTATCAAGCCACAAAAAGACGGGGGGAAATCTTAAATTCATGGTACTAAATGAAAGAAGCCAATCTGAAAAGGAAATATACTCTATGATTCCAATTATATGACTGATATTCTAGAAAAGACAAAACTATGGTGATAACAAAAAGATTAGTGGTTGCCAGAGGTAAAGAGTGAGGAGGTGGGTAGGTGGAATACAGAGGATTTTTAGGGCAGTGAAAATATAGTATGATACTGTAATGATGGACACATGTCATTTTACATTTGCCCAGTCCCACAGAATGTACAACACCAAGAATGATCCCTAAGGTAAACTATGAACTTTGAGTGATTATGATATGTCAATGTAGGTTCATCAGTTGTAACAAAGGTACCATTCTGGTGAGTGATGTTGATAATGGAGAGGTTATGCATGGGGCCGGGGGCAGAGGGCTGGGGCAGTGGCAGGGTGGGGGTGGGGGCAGTAGGGGATATATGAGGAATCTCTATACCCGTCTCTCAATTTTGCTATGAACCTAAAACTGCTCTTTTAAAAAATAAAGTCTTTTTAAAAACCTCAAAACATGATCTAAAACCTCAATACATGATCTAAAAAGAAAAGTGGATACATGATCTAAAAAGAAAAAAGGACAAAGCTGTAAACTAAAATAGTCAACTGGAAAATATAACCAAAGAGTTGTCTCAAAACACAGCACAAAAGCTATATAAGTTCAGGAAGGAAAAAAAAGAGATTTGAAGGATAGATTCAGAAATTCTAAATCACTGTGCTGTACACCTGAAACTAACATGATATTATAAACCAACTATACTGAAAAAACATTTTTAAAAAATAAAATTAAATTTTAAATTTTAAAAATTCTAAATTTGCTAATAGGAGTAAAAGAAGAACAGAGAGGAATGGGTGGGGGTGAAAATCAATACACACACACATAATTGTGGGAAATTTTCAGAATGTCAAAGATAAGAAAGAAATCCTAAAAGACTCCAGAAAAGTTCTCCTTCCATTATGAGCACTGTCTATATGTGTGCCACAAAAGATCCCTTGATTTGAGAGCAGCTCTAGGGGTTCCACTCCATCTGTCCTTAGACAGACTGTTCTAGAGAAGACTAATCAAGAATCAATATAGCTGGGTACCCAGGATCATTTGGGTTAAGAACCTTCCTTCTAATCTTCCTCTAATCTAGTTCTATGCAGGCTCTCCACATAAAAAATACGCAGAGTGCCTATCATATGCCAGATGCTGGCCGAGATTTGAACCTAAAAGTCTACAGAAGGTATAATTATTTTTCAAAATAAGGATACTTTCAAACATGCAAGGATTCTATTTACCATACACAAACTCACTCTAACAAGAATTTCTCAAAAATGTACTCCAGAAAAAAAAATATCAGAGAGAGACTGGATATAAAAAGCAAGGGTGAGCAAAAGAACCAGCAAAACTAATTAAATTTAAATAAATGTCGATTTCAAACAAACAAAAAATGTTAACAGTTTGGAACTCAAGACTTGAGAAGTGTTGGAGAAAGTGGAAAGTGACAAAAACAAAAATACATCAAGGTTTTCACGTTATTTAGAGACAGGGTAGGGATAGCCCATACAATGGCAGAAAGATATACAATCAATACCTATGTTAAAATTTTAAGTGTAATGACTAGAAAAAAAGAAGTGGAACACGTAACTTACAAACCACAAGTGGAGGGAAAAAATGGAATAAAATAATCTGATCAACCAAAGATAGGCAGAAAAAGGGAGAAACAAATAAGGCACTGTATCGTAGAAAAATAAATAGAAAACATAAATAAGTCCAAAACATTGGTAATTATAATCTGGGTGAAGGATCGCTGTCTATTAAGAAAAGAAACTTAAATATTCCAGTAGAAAATCCACAGACTATATTTAAAAGACGTATCTAAAATAAGACAATACAGAAAGAGTGAAGATAAAAGTATAAGATACACTAAGCAATTCTCAGTATTAGAAAAAAGGAAACCATTTTAGACAAATGCACTAAAAGGACAAAAAGGTATTCGCCAAGAAAATGTAACACATGAACTTTTGGGCATATCTAACAACACAGCTTTCAGGAACCAGCATATAAAATAGATGAACAAAAAGTAAGAACACTGAGTATTTGAATGATATAATTAATAAGTTTGATCTAATAGGTATAAAGTAGAAGATTGAACACAACAAAGAACATTCTCCTCAGTCAGGGACACTCACAAAAGAAAATTGACCACATATTAGGTCATGAAGAAAAATCTCATTGACTCCTGTAAAGCAGAAATCATACAAAGCTATATTGATTGATCACAATGAAATAAACGTAGATTCATCATCAGGAAGATAGCCCCAAAAATCTACATAGACACAGAAACTTTCCCCTAGACAATAACTCATGTTTAAGAGAAAAATCAATATAGAACTAAAAAACTACTTAGAAGTGAATGACAATGAGACAATTGTTAAACGTATAGGATTTAGGTAAACAGCACTCAGAGGAAAATTTAGGGGCGTTCAATGACCCTGGTCTCCTACTTCTTGGCATCTTCCCCCAGAAAGCATTTCCACTGTGCACAGAGGTATGCACAAAGGTTTTTATTGCATTGTTGTTTGTCGCAGTTAACACTCCCTTAAAGATGGATACCTTAGGTTCTTTCCAGATCTTCCTAGCTCCACGTTATAGAATACTATTCAATACTTCAACAGAATATAGTTATACGTATTGAAATGGAAAATTTTCCAAGATATAATGTTAAGTAAAATTTTTTAATGCAGAAAAATTAAAATATTGTAACAATTCATGTTAGAATAATTTAACAAAAATTAAAACTAATGTATTTCTACAGGTACAGGTCTATTTTACAGAGAAAAATGTCAGGAAGAATAGCTGAGGACTAGTTTGTTAGTTTTAGGTAAGAGAGAAGGATAGGAACAATAAACAGACAGTAATGTTTGAATTTTTTTGAACAGGAAAGTATTTACATAAAATCTGTAATAGAAAAAGAAAAGTTAGCTATGTGAATTATTATAAAATAATCATAAAATTCTTCTGTTACAGACAAATTTTGCTGGAACCATTCATTCAGCTTACATACTAATTTTTGCTCAGGCAAGTTTTGCCCAGACAAGTTCTTATTAATAAAGCTAGCTTCTTTTCACTTACAACTTTGGGGAAAGGAAAACATCAGAAAGTTTTCATTAATGGGTTTAGTTAATTACATCATTTCATATTCTAAATTATCAGACTAGAAAAGCAGCTAAGATAGAAGGGGCAGAAGACATAAATGAAGCCCAATTTTACAAACCCTATTTATTGCTTAAGAATTGTGATGATATTGTCTGCAAAATAAATCTTCAAAGCACTCAGTTTCATCAGTGTCAACGCATTTTAAACACCTGTACCTTAGACTCAGCCTTAAACACAGGGTATCTTTTAAGAGAAAAATTCATCAATATCATTAACTGCACAAGACAGGAACCAAAATGTAAACTACAAACATAAGAATGAAATAAAATGTTACATGAAGAAAGTACAAGAAAAAACTGCAACCCAGTTCTCTAGCTCTACAATAAAATATTAAAATAATTCAGATACACTGGTTGTTAAATGGGGAGGGAAGAGGATGAATAAAAAAGTTACTCTAATTTAAACAAAATTAATAAAGAAATGTTCTGCATAGCTTCTTTTCCTGTTTCTACTTCTAATCATTTATCATGCAAATGAAAGCAGTAATGGAAAATGTAAAGAAAACAAATTCTGCAATATAGTGAAACACGTACCCAGCAAGAGATAAGACTGAATATCAGAAGGAAAGGGTCTGAAAATTAGCTGTCTGTACAATAACTGGGAGGGAAAACTGTTTTATTTAGCCTGGAGGGATTTTTTTGTAGCAAACTGACTAAATTAAAATCCAGTCTATTAAATCCAGTACCATACTAGAAAATGCCTTTTCCTTGCACTTTTAGATAAATTTTCATTGATCTCATTTTATGCATGGTTACATTTTTAATGAGTTGTGCAATATTTCCAGGCTAATTTTAAATCCCCTCTCTCCCCCTCCCCTCCCCCACCCCACTTACGGCTTGCTGGATTAACATTTCTGATAAATTGTTGGACCAGAAAGGAGCATTACCAAGATGAAATAAACTACCTCCATTTTTTTGCAGCTCTAAAGCGATAATAGAATACAAATGCCGACTGTCTAATTATGTCACATCTTCCAATTCATTTCACAAAAACAATTATTTTATTTTTATGTAATAGGCATGTTACCTTGTATTCATTATAAATGACCCTGAACAGTATATAGTCTATTAGAATAAAAAAAATTCACCCCAACACTGATCAAGTAAACTTAGTGTATGACCAACTAAAAAGAAATGACCAAAAGAACCAACTTCATAAACTAAAGAAAATGGAGACAATTAGAAAATCTATACACTAAGAAATAGTTTTTTTACAAACTGACATTGTTTAAAATTAACTTTCAAAATACAAAATAATACTGTTCATAAACGCTTTAAAAGATCCATTCTCATATGAGACAGGAGGCTGGGAAAGCGTGAAAACCTTAGGAAAGTAAGATAATTTTTCTCCACTAGCATCTTCAGGTCTATATGCCAAGAAGAAAGATAATTTGATGGGAGTCGCTTGAATTCCAGCCTCTATTCAAGAAAGAAAGTCAGAAACCATTAAAATTGGGACCTATGACCAAGACTATTGTAAGAGTTCTTAACATCTATGCTTCTCCCACTTTAGCTATTTTTGTAACTCTGTCTGATTCCTTGTGATGACTGAGAGTAAAACTCCATAAACAGATGAATACTTCTAATTCAAAGACTGATTACAAGAATAAACAAAATTAATTTCATTTCTATAGTGCTTACAAGAGATATATCTAAAAAACAGACCTTGAAAGAGTGAAAATAAGAATACAGGAAAAGATTGGCCAAGCTAATACTAACCAGAAGAAAACAGTAATTTTAGTGATTTTTAGTAATTTTAGTATCAAAGTACAAATTAAAGCAAAAAGCTTTAAAAGGAATAAAAGGAAAGTTCCACAACAAGATTTTATTTATATATATATATATATATATATATATATATACATATGTGTGTATATAGATATACATGAATGTGTATGTAGAGACACAAACATACATACTTGGACATACATATGTGCATATGCATGCACAAAGTATTAACTTGTATGCTCCTAACAGAAAATAGCTTCAAACTATAAAAGTCAAAAACGGACAATAATAAGGGGAAAGACTGAACATGTTAAATGGAGACCTGGAAGGTGTTAAAAGACACACATTGAACTTCTAGAGATGAAAACTACAATGCATGAGATGCAAATATGGTGTATGGTATTAATAGGAGATTAGACAAAGTAGAAGCAAAGATTAATAAACTACAAGGCATAGCAACAGAAACCATCCAAAATGAAACAGATAGGACCAAGAAAAAAAAAAACCCACAAGGAAAAAATGAACAAAGCAGCAGTGAACCATAAGACAACCTCAAATGATCAAATATAACTGTCATCCCTTAAAGGATGGGGAGCAAAAAATACTTGAAAAACTAATGGCTAAAATTTTTCCAAATTTGAAAAAACTATAAGCCCTTTTGTGGGTGGTGGCCAGCCTGGAGAGTGTCACGAAGGCCTCATGCACACTACAAGAGCATAAGGTGGGAGTGGGGGGAGGCCCTCCCGCTCACCCCCAAATGCCACTCACCACCCCTCTACCACATAAAAATCTTTGTACCTAATCATGTTGTGCTGATACTTTGTGTCTCAGCTGAAGAAGATGAAGTCTTCAGGGGAAATAGGTAGGTGTTCAAAAAATCCTCCTGCAGGTGAAGAACTTCAGCATCTGGTTGCATCACAACTCTGACAGCGGCACCCACGTGTACCAGGTGTACCGGGAACTGACCATCACAGGCACTGTCACTCAATGCTATCATGACACAGGTGCCCAGCACAGCACCTGGGCCCACTCAATCCAGATCATGATGGTGGAGGAGATCACAGTCAGCAGGTGCCACCTGCCAATAGTCAAGCAGTTCCACAACTCCAAGATCAAGTTTCTGCTGCTCCACTGAGTCCTACATCACCAGCTTCAATCATGCTTCACCATTAAGAGGCCCAACACCTTCTTTTAGATACAGGGCCCTCCCCATCCCTAGGTCTGCCAAAATAAACTCCTGGTGGGGAAAATCCCAAGAAGCTGAGTGAACCCCAACCATAATTATGAAAAATGAAGAAAACTAAAACACATCATAAGCAAATTGCTTAAAATCGGTGATAAAGAGGAAAATGTGAAAAGTAGTCAGAAAAAGAGACACATTACGTACAAAGGATGAGAAACAGCAGGTTTCTCATCAAAAGCAATGTAAGCTAGAAAACAGTGCAACATCTTTAAAGTACTGACTAGGGTAGTAGGGGGCGGGGAGGGGGAGGCAAGGGGGAGACAGTGAAAATAGCAAAATGAAGGTGAAACGAAGACCTTATCCAAACATAAAAAACTGAAAGAAATAATCACCAGTAGACCTGCACGACAAGAAATAGTAAAGTAAGTGCCTCAAACACAATGAAAATGATACCAGATGAAAACCTGGAGGTACACAAAAGAAGGAAGAGCACTAGAAATAGAATCTAGAAATGTAAAAATAAAGACTTTTTTTAAAAAAATTTTAATTTATCTCTTTAAAAGATAACTGTTTAAAGCAAAAATAATAACAAGGTATTGTAGGGATTTCAACATACATAAAAATGAAATGTATGACAATAGTTTAAAGGCCAGGAGAGGAAAGAGAAATGAAAGTATACTATTGCCAGTCTCTTATACTGTAAGTGTACAATAGCAAAGATTGACTATGATATGTTAAAGATGTATAATATAAACACCAAAGCAACCAGTAAAATAAGTTATAATTAATAAGACAAAGAAGGCAATATGGAATCATAAAAATATTAATCTGAAAGACTGAGAAAGGAGTATAAAGGGAACATAGAACAGAAGGGACATACAGAAAACAAAAGCAAGATGGTCAGTTCGATACAATTATACCAATAACCATATTAAATGTAAATGGTCTTTAAAAACACAACTAAAAAGCAGAGATAATTAGATTAGGAGAAAAGAGGGCTAGCACCATACTCTATGCTGCTGCAAATTAAGAAAAACAAGTAAAAAGTAAAAAGAATGAAAAAGATATTCTGTACTAACATAAATTTAAAGAAAGTAGGAGTGGCTATATTAATATCAGACAAAGTCGATTTCATCATCCAGTATTTTAGGTCTAAGATACAGTACCAACTTCAACCTTGAATTAAAATCTTCACCCAGGCAGTGAAACAAGAACATGCTGTCATCATTACTGCCCAACTCTTTTACTCATGCTATAAAAGTTGGAAGTCAAACTTTTAATGGCCTTTTTATGGTCTTTTCTAGTTCTACATCATGGTACTCTCTGAAAAATGACCAAAATATTGTAAGAGAATTACAATATTTAAACATCCAAATCTGACCAGTTTCTGGATATATCTGTCATTTTTATCACAGAAACAGGTTTCAGGGAATTAAAGAATTATAATAAAAATCCAAAGCCTGCGATTGAGCAATTTAACTATTTTTAATGATGGTGAACAGTAAATACATGATCAGAAACATAAAATATTAACATCAAAGTGAAATACAGAAAGGCTCAGAAAGTACTAATGGCCTAAAGGAATGTAGTAGAGAATTTAAAAGACTATAAAGCTCACAAGAGAACATGACAAGAATCTAACACTCAAAACAGTAAAAGCCAATCTTATATTTGTTTAACCTACTGAAAAATTCTCTGTATTCTGGACAGCCACAGTCTAAGACTTCAGCAATGAAAATATAATTAAGATATGCTAATATTGGACAAGAAAATAGTTAAGACCTGGGGATGTGGAAATGTCTTCCATACTGCTCACGTGGGTAGTACGTGAACATGGGAAGGATTCTAGGGGTGATATGAAGAACTGCAGAAGTCCCAGAAAATGTTTTTGCTTTTAAAGAAGGCATAAATCAGAAAGGTGGGAAGTTTCCATTACCGGAAACATTTCATAGACCTTTGCCCTGCTCTGCATGCAGAGAACAGAAATATCTATTTCAGGGAAATTCTGTGAGCAGAATTCAGGGAAATCAAGTTTGGTGCAGCTGGCTTTGACAGCAGTTTCAAACAGAAGTTCCAAAATGGACCTAAAAAAACATCATGTTTCATTGCAAAAGCACCAACTTTGAAGTTGGAACGCTCTAGTTTTCATACCTGGCTCTACAAGTTTATAAATTGTGAGAACTTGGTCAAGCCTCTTGCTTGCTCAACATCTCAGTTTTTTTACTCAATAAAATTGAATAATATCTTCCTCACAGAGTTGTTAATAAGGACTTGCTCATATACATAAAGAACTGAAGTCATGGCTGAGCACTTAGTAAGGCCTAACTAAACAATACCAATTATTAAGAAAAATCAGGACCAATCTCACCACTTTTATTCAACATGGTTTTGGAAGTCCTAGCCATGGCAATCAGAGAAGAAAAAGAAATAAAAGGAATCCAAATTGGAAAAGAAGTAAAACTATCACTGTTTGCAAATGACATGATACTATACATAGAAAATTCTAAAGATGCTACCAGGAAACTACTAGAGCTAATCAATGAATTTGGTAAAGTTGCAGGATACAAAATACACAGAAATCTCTTGCATTCCTATACACTAACGACGAAAGATTAGAGAAATTAAGGAAAACAATCCCATTTACCATCACATCAAAATGAATAAAATACCTAGGAATAAACCTAGCTGAGGAGGCAAAAGACCTGTCCTCAGAAAACAATCAGATAGTGATGAAAGAAATCAAAGATGATACAGACAGATGCAGAGATACACTATGTTCTTGGATTGGAAGAATATTATCAAAATGACTATACTACCCAAAGCAATCTACAGATTCAATGCAATCCCTATCAAATTACCAATGACATTTTTCACATAATTAGATCAAAAAATTTTACAATTTGTATGGAAACACAAAAGACCCTGAATAGCCAAAGCAATCTTAAGAAAAATGGAGCTGCAGCAATCAGGCTCCCCAACTTCAGACTATACTACAAAGCTACAGTAATCAAAACAGTATGGTACTAGCACAAAAACAGAGATATAGATCAATGGAACAGAATAGAAAGTCCAGAGATAAACCCATGCACCTATAGTCAACTAATCTATGACAAAGGAGGCAAGAATATAAAATGGAGAAAAGACAGCCTCCTTAATAAGTGGTGCTGGGAAAACTGGACAGCTACATGTAAAATGATGAAATTAGAACACTCCCTA
Source organism: Physeter macrocephalus (assembly GCF_002837175.3). Lineage (NCBI taxonomy): Eukaryota > Metazoa > Chordata > Mammalia > Artiodactyla > Physeteridae > Physeter > Physeter macrocephalus. Next base: position 39,734,276 of record NC_041230.1, on the reverse strand, counting down.
ACACCACACACAAAAAGAAACTCAAAATGGATTAAAGACCTAAACGTAAGGCCAGATACTATAAAACTCTTACAGGAAACCATAGGCAGAACACTCTCTGACATGAATCGCATCAATCTTTTTTGATCCACCTCCTAAAGTAATGAAAATAAGAACAAAAATAAACAAATGGGACCTAATTAAACTTAAAACCTTTTGCATAGCAAAGGAAACCATAAACAAAACAAAAAGACAACCCACAGAATGGGAGAAAATATTTGCAAACAATGAGACCAGCAAGGGACTAATCTCCAAAATATACAAACAGCTCATGTGGCTCAATATCAAAAAAAAAAAACAACCCAATAAAAAAATGAGAAGATCATTTTTGTACCATTTTGTAAAATGGTACAGCCACTATGGAGAACAGTATGGAGTTTCCTTAAAAAACTTAAAATAGGGCTTCCCTGGTGGCGCAGTGGTTGCGCGTCCGCCTGCCGATGCAGGGGAACCGCGTTCGCGCCCTGGTCTGGGAGGATCCCACGTGCCACGGAGCGGCTGGGCCCATGAGCCATGGCCGCTGGGCCTGCGCGTCCGGAGCCTGCATACCACAAAAAAAAAAAAAAAAAAAAAAAAAAAAAAAAAAAAAAAACTAAAAATAGAGCTACCAGCAATCCCACTCCTGGGCATATACCTGGAGAAAATCATATTTCAAAAAGATACATGCGGGCTTCCCTGGTGGCGCAGTGGTTGAGAGTCCGCCTGCCGATGCAGGGGACATGGGTTTGTGCCCCAGTCCAGGAAGATCCCACATGCCGCGGAGCAGCTAGGCCCGTGAGCCATGGCCGCTGAGCCTGCGCATCCGGAGCCTGCGCTCCGCATCGGGAGAAGCCACAACAGTGAGAGGCCCGTGTACCATAAAAAAAAAAAAAAAAGATACACGCACCCCGATATTCATAGCAGCACTATTTACAATAGCCAAGACATGGAAGCAACGTAAATGTCCATCAACAGAGGAATGGATAAAGAAGATGTGGTGGGCTTCCCTGGTGGCGCAGTGGTTGAGAGTCCGCCTGCTGATGCAGGGGACACGGATTCGTGCCCCGGTCTGGGAGGATCCCACATGCCGCGGAGCGGCTGGGCCCATGAGCCATGGCCGCTGAGCCTGTGCGTCCGGAGGCTGTGCTCTGCAACGGGAGAGGCCACAACAGTGAGAGGCCCACGTACCGCAAAAAAAAAAAAAAAAAAAAAAAAGAAGATGTGGTACATATATACAATGGAATATTACTCAGCCATAAAAAAAGAACAAAATAATTCCATTTGCAGCAACATGGATGGACCTAGAGATTGTCATACTGAGTGAAGTAAGTCAGACAGAGAAAGACAAATACCATATGATATCGCTTATGTGTGGAATCAAAAAAAATGGTACAAATGAACTTATCTACAAAACACAAATAGAGTCACAGATGTAGAAAACAATCTATGGTTACCAGGGGGGAAGGGGAGAGGGATAAATTGGAAGATTGGAATTGACATATACACACTACTATACATAAAATAGATAACTAATACGGACTTACTGTATAGCACAGGGAACTCTACACAGTACTTCATAATGACCTATATGGGAAAAGAATCTAAAAAATAGTTGATATATATGTATATGTATAATTGATTCACTTTGCTGTACACCTGAAACTAAGAACTATCAACTATATTCCAATAAAAAAATTTTTTTAATAATAAAAAAATTGGGCTTCCCTGGTGGCGCAGTGGTTGAGAATCTGCCTGCTAATGCAGGGGACACGGGTTCGAGCCCTGGTCTGGGAAGATCCCACATGCCACGGACCAACTAAGCCTGTGAGCCACAACTACTGAGCCTGCGCATCTGGAGCCTGTGCTCCGCAACGAGAGGCCACGATAGTGAGAAGCCCGCACGCTGCGATGAAGAGTGGCCCCCGCTTGCCACAACTAGAGAAAGCCTTCGCACAGAAACGAAGACCCAACGCAGCCAAAAATTAATTAATTAATAAAATTAATAATAATAATAATTTAAAAAATAAAATAATTAGAACCATCTTTCCTAAAGGGCCAGAAAGTGCTGACTGGAATTGGTAAATCAATGTAAGATTGCTGACATAAAGGGAGCTGAATTTGTATGAGAAAAACTAAATTACAAAATTAAACAGTGCTCATTTAAGTAAGTAATGAGGCTGTGTTAGTCTTCAAAAATGGCTGCTATCACTTCTTTCCCTTCCTATAAAAGCAAGTCACTCTTCCCATTGAGAAGTGGAGTCTACTTCCCTTCTGAATTTCGGTTGGTCTTATAACTTGGGTAGAAGTGACACTGTGCTAGATCCAGCCCTAGACTCTAAGCTCTGGGTGACTGCTGATAAGGAGTCTGACTAACCTGAGACTACCATGCTGTAAGAAGACCCTAGCTAGCCACGTAAAAAGGACATGTGGAGAAGCAGCAAAGCATAAGGCATTCGAGCGAAGTTTCCTTGGAACTTCTAGCCCAGCCAAGATGCCAACTGAATGCAAAGAACAGACTAACCCTAGTTGACATCATCTGAGGAAGAAAAACCACCCAGCTAAGCCCACTCACTCAACCCAGAGAATCATATAAAAAAAATTTTTTTTAAGTTTTGGGCAATGGATAAATAAAAGAGTCTAAACGCACCAACCATCAACTGTATTTCTCTGGGGCCTCAGACTGTCAGAAGCAGCTCGTCAAACTGCCGTTCCTCCCTTAACAGATTTTTATTGAGTTTTGGACAACACTGGAAATGAGCATCATCCTCAAAAGTAAAAGGGAGAACTGCAATTCCTGAAACATTCTCTTTGCTGGACAAACCTAGACTCAGTGGGTAGGCACTGCAAATAAGAACCGAGGCAGTGAAAACAGCCAGAATACCTCTGGCAGAGGGGTGGATCCTTCCTTATCTACAGCTAAAAGAATGCTTTGTAAAAAAAAAAAAAAAATTCCTGACAGTGCCCATAGAAAGCCATCTTGCAACTATATCTCACTTTCAGGAAACCTAAATTTACTACCAAAGCCACTTTAGTAATTTTTTCTTTCGCTGCGTAGAACTGATACTTAAGAACACAACCACAATCAGTCTTTTCAAATGCATCACCTCGGGCTTCCCTGGTGGCGCAGTGGTTGAGAGTCCGCCTGCCGACGCAGGGGACACGGCTTCGAGCCCCGGTCCGGTAGGATCCCACATGCCGCGGAGCGGCTGGGCCCGTGAGCCATGGCCGCTGACCCTGCGCGTCCGGAGCCTGTACCCCGCAACGGGTGAGTCCACAACATTGAGAGGCCCGCATACCGCAAAAAAAAAAAAAAAGCATCACCTCACTGGGATTTTATTTATGGTTTAAGAACCTGTTGGAGTCAGGGTTTTCCCTCCCTTTCGTGAATAATAAATTGATTACCATAACTAGTGGTCAATGCTGTGATGCCAGAAGATAGTTCTAAAAACACAAGATAATAAAATAGATGGAGCCCTTGAAATGCTTGGTCTTCCCCTTTGTAATTCTATTCCTTTCCTTAGAGTAAAACCCTTTCTCGGTCTTTAAATAACAGCTGTCTTATTATCACTCTCAACTGATTATGGATTAAAAAAAAGTTTTCTACCTCTTCCCACAAATTTTCCACGTAACCCATTTCCCACATCTTGTGGCAGAAAACGGCATGAAGAATAATTCTGGGCATAAAAGCTTTTCAGGTCTTTAATACGGTGAACTCACCTCAGTATTTCTCTGATTTGCTGTCAGTGACCTTACTCTAAAGAGCCTTCGATGAAGTCATCTCCAGAATTTCAAGACAGTTATTTATTGGTTCATTCCTTTTACTCCACCATTTAACTTCATAAAATAAAATTAAGTTCTAAATTAAACGAATTTTAAGTAGCAGTTACTAACAGCAAGGCCAGGAAGACTTAACTTTTGATCTCAAAATTGCCTGTTTTTATATCCAAAGTAGCATTCATTTTTATACACATCTTCCAAAAAGAATGAAATAAATAGGCTTGGGTTTTAAGAGATAGAAACAAATAACATCAAAAAAAAAAAAGGAGAAACTCTCATTAATTGAATATTTAATGTTAGCAATTAAGTGCCCATCACATCCCAAGTAGCAGAAATATAAAGATAAAACAGCCCCAGCTCCCAAGAAGTATATGAGTTAATAGAGATGCAGACACAGAACAAACTATGTACAGCATCTTGGGAAGAGAAAATACAACAACGGAATACAAAGGGTGGACTGTGCACAGATGAAGTGGAAGGGCAAGGAGGAAAGGATTCTGAGGCAGTAAATTTGAGCAGGGCCTACAAACAGATGCTGTGAGAGAAGCAGGAAAAGGATAGGATAAGGCACATTCCAGACAGAGGAAAAGTCCCAGAACAGAAGCCTGAGAATTACCATGCATCTTCAGGAAATATGAAGAATGAGTATAATAAGCAGATGTGGGAAGGGAGGATGTATTAGTTTCATATAAGTTGCTCTAACAAGTTACCACAAACTAGGTGCCTCAAAATAACAGAACTCTATTCTCACAATTCTAGAGGACAGAAGTCAAAAATCAAGTTGTCAACAGGGTTGATCCCTTCAGAAGGCTCTGAGGGAAAATCTGTTTTATGCCTCTCTCCTAGCTTCTGGTGGTTGCTGCAATACTTGGGGTTCCTTGGCTTGTAGCTGCATCACTCTAATTTCTGCCTCTATTGTCATGGACCCTTCCTCCCGTGTGTCTACAAATGGCCTTCTTATAAGGATACCAGTCATTGGATTTAGGGTCTCCCTAATTCAATATGATCACATCCTAACTAATTACATCTGCAAAGACTATTTCCAAATAAGGTGACATTCCGATGTTCCAGATGGACATGAAAGTTAGTTTGGGAAACACTGTTGAACCCAGTACCGAGGCCATGCTGAGGAGCGTGGATGCTGTAAGGCTTATGTTTTTGTACTATCTGTAAGCCACCCACTCTTCTATTTTACTTAATTGTATTTAAAAATGTTATTAGGTCAGTTCTCTTTTTTTCCTTGTATAATTTATTTTAAAAGGAAGCATCCTATCATTATTATAAATGAAAATATTTCTTGCCATAAACTATAAGGTATCTATAAAATATTTACTAAATTTTAATGAAAGTATCTCAACAATCAAATTTACAAATAATAAATCTGATTGATGTGAAAAATGTCTACCTGTAAATAGGTTCCTCAGTGATGAGAAAGGAACTGTTGGTGACTACTTATAATAAAAGAAATTTGGCTCATCTTCACTGGGTTTAAAAAGATGAGGTTCCACATCAGTAGGACAATTCTCCCCTCATGGGCTGAAAATCCTGATTTATTGTACACATAACTGAAGAGAGCCAAAGAAATTTAACCCCCTTGACTGATATAATTGAGAACTGAGAATCCGTTCCTAACCAAAATGATAATCATCACTTCTGCTCAACAATCTCTTGTCACCAGAAGCCATTTGACCAAAGCACTAGAACCTGTTCTACTTCAAAATGTTTTATGTTATTCGATAATAACGGAATAATGGAAAAAAGATTCTCCATAACATTCACCCCTGCCTCGCAATTTGAGAAAATTCTTACAAGGATCTTCTAGCAACTCTTTCGAGTATCTTCTCATCATGTCCCAAATATTGTTGACAAGTTCTTCACGTGGGTTCTTTAGGAGGTTTCATTACCAGGTCTTTCAGACAAGACTTTCAGTATTGTTGAGCAGATGAATGGGCCTAAAGGGACCTGGGTGTAATCATAACTGCTACCATTTATTCACCACTGCTATGTACAGCCACTGCATGAAGCTATCAATATGCTTTTCCTCATTTAACTATCACAACTTCTTCAAAATAGCTACTATTATTATAGTATATTACACTATATTATAGCACTCTATAGCTGAGGAGACTGAAGTTCAGAGAAGCAATGAGATTTGCTGAAACTTACACTGTCCATAGGGGAAGAAGAGTCATGGCTCCAACCCAGGTAGGTGAGCTTCCAGCACCGGTATCCTGTGACCTCATGGGGACATGAACTGGAATTGGGGCTACAGCCCTTTCTCACCTTTCCTAGGACACCTGGTCCTTAGATTCCAGCACCAGACTAAGGCACAAGGCCACGGTGTTTCTGCCTGGGAAATCCATGCAACTGGGCTTCAGGGAAACCCATCACAGGATGAGTGGCCAGTGGAAGTTGGTAGGGGCAGCAGAGGAGAAGTGTGGGGGCCTGAGCATGGAAGAAGTAAAATGTGTCTAAGTTGGGACCATCACCAATGAACCTGATAAAAGGCTCTCCTCCTCCCTTCCCAATCTCTTATCCTCCATGCCTCCACCCCTAACTCAGCTCTGGGCAACTCTGCCTCCCAGCCAGGTCCATTCCAGTAATGCTTAAATCTCTTCAACTACCAAGCAAGGCACAAGAGGAAAACACTGCTGTATTCAATGAAGACCTACCAAAGGTTTTTAAGTAGGAAAGTGGCCTGATACAATCCACCTTTAAGAAATGTGAAGGGGAATGGGAGTCTTCAGGTCTAGAGATGACCTAAATTGCTATCATAACAATCCATCTGGGAGGCCACAAAGTCTTAAACGAGAGAAGTGGCAGGGGGAGCAAAGAGGCAGCAGTGGATCTGAAAGCCAGAAAGTAAAATGGTGAAATGGACCCTGGTGTGAGTGGCTGAAGAGTCCAAGTGAGGTAGGTTTCCAGTTTGAGCAGTTGGGTGGATGCTAATACCATTAAGCATAAGAAGGAAGAAAGGAAGAGGTGTGTGTCAGAAGGTAATTGGTTCACTTTGGGAGGCAGTACCCAGCCTGTTAGAAATGACTAGTAAGTAGATGGAGCTCAGAACAAGCCCTTACCCTGAGACAATGACAACCAAAGCCTTGGACATGGATGCACTCAGATAGCAATCTCAGGAAGAGCAAGAAGAGTCCCAGGGACAGAAAACTTGCAAACACCAGCCTTTAAGAAATAGGGGAGGACCCGGACAAATGAAGGGAGTGGTCAGAAAGGAAGGGGACCTGGAGAGCAAGGCCACAGAGGCTGAAAGCACAGACATTTTCAAGGAGGGTGTGAGCACAGTGTGAAATATGGCTAAGAAGTGAAGGAGGAAAAAGAATTCAAAGAAGCCTCAGGATGTCGCCAGCAGGGGCTTATTCATGACCTTGAGAAGAGTCACATTTGGGAGAAAATGTCAAAGCCAGGGCACAGGGGGTGCAGAGTAACTAGGAAGCAAAGTGAATGTGGCAGGTACAGACAACTGTTCCAAGAAATTTAGCAGAAAAAACGGGAAAAAAGAGAACAGTAACTTAAGTTGGAGCAGACTTGGTGGGAACGGGGTTGTTTGTTAGTTTTATTTTGAATTTAGGGTCAGAGCATAAAGGAAAGAACCAGAAAAACAGGGTAGGGGAAGTGGGGAGGACTAAAAGCAAGAGAGAAAGAGAAATAAATTTCTGGAAAAAGATCCCAAGGATGTAAAAGAGGATGGTTGGAAGGTTGAAGCAGCAGATAATGGAGGGTCACTCAAGAAGAAAATAGGCACATGAGTGGGGCCTAGGTGTAATCATAACTGCTACCAATTACTCAGTACTACCACGTGAAGCCACTGCATGAAGCTATCAATATGTATTTTCTCATTTAACCCTTACAACTCTGAAGTAGCTACTATTATCATCTGTACTCTACAGCTGGGTAATCTTAGATTCCAGCAGGTGATAGGGTTTGCTGAAGCTTACATTGCCCTTAAGAAAACAAGGGGGATTATGGAGAAAGGAGTTGAAGGCATGAAACAAAGTGGAGGACGCTACATGCAAAGTATAAATTGCTGTGGCTTCCCAAATAGGGAGACAAACCATGCCAGATATGATTAAATGGCATTTCCTGCTCCAGACTGCAGGGATCAAGGCATGGATAGTGAAGTTTCTGTAATTAACTTATTTAACAGTGATCACTATGACCCATTTGGATGACCAGGGGAGACTGCAAACTCTTTAAAATGGTTTAGATGTAGCACAGCCCTGCCCTAGGCTAGATTCAAGAATAGGAAAGAAGCTTCCCAAATGCCAGTGGCTTTAACCCATTTACATGTAATTTCTCAAAAATTTTAAAAACTCTCCACTTTCCTATCACTTTGCTTTCAACCTAATGAAAACACAGCTTTAATCTGAGGGAGGAGAATTGATTACATCTAAATTTATTCAGCTGGTTAAGAGATCCAGAGGCAATTACAAATTTACATTTTTATCACTGCCTTTTTAAACTTGATCTAAACAGGTTCTGTCTATTGGTGCATTGTTTTAAAAAACTCCTCAAAGCTTCCTGATTTTTAATCAATCTTTTTTTAATACTGTCATTTCTCATGGACTTCTGAAGTCACCAAGTCCGTGACTCACCGACTTCTGCTTTGTGTCTATGAAAACCTTGGATGGAAGATTTTATTTTTCCTTATGGATTTTATTCTCTACAGCTAAAAGCATCAAGGAAATTTTAACTTTGTATTTCTATGAGGCTTCTTTCAAGGTGTGTTGACAGTGTAACTGACGGTCTGGTTGCAAATCGAGAATCTGTGGTTCTTTCTAAAAACATACTTTCGAGATCAACCAATACCTGAAAGAAGAGTTCCAATGTATAAACATAAGATGACAGTTCCAATATATAATTCAGGAAGTTTCCTTCCCTGGGCAGTTGCCTTCACACATGCATAATATCAACTAATTCTTATTATTCACGAGTAAAATTTAATACAAATGCAAGGTCTCTACCCTAGAGGAGTTTACAGATCCCCCAACCCCTGCCAACATTCATGAGCATATGTCTAAACACACTACACCAGCTCTTCCTGCAAGCATCTGGGACCCTACCGTCAGGCTTTCTCTGGCCACAGGACTATGCCTGAAGTGCTCAGGGAATTAATTTCCTGGGGAGCAGCCATCAAGCCATGACAAATAAAAAACAGTGGAGAGATACCTCAGTTTCCATACCCCTCAGGTGAGACAATTCTGAGACATGCACTGTATAGTTTCTCCAAGGTCCTCAGCAGGACTGAGCCCCAGCTGCCCTCAACAGTCACCTGCTCATCAAGGCATCTTTTATGGGCTTCTTCCCTCCCCTCTCACTTCCCTACTCTCTTTCTTGGAGGGCCCTGGAATCTCTCTCCAAATGAACTACTTATACTCAAAGTTGGTGACTGTTGGGGAAACAAGGTAGGTTCAAAAGAACAGTCACCAGGTTAGAGATGGCAGCAAATTACTAGATAAAGTTGCAAAATCTAACTAACCAGACACCCTGTTCCCTGACAATGCTGACAACTTTGTGGCTTCTTCTTATTGGCATAACTGTGGTTTCTCAGTTATGCAAAAGAGAAGAAACTTGGGAGAGGAAATAGCCTTGACTTTCATGAAACCATCTCAGTCAGGGTTCAGTCCAGGAAACAGAGTTTATGCCAGAGTTCTCTATTTTAATAGAGAATATTTTATACAGGAAACTAGTCATAAAGGGGCTGGAAAAGCCAAATGGCCAAAGAGGACAATAATGCAGAGATGTGCAACAGAAAGAAGCTACCATCTAGTTCCTCAAGATGTTCAATGTATAGTTACCTTATGATCCAGTCATTCTACTCCTAGGTCTACCTCTTTTTGCTTAAGAGAACTGCGAATTTCAATCTGAGAATTTAAAACATAAGTTCACACAAAAACTTATAAATGAAACTTCATAGCAGCGTTATTCATAACAGCCCAAAAAATGCAAACAAGCAAATGTTCATCAGCTGATGAATGGATAGGTAAGTGAAATGTGGTATAACCATACAATGGGAATACCATTCAGCCACAAAATTGAAGCACTGATATATACTGCAAAGTGGATGAACCTTGAAGACATTATGCTAATTGAAAGAAGCCAGTCACAAAAGGCCATGTGTTGTATGATTCCATGTACATGAAATAGGCAGAAGAAGCAAACCCACAGAGAAAAAAAGCAAATTCGTGTTTGTCAGGGGCTGTGAGGAGAAGAGAACTGAAGTGACTGCTAATGGGTACAAGGGTTCTTTCTGGGACAATGAACATGTTTTAAAAATGTTCTACAATTAGATATTGGTGATATTTGTACAAGTCTGTGAATAATATAATAAATAATAACAAATAAGTAAATAATAATAAACACCAAAGAATTGTACACTTTGAAAAGGTGAATTCTATGGTATCTGAATTATATTTCCATCAGAAGAATGGAAAAAAAAAAGGAAAGAAGGAAGAGAGGAAACAAGGGAAGTAAAGAGAGAAAGGAGCCACTGTCAACCTCTGAGCAAGAGGGACAAAGGGCTGAGATGCTTTACCAGAGACCCCAGAAGAAAGTGAGGCCACTGCAGAAGGGACTATGAGGTGGGAGCTGGGACCAGAGGAGAGGCGCAGCCACTGTCAGGCACTCAGCCTGAAGCAGAAGGAGACGGCAAGAAGTGCCCGGAAGACATGCCCTGGCTTCTGCCTTCCTCCTGCCCATCCTTCTCTTGCTGTTGGCCAAACCTAACTGGAAACCAGTTAGCAAGGGAACCTAAGAAACAGACTGCAGGTGCTGGCCTAATAATAAAGAGAAGAGCAAGGGAAGGGCAGGGAATGGGTTTAAGAAGAAACAGGCAAATGTCTTGCATAGAATCCCACCTCTTCAAACGTGAAACTCTTCCCAGTTGAGACTAATAATACAATGTGGACAACAGGATGGGTATTATTTGTGAAAATCTAACACAATCACTCAACGGATGCTTTTTTGGAAACAATGGAGGAAGAAGGGGATAATTATTTCGGTAGTAGTTACATTAAAATGGAAAAGCAAGCGTTACCTTAAGCCAAATGGGCACTCTCATTTGGTCTTCCATTCTGCAAATATTACTGAGCACCCTAAGGACACACAGTAAGACTGACACTATCCTTGACCTCCAGGAGATCATTAAGGAACTCTCAGTCTATGGATGGGAAAAAATATTAACCAGGCCTAATTAATATAAATCAAAAATTCAGGAATCATTACAGAATGGGAAGTGTTTATTTAATATGTAAATTTTAATACTGCTTTCCTTTCAAATACCTCAGAGAGTTTAAAACTAGAAGGGGAGCCTTTGGAAGGGTGCCAAAGAACCCTCCATTCTCACTCTATTTCAGTCTATCTAAACATCTTTACCTCGGGGCAGGCTGCAGTCTTCTTCAACTATATTCCCACATACCTACTTCCCATTCGCTATACTGCAAGGAATACCCACTTAAACACAGAATAGAACTTGTAGCTCAAATTTCCCCATGAAAACAACCTGGGGATGGGGGAATAAAGTCAAATTTAGACTGACCCAAGTTTCTACAAACCCTTCGGGACATTTAAAATCCCCAAGCATATATGGTTCCAACCAACTCTTGACATTCAGATAGTGAGTTATTATGCTGACATCTGTGAGCTGTTGCACCTTGCTGTTAACTTCATCCCTGGAAACAGTGTTGGCACAGAATCAACTCTTACAGGCATTAATATGAACTGAGGCTAGATTCCTGCTGACTATACGAATGCCTTTAATCTAGGGTATATGTCATACCTTGAAGAAATCCTAAAACAGAATTATTAAAGATGTCTTTCTTTAAAAAAAAAAAAAAAGGCAGGTGGTTCTTTTTCCTTTATATAAGCAAGTAAATCACAAAAGCAAATGTCCTCTTTTTGCTTAAGGCCAAAACAATGTCAAATAAAGCAAAAGATAAACACATACCTCTGAGGCCATACTTCGCTCATTTCCACCTTTCCTCCTGCATAATTCTCAATATTAACACAGCTTGGGAGGATGAGTGACCAGATTTAGGAAAGGGTAAAGGATAGAATTTAGCAAAGAAAAGCAAATGGGACTACTAAACCCCTGAAAGTATATGCAAATGTTTCCAAGGATAAAATACTTTAAGGCAAATCCATATATAAAAAAGAACTGAATCACCATTATAGTAAAGTCAGACTTTTCAACAGTTTACTTGAAATATAACATTTATTTTAGACTCCAGCTATACATGAAGGCACAGCACAAAGACAACTGTTTTGTTTCTCAACATGTATTTATGTCAAGCACTCAACGTAAGATCCAAGAACAAAATTGGTTATCAGCTGTGGACACCTAAAGTGAGAGTCCATTTGGCTACAAAACTCCGAAATAATTTTCCTTTGGAGCTCTGGAAAGAAAAACTATCAACACTTGATGATATGTGTGTGTGAATCAACAGATATATTAACTTCATAATATATAACATAATAATTCATAATAAAGATAGCAAGCTATGTTAATATATTTCATCAATATCTTCAAACATAGCAAACATAAAAACACTAGTAAACATAAAATCTTCCCCAGAAGTGACTTTAAATACTTCTTTTAATTTGCTCAGTTAAGGTAATTCCCAATTACCAGTTTATTTTGTTTTCAAGATCTTATTGAAATAACAAGAAATTTAAAATTCCTGAAGGTACAGTATTTATTATCTCTTGATTACTTATACTGTATACAGCCCAGCAGGGGGTGTTTTAAGCGAAAATATTTAATAACCTCATTCACACTAAAGAATACATGAAACACAAATGCAGCAAGAATGGTCCATTTTCCTAGGACTATTTGCACCTATCTAATAAGTAAAGAGGAAGATGGGAATATTCTAGGCAGATGAAGAATCATGAAAAGAAAACTGAGCATGTTGGCTGAAGTGTGTGTGAAATGATTAAACATCAAAGATAACTGGTATTCATATAGACACACAATAGAAAATTATTTTGCATAATCTTTTGTTAATGTGCTAATAAAAACTGACAATAAAATTCTGTACTCAGGTTTTTCATTCTAAAATAAAGACATGGACTGTATATGTGCTCTATGTTTGGGATTCTCAGATGATACTGTCAGCACTTATGTGGTACCACATTATTTAGCAAGTAATAATACAATGTCTTGGGTAATTAATTGTTATATTGATCTCATCTTGCTAACTAGATTAAATACTCCTTTGTACTCCCAAATCTCCTTGCACATGTAGCAGCTCAAAAAATACTCCTGACTGATGAGCATGTTTATCTAAATTGGAGGTGTCTAGCCTATAAACATATTGGCTGACATCCAATTCTCCATTTTATTGTGTTATTTTAATAGCCAAAAGTTGATATCTACATGTCAGGGACAACTCACACCCAAATAATGCACTGACATTCTTTTTACTTCCCAGAAAGTATTCAAGCACAACTTAAATCGTTGTCTTAATCTACAAAAACACCAACCCATTGTATCATTGAAGGGTAAAACAGTTTACCCTATAACTAAGAGAAAGATTCTTTTTCTGTTTTCTCTTTTTATTGTTACTTGTGTGTATGAAATACATGTCTAAAACAAATGCTTAGAAGTTAAAGTGTTAGTACAGTGACTACCACTAAAAATCCCACCCAGATAAAGAAAGAGAACATGGTCACTTAGAGCCCCTCCCCCATCACATCATCAGCTCTCTCCCAGAGGTAACCTGTACCCTAACTCTTGTTTTGCTCTTCACTTTATTTATAGTTCTACTACCTGAGCATGTATACCCAAACAAGATATAGCTCAGTGTGGCTACTTTGGGTCTTTAATAAATAAAGACACTCCATATGCATTCTTTCAGTGATGAGCTTCTTTTGCTCAATATGGTCTATTCTCCAAGTCTATTTCCAATGTGGCGGCCAAAGCAATCTTATTAAAATATAAGTCAAGGTGGGGCACTGACTCTGCTCAGAACCCTACAGTGGTCGCTCAACTCAGTAAAAGCAATAATGCCAATGAGGCTCTCCACAATCTGAGTACACAGTTACCCTCTGATCTACATTACTCCCCTCCACCTCCTCTCCAGGAATGCCCCTACCTGTGCCTATGCATTGGCTGTTTCCTCAGCCGGAGGGGTTCCTCCAACCGCACACCCTGTGGCCCATACCTTACCACCTTCAAGTCTTCTCTAATATCACATTCTCAGGGAAGTCCATCTGACCTCCCTACTTAAATTGCAAACATAGGGCTTCCCTGGTGGAGCAGTGGTTGGGAGTCCGCCTGCCGATGCAGGGGATACAGGTTCGTGCCCCGGTCCGGCAGGATCCCGCATGCCGTGGAGCGGCTGGGCCCGTGAGCCATGGCCGCTGGGCCTCTGCGTCCGGAGCCTGTGCTCCGCGGCGGGTGAGGCCACGGCAGTGAGAGGCCCGCGTACCGCAAAAAAAAAAAAAAAAAATTGCAAACACACACGCACTCTACCCCACTCCCAGAAATTCCTCATTCCTTTTCCATGCTTTCACTTTATTCTCCTTAACACTCATCACTTTGACATTGCATTTATTTAATGTTTTTTGTTTGTTCTGTGTGCTCTCCCCACTAGAATGTAAGCTCCATCAGGTCTGCCCAACATGTAGAACAGTGCCTGGCACACAGTAGGGACTCAATAAATTTTGTTAAATGAATGAATGAACATTATGCTTCTGAGACCATTCATATTGATGGTACAGAGCTAGAATTCTTTTTACATTTCCATTGTACATATAAAACTCAATTCTCCAATCTGTTGGTGGTGGACATTTGGGTTATTTCCAGTTTTGTTCTTTTGCTTGGCTCTTATAAGCAATGCTATGATGCACCTTTATATACGTGAATCCTGGTGCATAAAATGCAGGAGCTTCTCAAGGGTGGACACCTGAGAAAGGACTTACAGGACTATTGAGTATGCAAATCTCAACTCCCCTAGGAGTGCCTGTCTGCCAAAATGGCTGTGCCAGTCTGGACCCACCAATATGTAGAGCTCACTTTACCCCAGACCCCACCTCAAGACTTGTCAGGTTGTTCATGTTTGCCAACGCAGTGAGTATGTATGTAATCTCATTGTGCTCTTGCTTTGTATTTCTCTGATTATGAATGAGATTAAGCATTTCTCCCTACATTTATTGGTCTTTGCTTCATTATGAAGTGCCTATTTCAGACTTTTGCCCAGATTTCTATTAGCTTGTCTTTTTGTTGTTGATTGCTAAGTTGTATAAGTCAAGGTCCAGTCAGGAAAACCAAAACCACACAAGATATTTTAAATGGAGGGGATTTAATTCAGAGGATGGCCACACAGGTGTTGGAAGGCTGAAGGAACAAAAAAGGAGGGAGGGGGAAATCCTGAGGTAACCAAGATATTAATAACATCAGGAAGCAGCTTATGCCCCTAAGGAAGAGGAGACGAGAGATAAGACTCTGGACCTCTGAGGTGATCGGTCCGTACCTGGACCCAGTTAGTACACAAACACCCCAAAGGTGAGTGAGGATTTGGCATTACATCTGTCACGGAGAGGCGTGGTGCATACCCACTGGTACCTCCATGGGGTGAAGGAAGGTCAAT
Organism: Physeter macrocephalus; assembly: GCF_002837175.3. Classification (NCBI taxonomy): domain Eukaryota; kingdom Metazoa; phylum Chordata; class Mammalia; order Artiodactyla; family Physeteridae; genus Physeter; species Physeter macrocephalus. Next base: position 39,718,875 of record NC_041230.1, on the reverse strand, counting down.
GCTGGAAGCAGGCTCACCCCTCCTACTTACAGGATTGGGGTTGAGAGTACAGATGCAGGCCCACATACATGGCTACATTTAAACAGTTAAATTATGTGCTATCATTAAATTTTAACAGATGTAGCTTTGTAATGTCCTAGAAGGCCAGGAGTGAATTTAGGTGAATGGTACTCCAAGTATGGCCCGCAATGCAAGTTTGCAAATTACTTGTTATTGGTCCATGCCAAGTAAGTATAGAAACTGAGAGTGTTTAGAAATTTTTATAGCAATTTGACAGTAATGTTATGTTGGTTTTATACTTTTTTAATTTGATTTTTCTTACAATTTATATTTCTTGTAGTTAACAAAAGTATTGGTTTGTGATAAATTTGAAGTTTAAAATTAAGAAAGAAAAACTGGATTTTCACCAGTTTGAGAAGCACCATTTTAAAGTTCTCACATCTCAAAACTTCTGGCTAGAATGTGGCAGCACCTGGCCATACTCTAGACTCAGAGCCCTGGCCCATGAGCCAGCCCCTCTCATCCAGCACCATCCTGTTCTATAAGGGGCCTCAAGGACATACATGTGATCTTGCAAGCCCACACATCACAAGTTCCACTCACCTGCATATACACACAATTATGTACAAATAGCCACCCCTAAGCCAAAATGTACCCGCTGCAGGCATGGCCCACCCTGGGAAGAAGAGACTCTGTTTTGCACAGGGAATGTCAGGAGCAGGTAGGCAACAGACTCCATGTAGTGACACCCCTTTGTCCCTGCAGACTTCCTTGCTCTATAGGCAAGAATGCAGTCAGAAGCAGCTCAGGGTGGGGCTCTCTAAAGAACAGGGCTCAGTACAGGGACACCCTCACATAGATGAAAGGCAGAAATGGCTGGATGTGCTAAAAGCTGGAAGTTGGAGTCAACTGTATGCTGTGGCTGAAGCCACAGTGACAGGAACAAAAAAATGGGAAGGAAATACTTCATCTCATCCTCCTGAGCCTCCCACCGGGCCTTCATTTGCAGAAACTAGCCAGAAGCCCCCTGGTGAGAAGTCTAGGAAACAGAGCTCATGAAGTCTCAGCTCCAGCCACAGAGGGCTCTCTGTATTCCCTGCATACTAGTCCTATGTTAGATTCTGTGTTACAAATATCTTCTACATCTTTACAGAATTTTTTGTTTACTGTTATTTTGCTCCCTTCGTGCTAGCTTTTGAAGAATTCTCAATTTTAATGTCAATTTTTGATAAATTCTCATTTTTAATATACAAACTCATCCATCTTTTCCTTTATGCTTAAAGTTTTCCTGTCACGTTTACAAAATCCCTCCCAACATCAGGTCATGAAAATAATCTATGTTAGTTTCTAAAAGCTTCCTTGTTTAAAAAACTATAACTTAAAGACTCATTAGGTGCTAAATCTGATAGTGCTTTCTGTGTATAATGTGAGATAGGGGTAGATGGTTTTTTTCCATGTACAAAGCCAGATGTCCCTTCACCACTGACCATCGACTCCATCCTTCCCTCCTTTAATCTAAGTTTATCTTATCTGTCATGTATCAAACATCATTATATGTGTGGATCTCTATCTGAGCTCCTTTATGCTCTCCTATAGCTCTGTCCCTATAACACCACCAAAGTGTCTCAAATACTATAGCTTTATACATCTTGATCTTGCAAGCCAATTTCCTGAACTTTGTTCTTTGTCTTTAAGAATACTGTGGTTATTCTTGGTCCCATGCATTACCTTATCAAATTTCACAAAAGAAAAATAAATCTTGTGTGGATACTAAACAGAATTGCATTGAATCTAAACCAATTAGAGGAGAATCGACATGTTTACAATATTGAATCCTCTGATCCATAAGCCTGGCTTCTTTCTCCATTTGATTAGGTCCTCTTTAATATCCGTCAATAAAATTTTATGATTTTTCCATAAAGCTCTTACATCTTTTTTGTTATATTTATTCCTCAGTGCTTCACATTTTGTATTATTATAAGCACCATGTTTATTCATTTTCTGAATGTTTGTTACTTTCATGTAGAAATGAGATTAATTTTTGTAATTTTTAATATTCAACTACTTTTCTAAACTCACTTATTAATTCTAACAAATTATCTGCAGATTTCTTTGTATTTTCTATGCAATCATATCATCTGTAAATAGTGACAGTTTTCTTTCCTTCCATCCAGTTCTAATACTTTTTACTTATTCTTCTTCATGGTCCTCATCAAAACTCTCTATAAACTACTGAATAAAAGTAGCTACAGGGACATCCTTGTCTTTTGCTAATCTCATATACAAGGCTTCAAAGTTTCACAAGTATGCTAGTTACTTTATTTTTTATTTTTATTTTTTAGAAACCCTTGACCAATTTAAGGAATTTCCCTTCTAGTCTCACTTTGCAAAGTGTATTTCCTAACTGTACAGTGAATTTCAAATGGTTTGTATACATCTATTGAGGTGATCGTTTGGTTTTTCTCTTCTAACCTACTAATGTAGTAAATAACATTAATAGTCTAAAGTTAAGCCAACCTAGTATTCCTGGGACAAACACCACTTGGTCATGATTCTTTGCCCTTTATGTACATCACAGGTTTTGATTTGCTAATATTTTGTACAGGATTTTTGCATGTATCTTCATTATAATATTGGTCTATGATTATTTCTTGTATTATCTATGTCAAGTTTTGGTCTCAAAGATATGCTAATGTTTTTTTCTATGCTCTGGAATAGAATATGTTGGACTATTCCTTCAATGTTTGTAGATTTCCCTGGAAATAGAGTTTTCTTTGTGGGAATATGTTTTTCTATGAATTAAATTTCTTTAATGGTTTTCTATTGTTTCCATTTTCTATTTATTCTTTTTTTTAAACAGCTTTAATGGAGTATAATTGCTTTACAATGGTGTTAGTTTCTGCTGTACAACAAACTGAATCAGCTACATGTATACATATATCCCGATATCCCCTCCCTCTTGCGTCTCACTCCCACCCTCCCTATCCCATCCCTCTAGTTGGTCACAAAGCACCAAGCTGATCTCCCTGTACTATGCAGCTGCTTCCCACTAGCTATTTTACGTTTGTTAGAGTATATATGTAAATGCTACTCTCTCACTTCACCCCAGCTTACCCTTCCCCCTCCCCATGTCCTCAAATCCATTCTCTACGTGTGCATCTTTATTCCTGTCCTGTCCCTAGGTTCATCAGAACCTTTTTTTTTTTTTTTTTTTTACATTCCATGTATACGTGTTAGCATAGGGTATTTGTTTTTCTCTTTCTGACTTATCTCACTCTGTACAACAGACTCCAGGTCCATCCGCCTCACTACAAATAACTCAATTTTGTTTCTTTTTATGGCTGAGTAATATTCCATTGTATATATGTGCCACATCTTCTTTATCCATTCATCTGTCGATGGACACTTAGATTGATTCCATGTCCTAGGCTATTGTAAATAGTGTTGTAATGAACTTTACGTTTGTTAGAGTATATATGTAAATGCTACTCTCTCACTTCACCCCAGCTTACCCTTCCCCCTCCCCATGTCCTCAAATCCATTCTCTACGTGTGCATCTTTATTCCTGTCCTGTCCCTAGGTTCATCAGAACCTTTTTTTTTTTTTTTTTTTTTAC
>NC_041230.1:39709708-39713407 GCF_002837175.3 Physeter macrocephalus | reverse complement strand
TTTACAATGGTGTTAGTTTCTGCTGTACAACAAACTGAATCAGCTACATGTATACATATATCCCGATATCCCCTCCCTCTTGCGTCTCACTCCCACCCTCCCTATCCCATCCCTCTAGTTGGTCACAAAGCACCAAGCTGATCTCCCTGTACTATGCAGCTGCTTCCCACTAGCTATTTTACGTTTGTTAGAGTATATATGTAAATGCTACTCTCTCACTTCTAGGCTATTGTAAATAGTGTTGTAATGAACACTGTGCTACATGTCTCTCCTTGAATTAAGGTTTTCTCAGGGTATATGCTCAGTAGTGGGATTGCTGGGTCATATGGTAGTTCAATTTTTAGTTTTTTAAAGAACCTCCATACTGTTCTCAATAGTGGCTGTATCAATTTATGTTCTCACCAAGAGGGCAAGAGGGTTCCCTTTTCTCCACACCCTCTCCAGCATTTATTGTTTGCAGATTTTTTGATTATGGCCATTCTGACTGCTGTGAGGTGATACCATATTGTAGTTTTGATTTGCATTTCTCTAATGATTAGTGAGACTGATGTGAGGTGATACCATATTGTAGTTTTGATTTGCATTTCTCTAATGATTAGTGATGTTGAGCATCCTTTCATGGGTTTGTTGGCAATCTGTATATCTTCTTTGGAGAAATGTCAATTTAGGTGTTCTGCCCATTTTTTAATTGGGTTGTTTGTATGTTTGATATTGAGCTGCATGAGCTGTTTGTATACTTTGGAAATAAATCCTTTGTCAGTAGCTTCGTTGCAAATATTTTCGCTCATTCTGAGGGTTTACTTTCTGCCTTGTTTATGGTTTTCTATGCTGTGCAAAAGCTTTTAAGTTTCATTAGCTCCCATTTGTATATTTTGTTTTTATTTCCATTACTCTAGGAGGTGGGTCAAAAAGGATCTTGCTGTGATTTATGTCATAGAGTGTTCTGCCTATGTTTTCCTCTAAGAGTTTTACAGTGTCTGGCCTTATGTCTTTAATCTATTTTGAGGTTTTTTTTGAGTATGGTGTTAGGAAGTGTTGTAATTTCATACTTTTACATGTAGCTGTCCAGCTTTCCCAGCACCACTTATTCAAGAGGCTGTCTTTTCCCCATTGTATGTTCTTGCCTCCTTTATCAAACATAAGGTGACCATATGTGCATGGGTTTATCTCTGGACTTTCTATCACATTCTATTGATCTATATTTCTGTTTTTGTGCCAGTACCATACTGTCTTGATTACTGTAGCTTTGTAGTATAGTCTTAAGAAAGGGAGACTGATTCCTCCAGCTCTATTTTTCTTCCTCAAGATTGCTTTGGGAGAGATTGGTTCAAGAAGGCGGAGTAGAAGGATGTGCTCTCACTCCCTCTTGCGAGAGCACCAGAATCACAACTAACTGCTGAACAATCATCGACAGGAAAACACTGGAACTCACCAAAAAACATACCCCACATCCAAAGACAAAGGAGAAGCCACATTGAGACAGCAGACGGAGCACAATCACAATAAAATCAAATCCCATAACTGCTAGGTGGGTGACTCACAAACTGGAGAACAGTTATACCACAGAAGCACTCCTTGGAGTGAGCCCTCCCAGAGTCCGCCATTAGCCCCACCAAAGACCCCGGCTAGGCTCCAGGGTTGGGTCACCTCAGGCCAAACAACCAACAGAGAGGGAACCCAGCCCCATCCATCAGCAGACAAGCAGATCAAAGTTTTACTGAGCTCTGCCCACCAGAGCAACAGCCAGCTCTATCCACCACCAGTCCCTCCCATCAGGAAACTTGAAAAGGCCTCTTAGATAGCCTAATCCACCAGAGGGCAGACAGCAGAAACAAGAAGAACTACAATCCTGCAGTCTGTGGAACAAAAACCACATTCACAGAAAGATAGACAAGATGACAGGCAGAGAGCTATGTACCAGATGAAGGAACAAGATAAAGCCCCAGGGCTTCCCTGGTGGCGCAGTGGTTGAGAGTCCGCTTGCCGATGCAGGGGACACGGGTTCATGCCCCGGTCCGGGAAGGTCCCACATGCCGCGGAGCGGCTGGGCCCATGAGCCATGGCCACTGAGCCTGTGCATCTGGGGCCTGTGCTCCGCAACACGAGAGGCCACAACAGTGAGAGTCCCACGTACCGGAAAAAAAAAAAAAAAAAAAACAAAAAACAGAAAAACAACTAAATGAAGTGGAGGTAGGCAACCTTCCAGAAAAAGAATTCAGAATAATGATAGTGAAGATGAGTCAGGACGTTGAAAAAACAATGGAGGCAAAGATCGAGAAGATACAAGAAGTGTTTAACAGCAACCTAGAAGAATTAAAAAACAGATGAACAATACAATAACTGAAATGAAAAATACACTAGAAAGAATCAATAGCAGAATAACTGAGGCAGAACAATGGATAAATGACCAGGAAGACAGAATGGTGGAATTCACTGCTGTGGAACAGAATAAAGAAAAAAAGAATGGAAAGAAATGAAGACAGCCTAAGAGACCTCTGGGACAACATTAAACGCAACAACATTTGATTTACAGGGGTCACAGAAGGAGAAGAGAGAGAGAAAGGACCCGAGAAAATATGTGAAGAGATTATCGTCAAAAACTTCCCTAACATGGGAAAGGAAATAGCCACTCAACTCCAGGAAGCGCAGAGAGTACCGGAAGCACAGAGTGTCCCATACAGGATAAACCCAAGGAGATACAGGCTGAGACACATAGTAAACAAATTGGCAAAAATTAAAGACCATGAAAAATTATGCAAAGCAGCAAGGGAAAAAGAACAAACAACATACAAGGGAACTCCGATAAGGTTAACAGCTGATTTCTCAGCAGAAACTCTACAAGCCAGAAGGGAGTGGCATGACATATTTAAAGCGTAAGAACCTATAACCAAGATTACTCTATCCAGCAAGAATATCATTCAGATTCGATGGAGAAATCAAAAGCATTACAGACAAGCAAAAGCTAAGAAAATTCAGCACCACCAAACCAGCTCTACAACAAACGCTAAAGGAACTTCTCTTGGCAGGAAACACAAGAGAAGAAAAGGACCTATAAAAACAAACACAAAACAATTCAGAAAATGGTAATAGGAACATACATATCGATAATTACCTTAAACGTGAACGGATTAAATGCTCCAAACAAAGGATGTAGACTGGCTGAATGGATACAAGAACAAAACCCATATATATGCTGTCTACAAGAGACCCACTTCAGACCTAGGAAGACACACAGGCTGAAAGTGAGGCTATGGAAAAAGATATTCCATGCAAATAGAAATCAAAAGAAAGCTGGAATAGCAATACTTGTATCAGATAAAATAGAATTTAAAATAAAGACTGTTACAAGAGACAAAGGACACTACATAAAGATCAAGGGATCAATACAAGAAGAAGATATAACAATTATAAATATATATGCACCCAACATAGGAGCACCTCAATATATAAGGCAACTAAGCTGTTTTTAAGCTAACACCTATAAAAGAGGAAATAAACAGTAACACAATAATAGTGGGGGACTTTAACACCTCACTTACACCAATGGACAGATCATCCAAACAGAAAATTAATAAGGAAACACAAGCTTTAAATGACACAAAAGACCAGATAGATTTAATTCATATTTATAGGACATTCCATCCAAAAACAGCAGATTATACTTTCTTCTCAAGTGCACATGGAACACTCTCTAGGATA
>NC_041230.1:39671314-39706439 GCF_002837175.3 Physeter macrocephalus | reverse complement strand
GGGAGACTGATTCCTCCAGCTCTATTTTTCTTCCTCAAGATTGCTTTGGGAGAGATTGGTTCAAGAAGGCGGAGTAGAAGGATGTGCTCTCACTCCCTCTTGCGAGAGCACCAGAATCACAACTAACTGCTGAACAATCATCGACAGGAAAACACTGGAACTCACCAAAAAACATACCCCACATCCAAAGACAAAGGAGAAGCCACATTGAGACAGCAGACGGAGCACAATCACAATAAAATCAAATCCCATAACTGCTAGGTGGGTGACTCACAAACTGGAGAACAGTTATACCACAGAGGTCCACCCACAGGAGTGAAGGTTCTGAGCCTCACATCAGGCTTCCCAACCTGGGAGTCTGGCAATGGGAGGAGGAAGTGCTAGAGAATCAAACTTTGAAGGCTAGTGGGATTTGATTACAGGACTTTGACAGAACTGGGGGAAACAGACTCCACTCGTGGAGGGCACACACAAAGTAGTGTGCACATCAGGACTCAGGGGAAGGAGCAGACTCCACTCTTGGAGGGCACACACAAAGTAGTGTGCACATCAGGACTCAGGGGAAGGAGCAGTGACCCCATAGGAGACTGAACCAGACCTACCTGCTAGTGTTGGATGGTCTCCTACACAGGCGTGGGTGGCTGTGTCTCACTGTGAGGACAAGGACACTGGCAGCAGAAGTTCTGGGAAGCACTCCTTGGAGTGAGCCCTCCCAGAGTCCGCCATTAGCCCCACCAAAGACCCCGGCTAGGCTCCAGGGTTGGGTCACCTCAGGCCAAACAACCAACAGAGAGGGAACCCAGCCCCATCCATCAGCAGACAAGCAGATCAAAGTTTTACTGAGCTCTGCCCACCAGAGCAACAGCCAGCTCTATCCACCACCAGTCCCTCCCATCAGGAAACTTGAAAAGGCCTCTTAGATAGCCTAATCCACCAGAGGGCAGACAGCAGAAACAAGAAGAACTACAATCCTGCAGTCTGTGGAACAAAAACCACATTCACAGAAAGATAGACAAGATGACAGGCAGAGAGCTATGTACCAGATGAAGGAACAAGATAAAGCCCCAGGGCTTCCCTGGTGGCGCAGTGGTTGAGAGTCCGCTTGCCGATGCAGGGGACACGGGTTCATGCCCCGGTCCGGGAAGGTCCCACATGCCGCGGAGCGGCTGGGCCCATGAGCCATGGCCACTGAGCCTGTGCATCTGGGGCCTGTGCTCCGCAACACGAGAGGCCACAACAGTGAGAGTCCCACGTACCGGAAAAAAAAAAAAAAAAAAACAAAAAACAGAAAAACAACTAAATGAAGTGGAGGTAGGCAACCTTCCAGAAAAAGAATTCAGAATAATGATAGTGAAGATGAGTCAGGACGTTGAAAAAACAATGGAGGCAAAGATCGAGAAGATACAAGAAGTGTTTAACAGCGACCTAGAAGAATTAAAAAACAGATGAACAATACAATAACTGAAATGAAAAATACACTAGAAAGAATCAATAGCAGAATAACTGAGGCAGAACAATGGATAAATGACCAGGAAGACAGAATGGTGGAATTCACTGCTGTGGAACAGAATAAAGAAAAAAAGAATGGAAAGAAATGAAGACAGCCTAAGAGACCTCTGGGACAACATTAAACGCAACAACATTTGATTTACAGGGGTCACAGAAGGAGAAGAGAGAGAGAAAGGACCCGAGAAAATATGTGAAGAGATTATCGTCAAAAACTTCCCTAACATGGGAAAGGAAATAGCCACTCAACTCCAGGAAGCGCAGAGAGTACCGGAAGCACAGAGTGTCCCATACAGGATAAACCCAAGGAGATACAGGCTGAGACACATAGTAAACAAATTGGCAAAAATTAAAGACCATGAAAAATTATGCAAAGCAGCAAGGGAAAAAGAACAAACAACATACAAGGGAACTCCGATAAGGTTAACAGCTGATTTCTCAGCAGAAACTCTACAAGCCAGAAGGGAGTGGCATGACATATTTAAAGCGTAAGAACCTATAACCAAGATTACTCTATCCAGCAAGAATATCATTCAGATTCGATGGAGAAATCAAAAGCATTACAGACAAGCAAAAGCTAAGAAAATTCAGCACCACCAAACCAGCTCTACAACAAACGCTAAAGGAACTTCTCTTGGCAGGAAACACAAGAGAAGAAAAGGACCTATAAAAACAAACACAAAACAATTCAGAAAATGGTAATAGGAACATACATATCGATAATTACCTTAAACGTGAACGGATTAAATGCTCCAAACAAAGGATGTAGACTGGCTGAATGGATACAAGAACAAAACCCATATATATGCTGTCTACAAGAGACCCACTTCAGACCTAGGAAGACACACAGGCTGAAAGTGAGGCTATGGAAAAAGATATTCCATGCAAATAGAAATCAAAAGAAAGCTGGAATAGCAATACTTGTATCAGATAAAATAGAATTTAAAATAAAGACTGTTACAAGAGACAAAGGACACTACATAAAGATCAAGGGATCAATACAAGAAGAAGATATAACAATTATAAATATATATGCACCCAACATAGGAGCACCTCAATATATAAGGCAACTAAGCTGTTTTTAAGCTAACACCTATAAAAGAGGAAATAAACAGTAACACAATAATAGTGGGGGACTTTAACACCTCACTTACACCAATGGACAGATCATCCAAACAGAAAATTAATAAGGAAACACAAGCTTTAAATGACACAAAAGACCAGATAGATTTAATTCATATTTATAGGACATTCCATCCAAAAACAGCAGATTATACTTTCTTCTCAAGTGCACATGGAACACTCTCTAGGATACATCACATCTTGGGTCAGATCAAGCCTCAGTAAATTTTCAAAAATTGAAATCATATCAAGCATCTTTTCTGACCACAATGCTATGAGATTAGTAATAAATTACAAGGAAAAAAACATAAAAAACACAAACACATGGAGGCTAAACAATATGTTACTAAATAACCAAGACATCACCGAAGAAACCAAAGAGGAAATCAAAAAATACCTAGAGACAAATGACAATGAAAACATGACGATCCAAAACATATGGGATGCAGCAAAAGCAGTTCTAAGAGGGAAGTTTATAGCAAAACAATCCTACCCCAAGAAACAAGAAAAATCTAGAACAATCTCACCTTAAACAGATCAGAGCAGAAATAAATGAAATAGAAACAAAGAAAACAATAGCAAAGATGAATAAAACTAAAGGCTGGTTCTTTGAGAAGGTAAACAAAATTGATAAACCATTAGCCTAACTCATCAAGAAAAAGAGGGAGAGAACTCAAATCAATAAAATTAGAAATGAAAAAGGAGAAGTTACAACAGACACCACAGAAATACAAAGCATCCTAAGAGACTAGTACAAGCAACTCTATGCCAATAATATGGACAACCTGGAAGAAATGGACAAATTCTTAGAAAGTATAAGCTTCCAAGCTGAACCAGGAATAGAAAATAGGAACAGACTAATCACAAGTAATGAAATTGAAAGTGTGATTAAAAATCTTCCAACAAACAGATGGCTTCACAGGTGAATTCTATCAAACATTTAGAGAAGAGCTAACACCCATCCTTCTCAAACTCTTCCAAAACATTGCAGAAGGAACACTCCCAAACTCATTCTATGAGGCCACCATCATGCTGATATCAAAACCAGACAAAGATACTACAGAAAAAGAAAATTACAGACCAATATCACTGATGAATATAGATGCAAAAATATTCAACAAAATACTAGCAAACAGAATCTGACAACACATTAAAAGGACCATACATGATGATCAAGTGGGATTTATCCCAGGTATGCAGGAATTCTTCAGTATATGCAAATCAATATGATACACAATATTAACAAATTAAATAATAAAAACCATATGATCATCTCAATAGATGCAGAAAAAGCTTTTGACAAAATTCCACACCCATTTATAATAAACACTCTCCAGAAAGTGGGCATAGAGGGAACCTACCTCAACATAATAAAGGCCATATGACAAACCGCAGCAAACATCATTCTCAATGGTGAAAAACTGAAAGCATTTCCTCTAAGATGAGCAAAAGACAAGGATGTTCACTCTCATCACTATTACTCAACATAGTTTTGGAAGTTTTACCCACAGCAATCAGAGAAGAAAAAGAAATAAAAGAAATCCAAATCAGAAAAGAAGTAAAACTGTCACTGTTTGCAGATGACATGATACTACACACACAGAATCCTAAAGATGTCACCACAAAACTACTAGAGCTAGTCAATCAATTTGGTACAGCTGCAGGATACAAAATTAATGCACAGAAATCTCTTGCATTCCTATACACTAATGATGAAAAATCTGCAAGAGAAATTAAGGAAACACTCCCATTTACCACTGCAACAAAAAGAATAAAATACCTAGGAATAAACCTACCTAGGGAGACAAAAGACCTGTATGCAGAAAACTATAAGACACTGATGAAAGAAATTAAAGAGGATACAAACAGATGGAGAGATATACCATATTCTTGAACTGGAAGAAAAAATACTGTGAAAATGACTATACTACCCAAAGCAATCTAGAGATTCAATGCAATCCCTATCAAATAACCAATAGCATTTTTTACAGAACTAGAACAAAAAGTCTTAAAATTTGTATGGAGACAGAAAAGACCCCAACCAGCCAAAGCAGTCTTGAGGGAAAAAAACATAGCTAGAGGAATCAGACTCCCTGACTTCAGACTATACCACAAAACTACAGTAATCAAGACAACATGGTAGGGCTTCCCTGGTGGCGCAGTGGTTGAGAGTCCGCCTGCCGATGCAGGGGACACGGGTTCGTGCCCCGGTCCGGGAAGATCCCACATGCCGCGGAGCGGCTGGGCCCGTGAGCCATGGCCGCTGAGCCTGCGCAACTGGAGCCTGTGCTCTGCAACGGGAGAGGCCACAACAGTGAGAGGCCCGCAGGCCCGCATACCGCAAAAAAAAAAAAAAAAAAAAAAAAAAAAGAGACAATATGGTACTGGCACAAAAACAGAAACATAGATCAATGGAACAGGAGAGAAAAACCAGAGATACACCCATACACCTATGGACAACTAATCTATGACAAAGAAGGCAAGGATATACAATGGAGAAAAGACAGCCCCTTCAGTAACTGGTGCTCGGAAAACTGGACAGCTACATGTAAAAGAATGAAATTAGAACACTCCCTAACACCACACACAAAAATAAACTCAAAATGGATTAGAGACTTAAATGTAAGATGGGACACTATGAAACTCTTAGAGGAAAACATAGGAAGAACACTCTTTGACATTAATCACAGAAAGATCTCTTGATTCACCTCCTAGAGTAATGGACATAAAAACAAAAATAAACAAATGGGACCTAATGAAACGTAAAGCTTTTGCACAGCAAAGGAAACCATAAACAAGACGAAAAGACAACCCTCAGAATGGGAGAAAATATTTGCAAATGAATCAACGGACAAAGGATTAATCTCCAAATATATAAACAGCTCATGCAGCTCAATTAAAAAAACAAACAACCCAATCCAAAAATGGGCAGAAGACCTAAATACACATTTCTCCAAAGAAGACATACGAAAATCTACAAACAACAAATGCTGGAGAGGGTGTGGAGAAAAGGGAATCCTCTTGCACTGTTGGTGGGAATGTAAACTGATACAGCCACTATGGAAAACAGTATGGAGCTTCCTTTAAAAACTAAAAATAGAACTACCATATGACCCAGCAATCTCACTCCCGGGCATATACCCAGAGAAAACCATAATTCAAAAAGACACATGCACCCCAATGTTCACTGCAGCACTATTTACAATAGCCAGGTCATGGAATCAACCTAAATGCCCATCGATGGACGAATGGATAAAGAAGATGTGCTACAAATATACAATGGAATATTACTCAGCCATAAAAAGGAAGAAATTTGGTCATTCGTAGAGACGTGGACGGATCTCGAGACTGTCATACAGAGTGAAATAAGTCAGAAATAGAAAAACAAATATCGTATATTAACGCATATATGTGGAACCTAGAAAAGTGGTACAGATGAACCGCTTTGCAGGGCAGAAATTGAGACACAGATGTAGAGAACAAACGTATAGACACCAGGGGGGAAAGTGGTGGGGGGGGCGGGTGGTAGTGTGATGAACTGGGAGATTGCAATTGACATATATACACTAATATGTATAAAATGGATAACTAATATGAACCTGTAGTATAAAAAAATAAATAAAATTCAAAAATTCAAAAAATAAATAAATGAATGAATAAAGGATTGCATTGGGTATTCTGGGTGTTTTGTGTTTCCATACAAATTATGAAATTTTTTGCTCTAGTTTTGTGAAAAATGCCATTGATAGTTTGATAGGGATTGCACTGAATCTGTAGATTGCTTTGGGTACTACAGTCATTTTCACAATGTTGATTCTTCCAATGTAAGAACAAGGTATATTTCTCCATCTGTTTGTATCACCTTTAATTTTTTCATCAGTGCCTTATAGTTTTCTGCATACAGGTCTTTTGTCTCCTTAGGTAGGTTTATTCCTAGGTATTTTATTCTTTTTGTTGCAGTGGTAAATGGGAGTGTTTCCTTAATTTCTCTTACAGACTTTTCATCATTAGTGTATAGGAATGCAAGAGATTTCTGTGCATTAATTTTATATCCTGCTACTTTACCAAATTCATTGATTAGCTCTAGTAGTTTTCTGGTAGCATCTTTGGGATTCTCTATGTATAGTATCATGTCATCTGCAAACAGTGACAGTTTTACTTCTTTTCCGATTTGGATTCCTTTTATTTCTTTTTCTTCTCTGATTGCTGTGGCTAAAACTTCCAAAACTATGTTGAATAATAGTGGTGAGAGTGGGCAACCTTGTCTTGTTCCTCATCTTAGCGGAAATGCTTTCAGATTTTCACCATCGAGAACAATGCTGGCTGTGGGTTTGTCATATATGGTCTTTATTATGTTGAGGTAGGTTCCCTCTATGTCTACTTTCTGGAGAGTTTTTATCATAAATCGGTGTTGAATTTTGTCAAAAGCTTTTTCTGCATCTATTGAGATAATCATATGGGTATTTTCCTTCAGTTTGTTAATATGGTGTATCACATTGATTGATTTGCGCGTATTGAAGAATCCTTGCATTCCTGGGATAAACCCCACTTGATCATGGTGTATGATCATTTTAATGTGTTGCTGGACTCTGTTTGCTAGTATTTTGTTGAGGATTTTTGCATCTATGTTCATCAGTGATACTGGCCTGTAGCTTTATCTTTTTGGACATCTTTGGTTTTCATACCAGGGTGATGGTGGCCTCGTAGCATGAGTTTGGGAGTGTTCCTCCCTCTGTTATATTTTGGAAGAGTTTGCGAAGGATAGGTGTTAGCTCTTCTCTAAATGTTTGATAGAATTCGCCTCTGAAGCCATCTTCTCCTGGGCTTTTGTTTGTTGGAAGATTTTAAATCACAGTTTCAATTTCAGTGCTTGTGATTGGTCTGTTTATATTTTCTATTTCTTCCTGGATCAGTCTTGGAAGGTTGTGCTTTTCTAAGAATTTGTTCATTTCTTCCAGGTTGTCCATTTTATTGGCATATAGTTTCTTCTAGTAATGTCTCATGATCCTTTGTATTTCTTCAGTGTCTGTTATTTCTTTTTCATTTCTAATTCTGTTGATTTGAGTCTCCTGCCTTTTTTTCTTGATGAGTCTGGCTAATGGTTTATCAATTTTGTTTATCTTCTCAAAGAACCAGCTTTTAGTTTTACTGATCTCTGCTATTGTTTCCTTCATTCCTTTTTCATTTATTTCTGATATGATCTTTATGATTTCTTTCCTTCTGCTAACTTTGGGCTTTTTTCATTCTTCTTCCTCTAATTGCTTTAGGTGTAAGATTAGGTTGTTTGATATTTTTCTTGTTTCTTGAAGTAGGATTGTATTGCTATAAACTTCCCTCTCAAAACTGCTTTTGCTGTATCCCATAGGTTTTGGGTCATCATGTTTTCATTGTCATTTCTTTCTAGGTATTTTTTGGTTTCCTCTTTGGTTTCTTCAGTGATCTCTTGGTTATTTAGTAGTGTACTGTTTAAATTCCATGTGCTTATATTTTTTACTGTTTTTTTTTTCCTGTAATTGATATCTAGTCTGATAGCGTTGTGGTCAGAAAAGATACTTGATACGATTTCAATTTTCTTAAATTTACCAAGACTTGATTTGTGACCCAAGATATGATCTATCCTGGAGAATGTTCCATGAGCACTGGAGAAGAAAGTGTATTCTGTTATTTTTGGACCAAATATCCTATAAACATCAGTTAAGTCCATCTTGTCTAATGTGTCATTTAAAGCTTGTGTTTCCTTATTTATTTTCATTTTGGATGATCTGTCCACTGGTGAAGTGGTGTGTTAAAGTCCCCTACTATGACTGTGTTACTATCGATTTTCCCTTTTATGGCTGTTAGCATTTGCCTTATGTATTGAGGTGCTCCTATGTTGGGTACACAAATATTTAAAATTGTTATATCTTCTACTTGGATTGATCCCTTGATCATTATGTAGTGTCCTTCTTTCTCTCTTGTAATAGTCTTTATTTTAAAGTCTATTTTGTCTGATATGAGAGGTTCTTCCCTTTCATCACTTTAAATATGTCCTACCACTCCCTTCTGGCTTGCAGAGTTTCTGCCGAAACATCAGCTGTTAACCTTATTGGGATTCCCTTGTGTGTTTTTTGTTGCTTTTCCCTTGCTGCTTTTATTATTTTTTCTTTGGAATTAATTCTTGATAGTTTGATTAATATGTGTCTTGGCATGTTTCTCCTTCAATTTACCCTGTATGGGGCTCTCTGCACTTCCTGGACTTGATTGACTATTTCCTTTCCCATGTTAGGGAAGTTTTCAACTATAATCTCTTCAAATATTTCCTCAGACCCTTTTTCTACTCTTCTTCTGGGACCCCTATAAATCAAATGTTGGTGCGTTTAGTGTTGTCCCAGAGGTCTCTGAGACTGTCCTCAATTCTTTTCATTCTTTTTTCTTTATGCTGCTCCCTGGCAGTTATTTTCACCATTTTATCTTCCAGGTCACTTATCTGTTCTTCTGCCTCCATTATTCCTCTATTGATTCCTTCTAGAGAATCTTTAATTTCATTTATTGTGTTGTTCATCATTTGTTTGCTCTTTAGTTCTTCAAGGTCCTTGTTACCTGTTTCTTGTATTTTCTCCATTCTATTTCCAAGATATTCTATCATCTTTACTATCATTATTCTGATTTCTTTTTCAGGTTGACTGCCTATTTCTTCTTCATTTGTTTGGTCTGGTGGGTTTTTACCTTGCTCCTTCATCTGCTGCATATGTTTCTGTCTTCTTATTTTGTTTAACTTACTGTGTTTGGGGTCTCCTTTTCCAGACTGCAGGTTCATAGTTCCCATTGTTTTTGGTGTCTGCCTCCAGCAGGTGAGGTAGGTTCAGTGGCTTGTGTAGGCTTCCTGGTGGAGGGGACTGGTGCCTGTGT
Source organism: Physeter macrocephalus (assembly GCF_002837175.3). NCBI lineage: Eukaryota > Metazoa > Chordata > Mammalia > Artiodactyla > Physeteridae > Physeter > Physeter macrocephalus. Next base: position 39,696,923 of record NC_041230.1, on the reverse strand, counting down.
TCTGGTCAGTGGGGCTGGATCTTGTCTTTCTGGTGGGCAGGGCCGCATCAGGTGGTGTGTTTTGGGGTGTCTGTGAACTTAGTATGAATTTAGGCAGCCTCTCTGCTAATGGGTGGGGCTGTGTTCCTGTCTTGCTAGTTGTTTGGCACGGGGCATCCAGCACTGGAGCTTGCTGGCCATTGGGTGCAACTGGGTCTTAACATTGAGACAGATCTCTGAGAGAGCTCTTGTTGATTGATGTTATGTGGGGCCAGGAGGTCTCTGGTGGTCCAATGTCCTGAACTCAGCTCTCCCACCTCAGAGGCTCAGGCCTGACACCAGGCCAGAGCACCAAAACCCTGTCAGTCACAGGGCGACATGTACAAGACGCTTATTGATCTCTGAGCTTCTGGAGAGCCGGGTCAGCTTCACGGACATGTCCCCAACGTCAGTCCTCCTCTGGGGGTGACCAGGGGCCCACAGCACGGGAGGAGCTGGATGCTGACCTGGGCCGACCTTGGGCTGGACTGGCTGCACTGGACCAGTCCCCAGGCTGTGGTGGCCACACTGCCCCTCAAACGGATGGGCTGGGCTCCCTGAATGGAGCGAAACCACTCCAAGGCCTGAGGAAGAGGCTTTCCAGGGCCAGCGGCCCCGTGGAGGGCTGGTCCTAGAGACCCTGGGGACCACTGACCCCCCAGGTGACCGACTCTATTTATTCTTGTACCCATTTTGGTAAATTTTCCAAGATTTTGTCCACTTCTTATCAACTTTCAAAGTTATGGCCTCAATATTTATCATTAGAGCCTGCTGTCATCATTTTAACATCCAGAACTTCTATACTTAAATTTTTTCAACCCCAATGACTACTTTTTATTAATTGCAATAGGAGTTTGTCAATTATATTAATCTTTTCAAATAACTTATTTAATTTTGTATATCCTCTTCATTAATAGCTTAATTTCTATTGTATTGAATTCTGCTTTTATGCATATTACCTTCTTCTACTTTCTTTGCATTTAGTTAGGATGGAAGCTTATTGAATTTTTACTTTTCTCTCTTTTCTATAACAGCATTTAATGCCATAAAATTCCGTCTAAATTCTGCTTAAGCTGCATTCCACCAGTTTTGACATTTAATAATTTTATTATAAATCAGTTCTAAGTATCTTCTAATTCTCATGATGGTTCCTTAATTGACTCTTTAAGTGTTTAGAAGTTATTTCTTATTTCCTAACATATGCTTTTTCCAGTTTTATTTTCATTATTAATTTCTATGTTAATTACATTATAGCAGCCAAGCTACTTTTCCCTGCTTATTACCTGCATATTTGTATATTTTAATCCTTTCCCTCCTTTCTCTTTCCTGTCATTGTATTTTATGTTGGTAGTGGCTAAAATTATGGTCTTTTGTTTACAGGATAACCAAGTGGGATTGTTACTGTATTAGAAGGGTAATTAACATCATCCAGTGATGAATTCAGTGACAGAATTCTGTATACCACACACTGTTTAAATATAGCCAGACCAACATCACCTTGTATCTGAAAGGGAAAGAAAGCCCTTTCTGTCAGTTTAAAGAGCATCTTCCTTGCTGCGCTGATCAAGACATTATAATCTGAATCTGCCTATGTCCACTTTAGAGCAGAAGCATGTTTTTCTCTGCAGATGCTTAAGAGTACTTTCTATTCAAAAAGGTATTTAATATATGCTTCCTGAATAAGAAGTTGACTTTCTATACCCCCATAATATAAAAAGGAAAATCATAGAGTTCTTAAAGCCAAAAGAATTCTCAGTGAGTTATTAATTCAAATCCCCACCTATGAGTAGGACCTCACATAAAGTCAGTTGTCTGATAGGCATCAGGGACAACATATCTGATATTCCACTGCTAGTCCAATATTTCAACAGTTCCTACTATTACAGAAGTTGTGATTAATCCACAGCTTTGTCTCTGGCCCCTTATACTTCAGGTACTACCTGAGACCAGACAGCCAATAAAAGAATTTAGGCCAGATGAACTTGAGTCTGTGCTAGGACCACCCAGACGACCCAGGACCAGCTGCCTAGACTAGGCTTTTTACTACCTGTATACATATCCTGGTTTCATGCTTTGAAATTTGATGCCTGACTGCCTTCACTGATTCAGTGACCTATTTGGCCAACGGTCTTTGGCTTTCTCTTACTGTGCACGTCCTTGATTTCAGCATTACTCACTGCTTCGGGGGCAACAGAGAATCCACCCACCAGACTTGCTCCTATGGATCTCCTACCAGCCAGCTTAGTTTTCTCAAAAACCTTTATTCTCTCCTTTGCCAGCTCACCTCCACACAACTAATTTTATCCCACCAACCAGAGAGAGGGACTCCAACAATTTTTCAGCTAAATCTTACTACCAGATGAATTCTACATTCTCTGATTCTATATTCTATTAAGATACAGACTATGTGGTCATCATCCTTCATATACTCAATTCCTTTAAAAAAAAAAAAAGCTTAACAACAATGTTTTCTTTAAAATGAGACAGATTATGCTGGATATACCACTGACATTAATAATATTTCTGTGTGGGCTTCCCTGGTGGCGCAGTGATTGAGAGCCCGCCTGCCGATGCAGGGGACACGGGTTCGTGTCCCGGTCCGGGAAGATCCCACATGCCGCGGAGCGGCTGGGCCCGTGAGCCATGGCCACTGAGCCTGTGCATCCGGAGCCTGTGCTCCGCAACGGGAGAGGCCGCAACAGTGAGAGGCCCGCATACCACAAAAAATAAAAATAAAAAAAATAAAAAAATAACTTAAGTCACAAAAATCACACAGAAGCTATAAATACTTGAACTCAGTAGGAAACAATTCTAAAAACATAAACAGGACTGAAGGCCAAGAACAAAAAAAAAAGCATAATATAAATGCCCTATGTCCTTTTCAAAAACTCTCTTTGTCCTTTTATTCTTTTAATAGCTTCCTTTTTCTCTTCACTTGAAATTATTCATTCAAAATCTTCTTCATATGGGGCTGTTAATAATGTCGTCCACCTACAAGCAAAAAACTCTGTATACTAATACATACATTTTGGCTTTTCTTCCTGATCTTTGTTGGACAGATTACACATAGATGTCGTAATGCTGTACACTGCTGGGATCTAACACCAAGGTATATCTTTGTTCCTGGATATTTTTCTTTTACTTACTCTTTGAGAAAGACAGCAAAACATGCTGGAGCATGTTTAGTTTAAGTTTGTTTGAAAAGATATGTGTAAGACAGAAATGCAAAGTCTGAAATAGTGTTAATTAGGAAACATCAATGTAAAGAGTTGGTCTAACATCCTACAGAGATACAAAGATAATGCCATTTACCGCTCTGTTTTCCTCTTTATTTTTAATGTGTTGCATTAAAAATACTGATCAGGGACTTCCCTGGTGGCACAGTGGTTGAGAGTCCACCTGCCAATGCAGTGGACATGGGTTCGATCCCTGGTCTGGGAAGATCCCACATGCCGTGGAGCAACTAAGCCCATGTACCACAGCTACTGAGTCTGCACTGTAGAGCCCTCAAGTCACAACTACTGAGCCCGGGTGCCTAGAGCCTGTGCCCCACAACAAGAGAAGCCATCGCAGTGAGAAGCCTGTGCACCATACAAAGAGTAGCCCTCGCTCTCCGCAAGTAGAGAAAGCCCGTGCACAGCAAGGAAGACCAAGTGCAGCCAAAAAGAAATAAATAAATAAATTTATTTTTTTTAAAAATACTAATCAAAGGATACTACCCATCCTTTGGTATTAATTGTCTCAAGCTTCTCCATAGAAGAGCACTGTTGAACACATGGCTTATTCTCCCTTTTTAGGATTCTGGAACTGAAATTTACTGAGCTGGACACATGTCAACCACAGGAAATTTAGCACTTGTTGAAACTAAGCATAGCTTTCTTCCTGTTTCTAGGTTCTGTTCCATTAGTCAGTTTTTATGAGTAATTTAGTATCAACTCTGAATGTATATAGGCCACACTGTCTTTATTATAGCAGTAACACATTTTTTAGATTATATTCTGGATATTTCTATATTATAAGACCTACAGGTTTGTCATTCTTTAAGATTGCTTTGGCTATTTCTAGCCCATTGTATATCTACATGTATTTTAGAACCAGCTTATCGTTTTCTGCAAATAAAATCTAGAAAATGTATTAGAATTATGTTGAATTTATAGCTTTATGAAAGACTGACATCAGTTTCTTTGGAGTTCTACAATCAATGAACATAACTTTTTCTGATTTGGGTTTGTGTTTTTTTTAATGGAGATAAAATTCACATACCGTAAAGTTCACCCTTTTAAAACATGCGATTCACTGTATAGCACAGGGAACTCTTTTCAATACTCTGTAATGACCTATATGGGAAAAGAATCTAAAAAAGAGTGGATATATGTGTATGTATAACTGATTCACTTTGCTGTACAGCAGAAACTAACACATTGTAAATCAACTATACTACAATAAAAATTTAAAATATGCAATTCAGTGGTTTTCAGTATATTCACAAGGTTGTACAGCTATCATCACTATCTAATTCCAGAACATTTTCATCACCCCCCTCCCAGAAAAACCCCACATCCATTAGCAGACATTCCCATTACTGCTGAGCCCCTGGCAACCACTCATCTACTTTCTGTCTCTATAAATTTGCCTATACTGGACAATTCTTATAAAAGCAATCATACAAAACGTGGCCTTTTGTGACTAATTTCTTTCACTTAGCAAAATATTTTCAAAGTTCAATGTTATACCATGTACTAGTACTTTGTTCCTTTTTGTAGCTGAATAATATTCCATTTTATAGTCACACCACATTTTGTTCATCCATTCATTGGTTAATAGACAACTGAGTCGTTTCCACTATTTTAGCTATTATGAATAATGTTCCTATGAACATTCATGTTCAAGTTTTTGTGTAAACATGTTTTCAGTTCCCTTAAGTATATACCTAGGAGTAAAATTGCTTGGTTATATAGTAACTCTACATTAAACTTTTTCTGGAACTGCAAACTGTTTTCCAAAGCAGTTGCACCATTTTACATCCCCACCAGCAATGCATGAGGGAAAGTTCATGTTTCTAGCGCTTATTATATACCACACACTGTTCTATAGGCATTTCATGTGTTAAGTCACTTAATTCTCACAAAAATTCTGAGTAAAATTAAAAGTAAATAATAAACATAAAGAAAGATGTAAGGAATATAATCAAGTTAATCAGATGTAACCTTAATAGACACTGTCAGAATGCATTAAAAAACAAACTTAGTCATGTGATATTTAATATAAAGTTATTAATAGAAAGCTGAAAATAAATGGATGGGAATTCTTATTAAAAAAAGTAAATTAAGTATTTATCTCTTCTCCCTCCTGAAATCCACAAAAGCAATTGAAAGAAATAAAAATATATATAGACATACTGGGACTTCCCTGGCGGCACAGTAGTTAAGACTCCACACTCCCAATGCAGGGGGCCCAGGTTCCATCCCTGGTCCGGGAACTAGATCCCACATGCATGCTGCAATTAAGAGTTTGCATGCCACAACTAAGGAGCCGGCGAGCCACAACTAAGGAGCTGACACAACCAAATAAATAATAAATAAAAATACACAAGCATATTTTTAAAAACATATATATATATAGACATACTGACAAAGAGAATTAAAGGTAGCGATTAAATCATGACATAGTATGAGTGTTTCGTGTTTGGTAATTGCAATCATTGTTGCTTTTGTTGTGGTCATCCATTTACAATGCTTGGTGTCAGTTTATTTATCTCTTGTAAAAATAAAATACTGTGTGTGTGTGTGTGTGTGTGTGTGTGTGAAAAAACAAAAAACAAAAAAAGGTAGCGATTAATTCTTTTTATTGAGATGGTAAATGGAAATTGTTTCCTTAATTTCTCTTTCTGATTTTTCACTGTTAGTGTACAGACATGCAACAGATTTGAAGCAATGGACAAAAGATTAATCTCCAAAATATACAAACAGCTCATGGTGCTCAATATCCAAAAAACAAACAACCCAATTTAAAAATGGGCAGAAGACCTAAATAGACATTTCACTGGAGAAGACATACAGATGGCCAAGAGGCACACGAAAAGATGCTCAACATCTCTATTAGAGAAATGCAAATCAAAACTACAATGAGGTATCACCTCACACTGGTCAGAATGGCCATCATCAAAAAATCTACAAACAATAAATACTGAGGAGAAGAGGGAACCCTTTTGCACTGTTGGTGGGAATGTAAATTGGTACAGCCACTCTGGAGAACAGTATGGAGGTTCCTTAAAAAACTAAACACAGAACTACCATATGACCCAGCAATCCCACTACTGAGAAAGTACACATGATAGGACATAATTCAAAAGGACACGTGTACCCCAATGTTCACTGCAGCATTATTTACAATAGCCAGGATATGGAAACCTATATGTCCAACAATAGATGAATGGATAAAGAAGATGTGGTACATGTATACAATGGAATATTACTCAGCCATAAAAAGGAACGAAATTGGGTCATTTGTAGAGATGTGGATGGACCTAGAGTCTGTCATACAGAGTGAAGCCAGATAGAAAAACAAATACCGCATATTAACACATATATGTGGAATCCAGAAAAATGGTACAGATGAACCTATTTGTAGGGCAGGAATAGAGACGTAGACATAGAGAAAGGACATGTGGACACGGCAGGGGAAGGGGAGGGTAGGATGAATTGGGATATTAGGGTTGACCTAAATACACTACCAAGTGTAAAATAGATAGCTAGTGGGAACTTGTTGTATAGCACAGGGAGCTCAGCTCGGCGCTCTGTGATGACCTAGATGGGTGGGATGCGGGGGGCGGGGGAGGGAGGAGGTCCAAGAGGGAGAGGATATAGTATACATATAGCTGATTCACTTCATTGTACAGCAGAAACTAACACAACATTTTAAAGCAATTATAATTCAATTTTTTAAAAAAGGAAAATATGGAAACTATAAAAAAAAATGGTAGTGATTAAGAAAAAAGATACTACCAAGTATTTGAACCTGGAAATCTGTCAGACTAGCAGACGCAGCTGGTGAGAGAAAGCTAAAACTAGGCCAGCAGCCAAGTAAGCTTATTTTAGCTGTACAACTTCAGGTGAGGCACCCAGTGACTCTCAAGATTGGGGTTCAGGACATTTCAAAGTATGCATAAGGAAGGATTAAAGTCCATACCCCTACTCAGCACAATCAAGGTTTGAAGACCAGCTCTATTTATCACCTGTGTAATCCTAGACAAATTCCTGAACCTCTCTGAGCTCAGTTTCTTCATCTGGAAAGTGAATATGCTAGTGAAACCTACTTCAATTTAGTACATGTGAAGCCATTAGAACAGTGCCTGCCACACAGTAAATTCTGAATGCAGACTGGGTATTAATAAGAGCTCCAGAAGGAAAATGGAGAGAAGGAAATTACCAAACTAACAATATTTTCAAAGTCCATAACTAAAGGACACAAGTTTCTAGATTAAAGAAGCTCAGCTGGTGTCCAGTACAATGAATCTAAGGAGACTCCCTCCAGGGCACAATATCTGTCAGAAAAAATAATCTAAAAACTTTTAAAGTGAAAAATCAGGTCACATTCAAAGGATAAGAAGTGAGAAATGCATTTGATTTCTCAACAGCAACTCTAAAAGCTAGTGTTTGCCTGAAAAATTCTAAGGGAAAGATGAACTTCCAATTTAGAAATTTAAACCCAATCAAATATTAATCAAATTGGAGAGTATAGATGCTTTCAGACAAAAAGATCTCAAAAAGTTTATCCCCCATTCATCATTTCTTAGGAAGCTACCTGAGGAGGTGACAAACAAAACTTTGGGCTTAAAACAAGAAAGAGGAAGACTTAGAATACAGAAAATAGGGGGATCCAACAAAAAAGGTTTGTAATAGGAATTCACAGGATGATGAGAGAAGTCCCAGGCTGATGACTGTTCAATAGGCTTGCAAAGTAAGCAGTCCACAGTGGAGCACAATGATGGAAGGTTCCAGAAGGAACAACCAAAGAAAGAGAAATGATACTCAAATGATCAGTTTTTAGTTTATTTTTCAACTTGGCAAATAATGTGGGGCTGAATTAGTGACAAATATATAATAAAATGAAAAGAAATATAAGGCAATTACCAAATTCAGGAAAAACAAAAGGTTAAACAAGCAAGATAATGTGCAACATAGCACAAAAATATGACTGATATAAACATTTTCATATAATGAATTTTTATATAAAGAAAATTCTGATATTGATTTAAGAAAAAACATGACATTTATAATGGGAAGACTGAAAGAATAAAACTGTATGACTGGTAGTGGGAGAAGGTATAAGAAAACTAAATCTCACAAAATTAGTAGGAAGTCCATTGGTGATGTCTGAAAATGGGAAAAAATCAATCATTATAGCATTCTTTTATTTTTAAATATGCAAGGAAATAATAAGAATAAAGAGCTAAAATTTTTTTAAGTAATTGCCAACAGGGAACAGGCCTCAGGACTAAGGAGACCTGTAATATTATGTATTTTAGGCCTTGCAATTTTTTTGTAATATTAGGTACCTCAACTAAAAACGTAAATTTCAAGTAATAAAACCAAATGAAGAGATGGTCAAAGAGATTCAAGGCAGATATAAAATGAAGTAAAGTATACATGTATATAATGGAATATTAGTCATAAAAAAGAATGAAATAATGCCACTTGCAGTAACATGGACAGACCTAGAGATTGTCATACTGAGTGAAGTAAGTCAGAGAAAGATAAATATTGAATATCATATGATATTGCTTATATGTGGAATCTAAAAAAACGGTACAAATGAACTTATTTACAAAATATAGAGTCACAGATGTAGAAAACAAATGTATGGTTACTGGGAGGAAGTGGGGGGTGGGATAAATAGTGGGGAGATTGGGATTGAAATAGTTACACAACTATATACAAAATAGATAACTAATAAGGACCTACTGTATAGCACAGGGAACTCTACTCAATACACTGTAATGACTTATATGGGAAAAGAATCTAAAAAAGAGTGGATAAATGTGTAACTGATTCACTTTGCTGTACAGCAGAAACTAACACAAGATTGTAAATCCACTATAAAGTAAAGCAGGAGTAGCAATATTAATAGCAAAAAAAAGATGAAATATAATTTAAATATAAATTTAAGTACTAAATTAAGTAAAAAGTAAAATTATGTGATGATAAAAGGTAGAATTTTCAAAGATGATTAAACATTCATAGAGTTGCTTTCACTAAATATACAGAGCTAAATACATGAGGATTTTTTTTAATGTAAATTTAATTATAATCCAATTAAAGGGACTTCCCCTCCCAACTAAGATGGAATAACAGGAACCAGATTTACCCTGCTGCCAGAAACAATTAAGTAACCAACAGAATATATGAATAACGGTTTTCAGGACACTGGACATCAGGCAGTGGAAACAGTGATCCCTAAGAGTGAAAAACAAACAAGATGAGCCCTTAAACCTCCCCAGTTTACTGCCCAGAGAGAGTTTCTAACCATAGTGCAGGGAGGTGAAACTGAGGCAGAACCCAGTGAACGTCCTGATTTGAGGAGATCTAGAATTCTATACACAGTGAAAATATCTTTGAACAACAAAAGCAAATAAAGACTTTATCAGATATACAGAAGCTGGAAAAATTTATTACCAGCAGACCCGCATTCTAAGAAATGTTAGGAGAAGCTCTGTAGACAAAGGTAAATAATACCAGTTGGAAATATGGCTCTATATAAAAGAATTAAGATAACCAGAAATAATAACATTAGTCAATATGTAGATTTTTTCTCAGTATTTAAATCTTTGAAAAAGATACTTGACTATTTAAACAAAAACAATAACTATGTAGTATGGGATTTGTATCATATATAAATGTTAAATATATGACAATAGTAGTACAAAAGTCAGGAAGGAAGAAAGAGAAGTATGTTATTGTAAGATTTTTATAGTAAACATGACATGGTATAATGTCACTTGAATGTAAACTGTGGTAAGTTAAAGATATATACTGTATACCCTAACATAAGTGCTAAAATAGCAAAGCAAAGAGTTATAGCTAATGAATCAAAAAAGGAAATAAAATGGAATCATAAAACAGCTTCAATTAATTTAAAAAGTAAGAAAAAGGGAAAAAAAAAACCAAGGGGATAAACAAATAGCAAGGTGATAGATTTAAGCCTAACCATATCAATGATCACATTAAATATAAATGGTCTAAGTATCATAACTAAAAGGCAAAGATTGTCATATTGGATATAAAAGCAAACCATTCTGCCTACAAAAAAACACATTTTAAATACAAAGTCACATTTAGGTTAAAAATAAAAGGATGTAAAAAGACACACCATGGTAACATTAAGCAAAACAAAGTGATGGTATTATTCAGACTGTTACTAGATTTTAGAGTAAAGAATATCATAGCTATACAGGGATCAGTTTACCAAGACAACATAATAATCTTAAACTTTTTGCACTTAATAACATAGTTTCAAAGTACATAAAGCAACAACTGATAGAAATGCAATGAGTAATAGATAAATTTACAGTTATAGTTTGGGATTTCAATATCCATCTCTCAATAATAGATAGAACAAATAAACAGAATCCATAAGAATATAGACTCGAGCAACATAATCAACCAACATGTCCTAATTAACTATCCAACAAGAGCAAGAATACACATTCTTTTCAAGTGCACATGGAACATTCACCAAGATAGACCATATTTGGCAGCATAAAACAAATCTTGATAAACTTAAAACAATTCAAGTCATACAAAACGTATGGTCACTAACTACAGTGAAAAAGAATTAAAAGGAACACACCAAAAAAAAAAAAAAAAAAGAAAAAGTGGTAGAGGTTAGCTGTAACATCAAGTTCTACATAACTGAATCTGACATATTTCCCAAGTTAGGAGCAAGTGCTATGCAATGTTCTACCTGGTACATATGTCAGACCAATATTTGTCTTCTTTCCCCATTCATAAAGACTACTCTTGCCCTTAATACCCAGACATGTCAAGCTTACAACTGGGTTTGCCTCAGTGTCTATTCCTCTTAGAAAAAAAGGAAGACATTTCTTTCACATACTGGTTGGCTCTCCTCACAGTTCAATCTTGTCTACAGAATATTTTGCAACTATCTCTCCAAGTTCCTAAGTGTTGGTAGCATTTTACCCTAATTTCCAGCATTGGCCTGCCTTTTTCTCTAATTTTACATTCCTTTGATCATTTCAATGAGAATTTAGAAGAAATAGTTAAGTGCACATGCTCAAACAACTTTAAGTCATAATCCATGTATCTTTGCCAATAAATTACATTTTTTATTTCAAAGCACCAAGAAACATAGAATTTCATAAACTTTCCTTGTTTCATAAAACAGCATATTTAGTGTTTTGTCTAGATTACCTTCAAACATCTAGCTAAAGTAAAAAGCCTTCCCAAATATGTGTATCAGAAAAATATACATCCATAGAGTCAATAGGCATATTCTTCATGCATTGCCTTAATAAAAATGTAACAGTGATTTTCAGAATTTTCAGAAGCCAAAAGTTAAAGAGAGAGACTCAGGGGGAAAGAAGAAAAAAGAGATAAAATTAGCAACAGGCCAAAAAGCTGAAGTCCTTGTTCAATCATTGCCATAAAATGCGTGCAAGTGCACACGCACGCACTCACACACACACACACACACACACACACACACACACACACCCTACCCTCTTTATTAAAATGCATAAAGCAGCCAGAAGCAGGAGCACCAATAAATTCTTCTGTTTAAGCAGAATTTTTTAATGGCTCCCTGAACACTAATAACCGCTGCTCTCTTATGTGTACTTGACTCTGTTTAACCTTTTTCTGGTGCTTTTTAACTTCTCCAAGTCAGGTACTAATATGGAACTAATGTGGGGTTTATTTTCCCTATAGGAATAGCAAAAAGAGTAGTGCACATTATCATAATCACACAAGTCCTTCTAGCAGTGGTAGTACTTTAGATCAAAGCCTATGTATTATAGCTCAAGAAAAGAATTTAATAACAATTGCAAGTGTAAGCATCTTGTTTTTAAACTTCAGATATTTCATTGAATATTAGTCATGGAAAAAAAAACTCTTGGCAAGCAAGTGACCCAGTAGGAGGGAAAATGGACATCCTGTCAGTCCTAAGTTGCTGTTGGCCTCGGCAAAAAGGATACCCATGCAACAGCCAACCATCACAGCCTGACATTGAAGGATAGCTAGAAACACAAACCCTTTTTATCTTTGGAAGATAAATTTTTGAGGTGGTTCTCACTCCTGGAAATAATACAATTTAAGTGACTGGGGTAAGGACAATGTCGTATTTCTGCTCATATCAATCATGAACCTCAATATTCCAGGGTCCTTATGAGTTGCAACTTGAAAGCATTAAACCATACCCCAGACTCAGCACTTCTGCCTGTTTCATCTTCATTTAAAGTTGATTTTTTTTTATGATTTTTCTCTCACAGGATACCTTGGAGATGTGGCAAACACCTCCTTGGTGGAAATGAATAAGATACATCAAGATTTTTTCCTCCTGACTTTTAGCTGCTGGATACTTTTCAATTCTTTTAGTTCTCAAAAACAGAGGTCACCCCAGCATCCTGACACTACAGTAGTTGTGTTCCAGCTGCATTAATACAGTTCCTGCTGAGCTTCTGCAGAAAAAGGAATTCATTTGACACCAGCAAGGAGAAGACAAGGGAATAATTAAGAGAGGATGAATAAAGAATTTAAATGAAAGAGAATAGCGAGAACAAAGTAAATGACTATATGTGGGTATGCATGTATGTATAAATGGGGGAACACAAGTAAAACTGTATAGGAAGAGGGTTACCCAGGAACCAATATATGTTATTTTTAAAAAAGAAAGAAATGAGAATTTGTTGGTCTTCAGTGAAACACAGCCACCTTAAAGTTTTTACCTGGGTCCAATTTAAATAGCATCTTGAAATAAAAACTGAGGTAATCACTTTTCTCAGCTGAATAAAGACAGGTCTACTGAGCAGCCCACAGCAATAAAATTAGTTGCTTCTGATATTAGCCCAGTGTTTTCATCAAAGCTGTAGTCAGATATGTAGCTGGGCCAACACAGTTTTAAATCATTGCTCCGACACCCTAAATATGTTCATCATACTTGGAAATGCAGAGTGTTTGCACTCAAAAATTCTTTTCAGACACAGGATCCTCTATGCAAATGAACTTGGGTAATATTTACCTCTTATCTAAAGTTAGCTGGTAACACTAAAATATCCTCTTCTGAGACACATATCTACAGAAAGAAAAAGTTGAAACACATTTTCTCTGTTCTGTTAATTGTAAAATAACTAAAATGACTAGAATAAGCAAATATAACTGGTAAATATGTTCTGAAATATTGCTGAAGCAATTTTTTAAATATAGCCCTAAAAAGATCATTTACAACATGATATCCAAGAAAAATTTTAACTATAGCACTGATAGTGATGAAATAAAGATGTAAGCATCTGGCTAATTAGCCAACAAGATTTCAACTTATTTCCTTAAATTTTATTTGTGTACTAAAAACTTACATCAAGCCAATGTACTTATGAATAATTTCCCTCTCACCTCCAAATGTAATAACTAATAACTATCAAAATTGGAGAATTTCTATAACCTTTCTTTTTTCCTTCTCATTCTCTAAAGTGAGCAGCTGAAAGTAAAAGTAATTTAAGAGATGTTAATTATGCAGAAACTATATAAATATCTTGGTAATAACTCAGTTAAGAGCTGCCTGTATAGTTCTAGGTCAACTTTAATTAGGATGATGGTAACACTTAGTTGGTATGTTGGCCTCCACTTCATAGATGAGAACTCATCTATGTGCAAGGCACTGATTTTGTTTTGATTTTATCATCCCCAATTTATAGGTGAAGAAACTGAGGCTTGGAGAGGTTCATGATTTTTTTTTTTTAAGGTCACCTGACTACCAAGCCAAGATTTAAATGCAGGCCAGTCTAACTTCAGAGATGACCCTCTTCTCCACTACACTTACTGCCTCCCTAATACTGACACATCCTAACGATTCCTATGCACAACTGTTCAGTTATCAGTGTAAAACTATATATCTTTCTGTGCATCCTGGATTCTGTTTCATCTACATCTCAAGGGTCAGTGCTTTACAAATTCTGTTTTAAAGAATCATATTTCCAGTTTGACCACTAGCATCTCCAAGAATTAGATTTTTCACCTTCATGTTATATATGGAAAATAATCATTGATAGCATCATGTTCCGAAGTGGAGAGTAGTAACAAGAAATCTAAGTAAGCCATTTTCTTTTTAAATTTTTAAAAAATATTTTCTACTACCCGTTTAAATTTTTCAAAATTTGAAATGCCTTCAACTCTAGCTATGCCAATTCTGCAATTCTTCTTAAATGGCCAGCTTTTATAAAGAGCAGGCAGGATTTCTAGCTCCACACAGTAATAATAGTGATAATAATACCTGTGTTTTTATAGCACCTTTTCTCCCAGGAGCTCCAGTTATTGGATTAACTCTACTGGTTTCCCTTGCCAACCTACTTCCAAATACTATACCTTTTATTACTGTGCATTATAAGGAGAGAAAAAGTATTTGAAGTGTAAATAGTATGCTAAAGAATCAGCAAATATAGATTTTACCTAATGCAAACACATTTCAAGAAAAATGTATATATTTTAACAAATATCTGGCCCATTATTAGGAGAATTTTTTATTTCTTTTCACCTCTGACTGAATTAAATTTCCATGGTTAACAGTTACCAGCAAAGTTTTGACTATTTGAGTGTTTGGTTAATGCATAAGGAGATAATCAAGTTGGCATTTTCGTACTTAATTTATTATGAAATTAAGTATCAAAAAAACCATCTGAATGTGGACAAGATCTTTTAATTAAATGGCATCTTAAGAAAATATCTCTTAAAAAGGGAAAAAACGAGGTATCTGTACATTCTGAGGCAGCTAATCACCTATTTTCTTGCACTAAGCCAAGACTGTAACCTGTGAACTTAGTATAATTTTGCTTCTACCACAAGTATTCCCATGTCATACTGAAATATCCAAACGCTTTGATTTGCCTGTACAGTGCTGACTGAAACACAGTGACTGCTTACTTACCATGAGTGAAAGTTACTCAAAGAATCAACCCACCTCAAATTTTTACTTCTTAGAAAATATTGTAATTATGTAGACAATATGATGCTGACTGGTCCACGTGGCTTCTTTCTTTCCAGAAATATCCATGCAAGCAAGGATCCAGACAGCCAGATGTGGTATATTTACTTTTGTGATCTCACTGTTTATGACAGTCAAGTCAAACAGAAACTTTTCTGTGAATCAACCCCAGTTTCCCAGTCGCTGACTATGAATGCTCCTGTGGACATTTGCTGTAAATAGTTTGACCACATTTGTCACGTGTCTGGAACTTACTTCAGAGGCAAAATGGCAATATGCAGCATATGGGCTTAGAATTCACAAAAAGTCCTCTCGTGAGGGGAAAGATTAGAATTACATGATCATAGCAGAGGAAGTTGTTAATTCAGCAATTCCAGACAGAGTGTCCTGCCAAGCAGCAGAGGGTGAATTGGGGGAGACAGAATAGGGTAAGAAATTAAAATGAGACCAGAATGTCACAAATTGAAAATGATAGTGATAAAGTGAAAGTTAAAACAATGACTAGGTATACTATATATATATAGTTTACATATGTCTGTAAAAGAGTAGCACCTGGTAAGAATCTACTGTTAGAGTTAATCAGAGTATTTTCTTTCCTCATAAGAAATGTCTAAGACAAAACAAACTGATTTCATAGTTGTTATAATATCCAACATTTGTAAATATTTATTCAGTACCTCCCCACGTAACTAGTACTATGGTAGAAGTATATCTAAATGTTAAAGAGAAATAATTAATTTAGAACCACCTGTACACTTGCTTTTTTTAATTTGAAAGACTACAGATTAAAATATTACCTCAAATTTTATTCTGCTAATAGCAGTGAATGGCAATGATTGGTCTACGTTGTCTTGTCCAAGCTTCCTTGTGACAAATAGATGTAACTTTCATTAACTTTATAGTTGCGAAGTACAAACACTAGCTACACATGTGAAATATATGTGAATCTCAGTGAGATTTCACAGTAGAGGTTTTGTTCTTTTTTTTTTGAAGGTGTTATCAATGCTGTCACAACCAAGGGGAACAATAAATCTCTTGGATCTAATGGCACACCCAATGAGGAGGGTACTATTCAGAGGCGAAGCTTTTCTTCAATAACTAATACACCAAAGAAAACCCACAAGTTTTTTCAAAAGGGTGATTATCCTCATTGTCTTTAAAAGCTCTCTATTCTCTACTGGTGATAAAATTATGAGTTTTTCAGGATGACTTTTGCGAGTAGGTTGTGTTTCCAAACATGGCCGAAACACATCTTTTGCAATGATAACCCTTCCACTTCCCTGTAAGGAGGTAGAGTTCATTCTCTTCTCCTGAAATGTAGACTAGCCCAGTGACCAACTTTGATCACAGGATCAATCCAGATGTGGTAGAAGTGACATCGTAAAACATCACAGGCCAGGCCTTAAGAGGTCTGCAGCTTCTGTCTGACCTCCAGCATGCCCCATGTGGAACCAGCTGCCATGCTGTGAGCAAGTTCAACCTACCCTTAGAATATATTCTTCCTACCTTATTTCTTGCTGAAGATGGTTTCAAATAATTAGGGCCACTTCAAATCCCAACGGCAAAAAGTTTTAATGCCTAAGGTAATTCTTCTTAAAAAGTCTATCAACTTTCTTAAAATTCTGAAAAGGCTATCCTTATAAAAAGGGCCTGAACATATTTTTATTTGTTTGGGCAGGAAAAGTCCTCTGAGCTTAAAACACCTGGGTTTCAGTCCCAACTCTGCCGTATTATTTGAGTCTACATCTTGTCACCACTAAAATTTGAAAAATAATGAGAATTCAATGAGGTAACATGTGGGAAAGGCTTGTAAATGGTAAGTCATTCTGGGAAAAAAAAAAGTGAGACATTATTCAATAGGCCATTTGTACATAGTAAGATTGTAGTCCCATACAGAAGTGGCTCTGCGTTGCTATATCCAGCTTTCTGAAAATATGAATTCAGGCTATGACTTTCCCAGCAGGAGGGCACCCAGTCCAACTGCAGGAGACTTAGCAGGCACTGGTCTCTGTATATTCATTCAACAAGTATTTATTTGGCATTAATGTAGCTGGCACTGTTCTAGGCACATGTACACAGCATGAACAAAAACAAAATCTAGGCTCTCTTGGAACTTTTATGTGCATGACTAGAGACATGTTATCATGCTAGTAAGAGCTAAGAAAAGTATAAGTAAATCTAGGTAAGGAAAAAGACAGTAATCAGGAGGGTAAGAGATTTTTTTAGGGAAGGCCTCTCTGATACGGTAAACTTATGTAGAGACCTGAATGAAGGGAACAAACCCTACAAGTATGTGTGAAAGGATATTCCAGGCAGTGGGAACAACTACTGCAAAAGCTCTGAGATGGTATCATGCTCACTGTGTCCATGACCAGCAGGGAGGCTGGTACAGATGAGATGGAGGCAGCAATGAGAAGAGTGATAGGAGAAGAGAACAGAGAGCCAGAGGGGTCCCTATCAGGTCAGGTGTGGTGGACCACAGAAACAACTTTAGATTTACTCCAAGTGAGAAGAGACACCAGAAGAGGTCTTGAACAGAGAAGAAGCATAACACAATCTATCTTTTTAAGAGATCAGGTAGCTGGGTGTAGAATACATCATGGAAGGGAAGCAGGAGCCTATATAGAACGCTTTTGCACAAGTCCTGGCAAGAGGTGATGTAGCGTGGACTCAGGATGTGGTGGTCAGAGGGTTAGAAGTGGATGGATCCTGGATCTTCTTCAAAATCAGTGCCAGCAGATTTACCAATAGATTGGGGTAGTCAGTGGGAAGTAAAAAGGAGTCAAGAAAGAGATGGATTATACTGTTTCCAAGCAAACAAAACAACAATTTTACAGTTAGTTTTGCTGAAAGATAACCAAAAAATAGGTCATCTTTAGCACCAGGTTTTCAATGTCCTGGCCAAAGGGAAAAAAAGTATTTTTTAATGCCAGTAATCTCTTTAGAAATTATTTAACTGTCATATAAATGTACTGATTTGGGGGAAATATTGAGATGCACAAAAGCAACTCAAATTCTATTTTCTTTAGTTAAAGCTTTATAACTAAGCACAGCTGCAGACTACCCAGGCATAATTACAGCTTCCCCTGGCAGGCAGGCCCCTTGGTTTGAAGCATAGCATTTCATTAATAAAATGAAAGAATGTATGAAATTGTATTTTTAAACAGTTGAAATGGAAGGAGACTCGTAGGTGGCAGGCTCTCTTGACTAGGCCGCAACCTAGTGTGTTCAAGTGTCACGTGAACGTCGCCTGTCACACATCCCATTCTAGCACGAGTGAGGCTGGCCTTCCCATGGGGTGTTCAGGTAATACACTGGGCCTTCTTAATGCAGACACTCTTGTAATTTCACAGCATTACAGGGAAGAAAAAGGCACAACCCGTGGGCATCCTTACTGCACTCACGTTCTACATGTATCTTTTGTCTTCTCAGACTAACAGGTTACCAAGAAGCAGTATTAAAAGAAAATGCATGCAACTCACAAAAATTATGTTGTCCACTGTCCAGTGATTTCTCATTTATTTATCTGCTCAACTATTTGCATTTCACTGTATTATTAAATTACTGCATATACTAATTAGCACCACATCTCCCAAAACATGACATTTTCAATTCCTCCTGGAGCTACCAACAAAATCCAAGTACTTTTTTACAAAAGTAAAAATGTATGTTTTTTCTCTGTGGGATTTAATCCTTGATAAAGAGAAGAAAATTTAATTTTATGTTGTTTCGAATTACCCATTTTACAGATGAGAATTAGATTTTCTCCCTAGACCCTAACGTTACATACTAAATCACAGCCCTTCAAAGTAAGTAAACTGAAATGTTTTCAGAAATGAAATAATTGACAAGGTCCTGTTGTTTTTAACACAGGACTGTGTAATAGCTGTTGTTTTTAACACAGCTCCCTTAAAACCTAGAGATAAGTGATGTTTGTGAATAACAATGTAAGAATGGATTTAGTAACTCCATAGAGTTCTTTTCAAATGCTCATAAAACATTTTTTAATTAATCCAGTAGTAAGTCGTAAAGAAAAATCATACAGCAATATTCTCTGGCTATGGGAAATAAAGAAATTAACAACAAAAGCAAAACCAAAAACTAACCACCTAGAAATTTTAAAACTCTCTTCTGAATAACTCAATATCTAAGAATAAAATTATAGACTATTTAGAAATAAATGATGATTCCCACTAATAAAAACCAGAACTTCTTAGAGAAGTGACAGATTCCAGATCTGGTGCAAGAGTTGTACAATTTAAGTCTGGGACATTTTGTTGTCCCAGAAAACAAGTCATCCAAGACTACAGGGGTCACATGAAGAGGACCTAGGATCAATGCAGAGGGCTTCCAATGGCCAAAGATGGGACAATGTGAACGCTGAAAAAGTAATGACAATGGATTGAAACACAAACATATTAAAATCTATGCATTTTTAATAACTTTCTAGAGATTTCTAGAATACCAACTCACTTTGAAAAACTGTAAATAAGAGATTCCAGAATTTATCCTGCCCTCCTCTATGAAATCTATCTCAGGGTAAGCATTTAGTTGATATAAAGAATTAATAGAATCAAAACTCCCCACTTTGCAATCTCTAGTGAAATAATGCATCTGGGCAATGATCGTGGATGGTTGCTAACACCATTAGGTAAGACTACTGTAATGGGGAACCTTATAATGGATGGATCAGGCTGAAAGCACCTGAGCACATTGATCAATCTTAATAGCACAAGAAGAGAAATAATCAGACATTACAGGCCTCTTGATAGTACAAGAAGTGCACAGCACCAGCTATGAGAGATTCTTGCCAAAAATATTAAAACTCAAGCCTGAATCTGATCAAGCCTTTAGTTATAATGCCAGTATACAGGAAATCCAGGGATAAATGAACATGTTAAACAACACCATGGAGATAAAATCAGCCAAATTTTAAACAACAAATGGCCATTCCATTTCTTTACCAAAAAACAAAAACAGAATGAGAAAAAGGAGGAAGGAATGATATAGGCTGAGAGAGACATATCAATCATATACTATGTATGGACCTTATTTGGCTGCTGACTCAAGAAACCAAGTGTAAAAAGTATAAGTGTGGGAAATTTAAACACTGGCTGGTTATTAAATAATACAGAGAATTTTTGTTACTTTCCCCATTTGGAGATGATGATGTTTGTTTAAGAGTTCAAGTCTGTTAGAGATGCAAATAGAAGTACTTACAGATAAAATAATATGTCTGACTTTGCTTTAAAGTAGTCCAGAAGGTTGAGAGAGTAAGGTATGGATACTCAAGAATGGACACATTTGTTGAAATTATTGACATGAAACTAAGGCTTCATTATTCTAATCTCTCTACATTTTTGCATGATTAAAATGTTTCATAATAAATTTTTTTAAAGGATATGAATGACAATGAGGATACATCAAAATGTATAAGATGAAAAGTGACATCAGCATCACAGCAAAGTAAGACGTCTACTGTTTTGTCCTCCCTGTAACCACCAGCACCACCACCTCCCGCCAACAATAATAATGCAGCATCCATCCACCAACAGAAGTGCCTTGTGGGAAATACAGAATCCAGCACTATATGTCAAGAGACCCAGGAGGAGTCTCACCCATCCAGCATTAGGTAGTAGACATACAGGCCTCAGTCCTGGCCGTGGACCCTGCAGTAGGCTATGGTCTGGGAGCCCCTGGAAAACACTGTCTTAGACAAATACCCAAGAACAAGAGAGCCTTTGTGGAAGGCCAGGTCACCAAAGAGGTTCCAGTATACCTTTGGAGGGGGAAAAAAATAAAAAAGAATTTGATGCTTTGGAAAGGGTAAGAAGAACAGCTTGACTTTACCTGCAGCACCTCTCCCCCGAGACAACACAGCTTATGGCCAAGAGTGTTTCTCCACCTGTGATTTCTCTCTCCAGGGAAAGTAGAAGGGCGTAAGTGAGGACTCAGCTTCCCCAGCTGTGTGGGATACTGCCGAAGAGGCTCATTTCTCTCTTCCCCCACTCGGAGTACTAAATCGTGAGCTGCATGATTTGGGGGCAGGAAGAGGCTGGGAACGTGCGGCAGATAGGACTCTCAGAGGATATTAAAAAGGACACAGGTCCTACTCATTGTGTCACAGACTCCATCAAGAAGCTCACCCATGACCCCCTGGGAATGCCTCACCTGTGGATCCCCGCCAACTAGCCCATGGGCACTACCAGCATGCCTCACCTCCACACACCCTGACCCTGTGGCTAGCTCCCTGCGCATGTCCCCAGTTGCAGTGGTGAAAGTGAGCTTTGGCAGATGGCTGGTGAGAACACATAGAAAGCTGGCCCAAATCTGTGAGGCAAGGAGAGACCACAAACTTGAGCGTTAGTGCCATCTTTTGGAAAACAAAAGGGAGAATGTCAGCACCTGTCCTAGTGTGTTGCAGGATCAAGGGAAAACATACACGCTTAAGAATTCTGACAAAAGGAAGCAAGAAGTGTGAGCATGTATATCCAGAGAAGGTCTGAGAAAGCCTCAGAATCACTAGCAGAACTGACAGAAGGTACTTCTCTCCTGAAGGCAGTTAGTGAAATGAAGGAGGTAATTACTATGTCAAATGTGAAGACTCAATGCAACCCTTAGAGCATCAACAGCAGAATGTACCAACCAGAATAAAAATCTGTGAGATAGAACACAGGAACTTTGAAATGATCCATTCAAAGGAGAAGAGAATCATAAAAAAAGAAAGCCTACATGATCTATGGCATATCATGTAAACAACCAGTGACTGAATTATTGGAGTTCAAGGAGAAGAGAGGGAAAAGGGGGCAGAAAGCTTACTGAAAGAAAAAATGGCTGAGAACTTCCCAAATCTGGTGAGAAATTTGGATAACCAAGTTCATGAAGCTCACCAGTCACCAAACAAAACCAACTAAAGAGATCCTCTCGACGATACATTAAATAAAGCTTTCAAAAATCAAAGTCTTATAATCTTAAAAGCAGCAAGAAGAAAGAAGCTTTTAACTTCCAAGGGAACCTCCATAAGGGTATCAGTGGATTTCTCAGCAAAGAGCTTACAGGCCATGAGAGAGTGGAATGATACATTCAAAGTGTTAAAGGAAAAAAAACACCAACCAGGAACATTCTATCCAGCAAAGTTATCCTTCAGAAATGCAGGAGAGGTAAAGACTTTCCCAGACAGACAAAAGCTGTGGGGATTCAAAACCAGTACCATGAAAACATACAACACACTGGTAAAGGTAAGAATACAGTCAAATTCAGAATATTTTAATACTTTAAATACTCTAATACTCCAAAAACCCCCATCGAAATGGGTAGGAGATGCTAAGACACAAACTCACCATAAACCCCACCCCCCGCATGGTGACACACAACATGGAAGGAATTCACAACTCCCACTCCCTGAGGAGTGAAGGATTTGGACCCCACATCTGGTGCCCAACTTCCACCTGAGAGATGGATTCCCAAAACATCTAGCTTTGAAAGCCAATAGGCTTGTGTCCACAAGAATCCACAAAGCAAACTGAGAGAGTTCTTAAAGGGCTCAGGTGGACACACCATGGCTAATCCCTCAGGGCCCAGCAAAGAGGCAGCAGACAGAAAAAAGCCCAGTCTTTCCATGAATGAGGTCTATTTGCTCATCTTAAAAGCTTTGGCCAGAAGGACAGACTTCTAATTTAAATACATCAGAAGTCACTCTAATACTCTCCAGAGAACACAGAAACAATCTCTAATAAGTATATCCAACAAAATAAGAAAGAAAACCCAAATAAACACTTTAAGAATGAGCAAGAGGCCATATTCACAAATATGGGAAAAAAATTTTAACGTAAAATAATAATATTGAGTTACAATAAAGCAAAAATCTAGATGAAATGGATGAGTTCTAATAAAAATGACCCAAATTAACTCAATAGATAAAATACAAAAATACTAATAATCACAAAATGAATAGAAATGATAGTTTAAGATCTAACCCCAAAAAGGCATCAGTCCAGATTGTTTTCTTTATTATTCTTACTTTTAATCATTCAAAAATATCAGTAGAACAGAAAATATACCAGGCACTATTCTTAATGATTGAGATTCAGCAATAAGCCAACAGAAAAAAATCCATACTCTCAGAGTTTACTTTATAGAGGTGATGAGGGTGACAAGTGGTGGAGGAGAAATACAAACAATAATAGAATAAATAAGTAAAATATATCATATGTTACATGGTATGTAGCTTGAATAATAAAAGCCTTCTACCCCACCCCAAAGGCGCCCATGTCCTAATCCCCCAGACAAATGATTATGTTACTTCATGTGACAAAAGGGACTTCGCAGATGTGATTAAGAATCTTGGGGCTTCCCTGGTGGCGCAGTGGTTGAGAGTCTGCCTGCCGATGCAGGGAACACGGGTTCGTGCCCCGGTCCAGGAGGATCCCACATGCCGCGGAGCGGCTGGGCCCGTGAGCCACAACCACTGAGCCTGCACTCTAGAGCCCACGAGCCACAACTACCGAGGCCCGCATGCCCAGAGCCCGTGCTCCGCAACAAAAGAAGCCACCGCAATGAGAAGTCCATGCACCACAACGAAGAGTAGCCCCCTCTCGCCACAACTAGAGACAGCCCACATGCAGCAACAAAGACCCAACGCAGCCAAAAATGAATTAATTTTAAAACAAACAAACAAAAAAAGAATCTTGAACTGGGATAATTCTCCTGGATTATCTAGGTGGACCAAGGGTAATCACAGGGTTTCTTATAAGTGGAAGGCAGGAGGGTTAGAGTCAGACAGACAGATCTCAATATGCTGCACTGTGACTCTGAAGATGGAAGAAAGGGCCAAGAGCCAAGGAATGGAGGCAGCCCCTTCAAAGCTGCAAAAAGCAAGCAAACAGATTCTTCCTGAGAACCTCTCGAAGGAACCAGTCCTAACACCTTGATTTTGGGACTTCTGATCTCCACAACTATAAGAAATTTGTATTGTTTCAGCCACTAAATGTGTGCTAATTTATTACAGCAGCAATAGGAAACTAATACAGATGAAAAAAAATAAGTAAAGCTGAGTAAGGGCGTGGGCTGGCCAGGGAGTACAACAGCCTTAAATTAGTTAGAGTGAGTCTCAGATCTAATAAGCCTTGTTAGGTAAAGTGTTCCAGGGCATAGAAGAAAAAGTATGATAAACTACATTATGAACAAAATTCAAAGGCAACAGATAGAAAATTAGGAAAAAATGATATACAAATGGGAAAATAAGCATATGAAAATTTATGCAATTTCAATAGTACTGAAAAAAATGGAAATTAAAACAATAAATTAAAATTTCTGTTTAACAGAATGACAAAATCTTTAATTACTATCATCCAGCACAGTTGAGTGTGTGGATAAAGGGCAAGCTCTTAAATGCTTGAAAGAATTTTAAACTTGTATGGTCTTTTTGGAGGGAAATTTGGTGACTGCTATAAAATTTTCAAATATTCATACCATTAATTACATTCCTAAGAATCATCTTATAAAAATGTTTACACTCAGAATCAAAGAAGAAGTAAACTAGGAAGATATCCCATGTTCATAGATAGGAAGGCTGAATATTGTTACAATGTCAGTTCTTTCCAACTTGACCTATAGATTCAATGTAATCTCAATCAAATCCCTAAGTTATTTTTTTGAATATTGACAAACTGATTCTAAAGTTTGTATGGAGAAGCAAAAAGACCCAGAATATACAACACAATATTGAAAAAGAACAACAAAGTTGGAGGATTGATATTACCTGACTTCAAGACTTATAAAGCTACATTAATCAAGACATTTTAGTACTGGCAAAAGAATAGAAGGATAGATCCATAGACAAAAGAGAGCCCTAAAATAGACCCACATAAATATAGTCAACTGATCTTCGACAAAGTTGAAAAAGTAATACAGTAGAGCAAAGATAGTCTCTTCAACAAATAGTGCTGGAACAACTGGACATCCACATGCAAAGAAAGATGAATCAAGACACAAACCTCACATCCTTCAGGAAAATTAATTCAAAATGGATCAGAGACCTAAATGTAAAACACAAAACTATAAAACTCATAGAAAATGGCATAGAAGAAAGACACGAATACAATACCAAAGACATGAACCATGCAAGAAATAATGGATATGCTGGGCTTCATTAAAATTAAAAACTTCTGCTCTGTGAAATATCAAAAGATTTCGAAGACAAGCCACAGACTAGGAGAAAATAATAGCAAAAAAACCACATTTCATAAAGGATTGTTATCCAGATATTTTGGGGGTACTCTTAAAAACTCAACCATGGGCTTCCCTGGTGTCGCAGTGGTTGAGAGTCCGCCTGCCGATGCAGGGGACACGGGTTCGTGCCCCGGTCCGGGAAGATCCCACA
>NC_041230.1:39647775-39671198 GCF_002837175.3 Physeter macrocephalus | reverse complement strand
GGCCCGCGTACAGAAAAAAAAAAAAAAAAAAAAAAAAAAAAAACACACCTCAACCATAAGAAAACAAATGACCTGATTTTAAAATATGCCAAAGATCTTAACAGACGCCTCACCAAAGAAGATGAAGATATACAGATGGCAAATTAGCATATGAAAATATAGTCCACATCCTACGTCATCAGATAAATACAAATGAAAAATAAGATACCACTACATGCCTCTTAGAATGGCCACAATCCTGAATAATGACAACACCAAATGCTGACAAGGATGTGGAGCAACAGAAACTCTCATATGTTGTTGGTAGGAATGTAAGATGGTACAGCCCCTTTGGAAGACAATTTGGTGGTTTCTTACAAAACTAAATATACTCTCAGCATACAATCCAGAAACTGTACTCCTTGGTATTTACTCAGAGGAGTTGAAAACTTATGTACACACCAAAAAAACCTGCACATGAATGTTTATAGCAGCTTAATTCATAATTGCCAAAACTTGGAAGCAACAAAGACGTCTGTCTGTAGGGAAGTGGATTAAAAAACTGTGGTAAATCCAAACAAATATTATTCACCACTTTTTCAAAAAAGCACTATCAAGCCATGAATAGACATGGAGGAACCTTAAATGCATATTGTGAAGTGAAAGTTAATCTGAAAAGACTACATACTGTAAGATTTCAATTATATGACATTCTGGAGAAGACAAAATTATGGAGATAATTTTAAAAATCAGTAGTTGCCAGGACTTGGTGGTTTGGGGAAAGGAGAGATGATTAGGGAGAGCACAGAGAATTTTTAGGGCAGTGAAAATACTCTGTATGGTATTATAATGACGGATATATGTCATACTTGTGTCCAAACTCACGGAATGTACAACACCAAGAGTGAATCCTAAGGTAAACTATGGACTTTCGGTGATTATGATGTGTCACTTTAGGTTCATTCTTAGTAAACAAAGCAAAACAAAACAAAAACCATTCTGGTGAGTGATGTTCATAACGGGGGAAGCTGTGCATGTGTGGAGGCAGGAGCTAAACAGGAAATCTCTACACCTTCCTCTCATTTTTATTATAAACATAAAACTAAAAAAATTAAGTCTTTAAAAAATTCTTACATGAATGTCAAAGAAATACATGCAGTGTTCACTGCAAAAATAATAAAAACAACTTAAATTTTAACTAATGGAGAATTGTTAAATAAATTATGACATATCCATAAAAAGGAATACCGTACAACAATTAAAAACAATTTAAGGTAGATCTATTTATACCAACATGGAAAGATATTCACAGCACATTATTAAGTGAAAAACTTAAGTTACATAATTATGTATACACTATG
This sequence comes from Physeter macrocephalus, assembly GCF_002837175.3. Classification (NCBI taxonomy): domain Eukaryota; kingdom Metazoa; phylum Chordata; class Mammalia; order Artiodactyla; family Physeteridae; genus Physeter; species Physeter macrocephalus. The sequence continues at coordinate 39,669,858 of NC_041230.1, read as the reverse complement.
ATATGCAGCCTCTCAGATGGCCCCCAATAATCAACATATTCACACCTTTGTGGAATCCCCTCCTCTTGAATGTGGGATGGACCTACCAATTTACTTCTAATAAATAGAATATGGTCAAAGTTATGGGATAGCACTTCTGAGATTAGGTTACAAAGAGACAGTAGCTTCCTCTTGCTTAATATAATAGAAGCCAGCTGCCATACTGTGAGTTGCCCCATAGAGACTGCTGTGTCAAAGAACTGAGGGAGGTCTCCAACCAACAAGTAATTGAGGCTCTAGTCCAACAGCCTCATCAATAACTGAAACCTGCCAACAACCACATGAGTGAAGTTGGAAGCATATCCTTCCCAGGTGAGGCTTCATCTGACACCACAGCCTCAGCCAGCACCCTAACTGCAGCCTCACGAGAGACCTGGAAGCAGAGGATCCAGCTAAGCCACACCCAGATTCCTGGCCCACAGAAATTTTGAAATTATGTTTGTTGTTTCAAGTTACTACATCTGGGGTGGGGGGGAACTTGTTACACAGCAAGAGATAACTAGTACAATCCCATTTTTATATTGTAAAAAAGTTAAACTATGTTATGTATACGTATGGAGAGGGTTGGGAACTTGCATGCATGGACAGATGTGTGGAAGGAGAACATTCAACTGCTAATGGACTTTCTGGACTACAGAATTAGGAGAGAAGGAAAATTGCACTTTTTATTTCCATGCTGTTTGAATTTATAACAATAAGTCCGTATCGTTTTCATAGTCTAAATATATATTTTCTTGGAATTTTTCTGTATAATTACCCTTGTATCATGTTCTTGACTGGTAATAGTGAGGTACTATGATTGTTTAGCCAAATGTGGTGATGGATTTTTCACCGACCCACTCACATGCTCCCTCAGAGACACGACCAATGAAATGAAGCAAAACTAATTGACCTTTACAGGAACTTAACCCTCTGGTTTTAATAAACTTTTGTTAAAAGTAGGTTTTAAGTTCCATCACCATCAGCACCAATAACCCAAAACCTCAAATGATCAGGATAATTTTTTCTATATTCTGAACAACTTTAGTCTTCCAATCTCAGAAAAGAACATCACCACAGCCAAGAAACCTGAGGTCATATACTGTTCCTTTCTTTCCTTCAGCAACCACATCCAATCAACCGTGTTTGTCTTGAATCACCACTTTTCTCTACTTTCATGCTACCGCCTCAATCCAACCACTATCATTGCTCCCCTAGACCACGCAACAGTTCTCTGACTGGTCTCCCTGTTCCCACATCTGCTCACCTATAAATCATTCCTCATACAGGCCAGTATGGTTTCTTTCCTTTACTTTTTATTTTGAAATTATTTCAGACTTACAGAAAAGTCGTGACACCAGTACAGAATAAACAAAGAACCTCTCTGTACATTTCCCCCAAATCCCCAAGTTAACATTTACCACATTTGCTTATCATTCTCTCTCTCCACACATTTTTTCTGAAGCATTTTATACATCTTGTTACCAAGGCTGTTGCCCCAGAATCACACCCCTGCCCCTCCCTCAAATGGAAACCAATTGCTCTTATCTAAGTTTCAGGAGGAAGCTGCAAAGAGAAAAACAAGAACTGGTTAGAACCAACTAGGCCCAAGATGGTCAACATTTGACTTGCAATAGACCTTGAGCTTCATTGTACACTTACTGTAATACATTAGCTAAATGACACACCCACCAGCACCATCATGGCTGACAACTGCCATGACAGCAACTGGAAAAACCCACACAAGGACTGAAAAGGAGTGTTGCCTCGGTTCTAGATTCAAACCACACCCCTGTTCTCAGATAAGTCATGAACATTCTTCCCAATCTTTCCAGTTCCCTCCCTTTTACCTCGGCCCTCTTATGTATACGGCATCATATATACAGGGTCAGTTTGAGAAGCTGATTTGCAAACTAAGTTCCCGCTTCTCCATTCCTTGGCCATTGAATAAAGCTTGTGCTGTTTTCAGTCTCAGCATTGGTTTTGTTATTGGCTTAGTGAATCCAAGAGGAAGGAGAACCTCCTTGGCAGAGACAAGGGGTCTCCGCCCAGGCTAGGACCCCAGGGTGGGTCCAGGTGAACAATTCAGTAACAATCTCACCTTTTTACCCCTCAATACTTTCAGGCATATTTCCTAAAAGCAATAACTTTCTCTTGCATGAAGAGTACAATTATCACAATTAACATTTCATCATAAAAAATGTAAAAAGTCAGTTGTACCTCCCTCACCATAATGATAAGCAAAGCCTTTCAGGTTGTGATGTCTTAACAGTTACTGCATGAGTGCTAAATGTTGCTTTTAATTAAACAATAAAGAATGTAACGTCATTTCTAGTATCTTTTTTTAATTAAAAAAAGAGTACACATCAAAAATCAGGAACTCAGCACTGATCATTCTATTATCTACAGACCTTATTCAAATTTCACCAGCTGTCCCAATAACAATGCTATCTGTTAAAGAGTAAATAAAACTATGACATTCTCCTGCTATAAATACTCCAATGACTATCTATTATATTGTAATACTATCCAAAATTCTTTACTTTGCTGGAAAAGGCCCTGCATGTTCAGATTCCTACCTATTTCTCCATCATCATCATCGCCCCCTAACACTCTCCCCATTCCTCACTTTAATCAAGCCCCACAGATCTTCTTTCTGTTCTTCCAGTACATCATCTTTTTTCTACCCCAGAGCCTTTGCACTACCACCGACTGTCTGGAATGGTCTTTCCCACAGATCTTCAATGGTGACTCCTCATCACTCAGGGCAAGTGTCCCTTTCTCCTCGACTCTATGTTATGTTGCTGTCTCCTTGTATGATTTTTAGGAAGGGAGGTAGGAATATGTAATTCTAGGCTGTTATCATGTTCCCACAAGAACTCTAAAAGATTGAATTCTTTGTACTTTTGTGTCTATTTTGTTGTATTCAATTTATTTATAAATTGTTAATCAGCGTATGGTACATGCAGGATATTCAAATTAAATAAAACCCCTCTTCTTAAATCTCTAAATAAAGAGCAACGTATACTACCATATTATTACTATTGAATATTTATCACAAAGTTGGTGTCATTAAGGCAGCAGTGATTTCTTTCTCTCTTTGACATATTAACAGTGTAAAAGAATAGGCATTATTTCCCAAATGCAAGCCTACCTATAAGTATTCAACGATGAAGCTCCGATTACAAGATGTGATTCTAAGGACATAAATTAACTACTTGGTTTCAATAACCATGTATCATCGATGTTAATGTGTAAGGCATTTATATAAGGGGTGCCCTAAACATTGCTCAGAACTACATTAGAATCATGAAAACAGTACCAGAGAACAACATGTTAATTCTAAAAATGACACGATAGGAAGTAGAAAATGAATATTGCTATTATTTTGGGCTTTATGACATTTCTCTGTAGTGCCATCCTGTGTTGCCCCTACTTCAGGTAGCAATCTCTCTCCTTCCTACGCTCAATGACAAGGATTACATGTTTGAATAAAATGTCAACATCTCACATTATGCAAGGTAATGCAAATCCATCATCTAAATATCATTGCAACTAAGGACTGTCATGTTCAAATTCTCCCTCACTATTCATAGCTGAGAGAAACAACATCTTTAAGACCTTGCCTGAGTTTTCAGCTAAAAACCACTTGATTTCAAGGTGACAGAGTATGTTCTAAGAGCTGTTACCACCTTGGATAATTATAAAGCTAGAGAAAGGCTGTGAGAGGGAACAAAAGAAGATTAACACCTCTGCATGTTGATGTAGCATAACCAAGGCGGGGTCGCCAGTGACCCAGAACTAAGAAAGCTGCCAATTGGGAAGAAAATTGAAATAAGGTGCAAGTGAGGAAACCTTTATCAACAATTAAAAACAAAGAGCTTACTTCATCCTTTTGAAAGCTATAGACATTTGTGGCTAAAAACAGAGGATTTTGAATACCGTCAAGGTCACAACTGCAAATAGTGAGTTGGTTGGCAGTATAAAAGAACACTAAGAACAAAAGGATAAAAGTAAACAAAAATATTGTTGAAATGCAAAACAGGGAACTGGGAACAAGATTTCACATTTGGCCTTGGCACAAGCCGGAGGGCATGCAGAAACTGTTTACCAAAGCTCTGGGCTGTGTGCTGTGTTGTTGTCTGCTGCTGTTGCCTGAAGATTTTGGCTAGTTGAAGTCAGTACTACTCTTTTTCAAGTTAGTTCAATTCAACTAATATATTCTAAACCAGTGACCTCTAAATCCTCGTTCACCAGGATACGGGGAAAAAAGATAGTCAAACTTTTTATTTTTTATCTCTCTTTTAAAATATCTACCTTGTAGATGTTACAAAATGTATGTTCTATGTTAGAACAACAGTACACATAAATTACTAACTATACATGTTATAAAATGTATGTTCTATATTAGAACAACAGTACACATAAATTACTAACTATACCAACAAGCCTATAGTGAAGATAAATAATCAAAAATTGTTTACTGAGAAGGGGTATGTGATCAAAAATATAGATTCTGATTCAGTAGGTCTAGGGTGGAGTCCAAATGACTCTGGTGGACATTTTTAACATATATTTACTCATTTTAATCTTTACAACAATTGTACCATTAGGTTGTACAATATCCCAAGGCAGGTATTATAACTATTCCCATTGTCCAGATGAGAAAACTGAGACATAGCAAGGTTAGGTCATTCCCCAAGTTCACACAACTAGTGAGTAAGGGTAGCAGAATTCAAATACAGGCAGTCACACCAAAGCCAGGGTTCTTAAGCACTGCACAACACAGTCTCAAGAAGTTAGGGAACTCTGACTGACGGAAAATAGTTAAGCAATACAGATTGGAGAACTGAAAATCCCAGGTAGGAGAGATGGGTGGGCGTCCAGTGGGGAGTTTCACCAGTCTGAGTAACCCCCTAACACAAGGTTTTCTCACTCATGGGTACCAAAGTATACTCCCCAACAATCCCTCACATGTTAGTCACATTTGATTGGTTTTGTGAGATGGGACAATTCTTGAAAGACAAAGATAGGAAATAAGATGCAAACACTGCTTCAATAAAATATCACCCAACCAGAGCAGCTCACTGTCATTTTTTTTTAATAGAAGGATTTCACCGTATGGAACTAATTATCGCCATCTGCCGTTCCATACTTCTATTTCCTCTCTAACAGCTCATTCTTCAAAAACTCAGTAGCTTCCTCCCTTTACATTTGTAAATGCTGTTGACTATGGATAAAATCCATGTTTACTTTCTATTCAAAACCTCATAGGAAAGCTTGTTTTAATCATCCACAGATGTTTCATTCAGTTCTGCTTAGCTTGGCACAGAACTTCAGAGGGAAATAAAAGAAAAATCTTTATTTTATATTTCAATTGTAGATTGTTACAGACTAAATAAAACGCCAAATTGTTACTGGAAACAACACAGCCACTGTAATAACGATAGTCGACATCTCATTTTTACAATTATAATTTTTTCTGGCATTTGTTGAACTCAAGATGGTTTCCATATTTTACAAAGGGCTTTTTTCCCCTTCTCTGAATGAACCTGCATTGAAGCCATAGAACTTTGTACTTTATTCTTAATACAGTCTTACACATTTGAGAAATATTGATATTGTTGCATGATACATAGTGATTAGGCTTTTAAATAACACTTTCGACCTTCTGGTATCATGTTTTGATACATGTTATCCTTTTGAATTCCTTTTATAACACCCATTAACCCCAAATCCACTCTATACATATCTAATACCTCTATGGGTCTGTTCTTCCTGGCTTTCCTTTTTTTTAATTTAACTAGAGAACAACTGATTATATATAAACATTCACTGTGAATTGCATTTACACTTCAGTTATTAAATATAAGGGGTGAAAGCAGCTTTTCTGGTGCAAAGTGTATTTCCATGAATTTGTGGTAGATTCTCTACTGATCTCTAATAACTTTGACATGAGTGCTTAATATGTACACCATTTCTTTATAATCCTACCCCTCCAACCAACCCAAAGGTCACCTGATTCATTGATATTCTTAAGTTTTCTAATGAGGTCCTTTCTCATTTCTTTTCATCCACTAACGTCAAGAATCAAACTACACTCCCCAAGACCTAAGTCCAAAATTTATCAAACATTTATCTCCTCCTAAGTCCAGCCAATCACACTGCTCCTTCAGAAGCATTTCATTTAAATTATATTCACACAGCAAAGTTCAGTTTGCCCTTTTTTTCTCATTCCAATGTGTTAAAATATTATAAATATTAACTTGAGTTGTTTTTACCTTTGATTCAGTACACATGGTTCTAGACGTATTCTCTCAAAGCACTAGAAAGAGACTCTGTACATATTTTTTTAATATCTCCTCAATGATGACCCCAGAATGAGACCAACTGGCTTGATAAGAGAGCCAGTTACGGCTCCTTGTAATTGTTCCAAAACACATGCCAAAACCCCAGTTTGAGTGTGCTTATTTTGCTTTATCAGAATTCTACCCTACTGTTCTTCTCCTATAAGTGTCTATTCAGAATACATGAGTTAAAGAAGTTGTGTGTTACCGGAGTGAAGAATGAATATATTAGGAGGGATGATCGAGATTTGGGCCTAAGAGAAGCCACCAAATCAAATGAAATGTTTTAAGTCAAAGTAGGAAAAGAAGCAGTTCTCTTTACATCACCATATTTTCCTACGTAAAAGTGACAACCCTTCAAAGAACGGTTCTAAATTCTATGTTGATAGTGAGAAAGAATATTTTCTCAAATTATCTCACCTACAAGCTATATACAAATATGACCCAACAAAGACAATGAACAAATCTAGTAAAGACCTGACTGTACTTTTTGATGTCAAGGTGTAACTAAGATTCTCCACCCTTAATTAAAGCTAATAGTGGTTATGAATAACTTAAGGGTTTTTTAAATTATTGCACAAGTCATTCATTTCAGAAAAGGGAGTAAGGTTTAGTCATCCTTTGATATCCAGACACTGTAATCAAGACAACTGGATTCCTATGAGGCTAAGACAGCAAATTATGATCTACCCCACAAGAATAAACAAAACTTGAATTCATAAACTAAGAAGTTTTTCCTGCTATAGACTTCTGCCACCATTAACATGGTAATGACACTAAAATCTTGTCCTCTGGACATGTGTCCCCTTTAAAGAAAGAAGAGAACTTAAGTACTTTAGCCCAGGGATCCCCAACCCCCTGGCCGTAAACTGGTCCCAGTCCGCAGCCTGTTAGGAACCGGGCCGCACGGCAGGAGGTGAGCGGCAGACAAGTGAGCGAAGCTTCATCTGCGGCTCCCCGTGGCTCGCATTACTGCCTGAACCATTCCCCCTACCCCCAGCCCATCCATGGAAAATTTGTCTTCCACGAAACGGGTCGCTGGTGCCAAAAATGTTGGGGACCACTGCTTTAGCCTAATTTCTCTATGCGTATATAATATTGGAGGATCCTTTTAGGAATATAAAATACAGGCCATTTGCTCTGAAAGTAGTAGTGAAAATAGAGTGGTCAAATTTCTAAGGAGATTGTGATTAAAATGAAAAGCTGAGGAGATGATAAAAATACTGTAAGCCTATAAGAGGAGAGGCATTTTATTTTATACCATAGTTCAAAGTTAATATAATTTATTTTTTTTTAATTCAGAATAAGGTTTTAAACATCTCAAATGTAAACAAGTAATACCTTGTAGGTGGATCAATTTAGAAAATGTCAAAAAAGTTCCACCCACTTCTACCCAAAAAAGTCAAATGGTTTTTAGTTTCTTCATCTGTGAGATTGTCTATTTAATATCATATTTCCTCAAGTCTAAGATGTCATTAATTGTAAAACAATTTACTAAGAAAAACATCATGCCACTTAAGTTATGATAGTCCATCAACGGTAAAACACATCTCCATTTTGGAGACATTAAAATGTGGAAAAGAAATGTGCATCTTACATTTGGAGAAATACAGTAAAGTCCTTTCCATATATTCACATAGAAACAAAACCCTAGTACTGGAATATAGTAAAATACTTGCTTTGCGGGGATACAGAATGTATAATAAATGTTTTAAAGAAAGAAAAAGACATCTCACAGATAACATGGAAAGTTACCTCGTCTATACAGGTTCAGAAATCTGTTTGAACTTTCCAATATATATTTTTCCCACTGTGGCCTTACATACCTATTTATTTTACCTTTAGTGCTGATTATAAAAGTAAAAAGTATTTATAACTTAAATTTTAAAACTTTAGACAAAGGATCCTGATAAAGATCTGGCCTGATTTTGTTCGGCAACAACACAGGCACTGTAAAAATAAATAACATTACAAAAAATTTTTTAAACCTTCTCTTTTCCTCTTGTTTTGTTCTTCACTTCTATATGGTCCCTTCCCATACACACACACAGGTGCTATTATAGTTGCTGCTATAGCCTCCCTCCACCCCTACATTGCTCACCCAGCTTCTAGAGCCTTTCCCCAACTTTCAACAGGAGACAGTCAACCTCAATCCTCCCATTTGGATTCCTCTGAAGGAGGGAGGAGGAAAGAGGGAGGGGAGATGGGGGTTGATTAGAATTCAAAGGTAATAGGATTTGGGATTCCGGAACAGCTTCAGGGAAGTTCAAGGTTAACACAATATCGTTCTAACTACTTCAACTATCTTACTGTTGCAAAGAAGCAAAGGATGGTTATGTTTCTCCTCTGAGTATTTAGTGCTTTCTAGTGGATCCCCAAATTTTGTTTTAATTACCAAAATACATATGCACAAAGATTAAAGGAGGGACAACCTGTTGCCCCCATGGTCCAGGCAAAGTTCCATTGCTTATGAGGAAGGGACAGAAGCAGAAACCCTTCATCTCTGGAGTGAGGCAGGAAATCTTCCTGGGATTCTGCACTGATACCAAGCAGAGGTCAGCTTCTGCTAGGTGAGACAAGAAATTCTGTCCTACCTAAGACCAACCAGAGACACAAGGCAGAATTTGGCTGCCACGGGGAGGAGAGGAAGTAATGCTGAGAAAACCTTAACCCCAAAGCCCAGGCACACAGGAGCTGCCTAAGACTGAGGCTGGACCAACGCAATAGAGAACTCCCCTTGCCTGCCAAGAGCCCAATATCAATTCATGCAACATGAAGTGATATTCCTCTGTGGCTCAGGCAGACAGGGTAGAATGGGAACATTGAGAAAAACCTTCTAGCACCTCCAGGTCCCACTCTAAGCACAAGGTAACAGCAGCCACCACTGGGGTAATCCGAGGCCTGTGATGGACTGAAGATAACCCTAGCAACAACAAAGCCCAAATCTAGCTCAACTCCTGAATAGATTGATTCAACCTCCACACTATTGGCATGAAAGAAGAGAAGGCATGCCCATTACCAGGCAAAAATACTATTTAACTCAGTCTCTTCAATTCTTCTACACATTATGTCCAGAATTCAACAAAAAGTAAAAAGATATACAAAAGAAGCAAGATAAGGCAAGTCACCGTGAAATAATCAACCAACTAACAAGAGCAAACAGAGGTGATTTAGACGTTGGAACTATCAAACAGGGACTTTAAAATAAGTATGATCAGAATATTAAAGGATCTAGAGGAAAAGATGAACAACATATATGAACACAGAAAATGTCAGCAGAGATACAAACTACAAAAAAGACTCAAATGGAAATGCTGTAAGTAAAAAAACATAGTATTAAAAATGAAGAATTCCTTTGATGGACTCATTAGCAGATGGGACACAATGAATCTAAAGATGGATTAGTAGAAAGTATCCAAACTGAAACACAAACACACACAAAAGAATGAAAATAAGTTTAAAAATAGAAAAAAACAGAGCTGTAGGATAATATCAAATGGCCTAATATATATGTAACTGAAGTCTGAGAATGAAAAGAGAGAAAGAAATGTTTGAAGAGAGAAATTTTCAAAATTAATGAAAACCAACAAACCACAGATCCAAGAATCCCACAGAACCTCAAGGAGGATCTGTTTTTGAAAAAGGAAAAACAAACTACCAAAAAAAACACCTAGACACAACCTAGTCACACTGCTGAAAAAATACTGAAGACAGATGGAGAAAAAAGAAACGTTACATTTAGAGGAAGAAAGCTGAGTGAAAATCTAAAGTACCATCGCTTATATAATTTAATATCATAAAAATAAATTGTGACACTCATCTTGGTATCTTATTGAGTGTGTTTGATGTTTCCTCAGAATTTTCTCTGATCTGACTATAGAAGTTAAGGAAAGAGGCCTACTCTTATCCTTTTATTAATATTACCTTTATCCCTTTGCATAGTACTGGACAAAGCATGGGTATTCATTAAGTACTTGATATTCAGTAAGACTTCAGAGCAAACTTGCTTTTGCATTTTTTTTGCACGTTATCAGTGAGCTTTTCTCCCAAGACAGTCTTAAAACATAAAAGTATTTTTAAATTACTTTTATGAAACTTATCTTACATCTCTACCTTTTACTTTTCTGAAATAAGAGACGAGATACACATTTGTGGGGTGGCCCCACATTTACCAAAATGAGGTCATGGATCCTCTTAACTCTTGATATTTCCTCTCCCCAACACCTACATATTGCATTTTAGATAATATTATATTCACCAATGTATTGCCTTATTACCCACAATTTCTTATGTGTACTTTGTTTTTCCTCCACAGATCATTGATTCTTCAAAATAATATCTGTAATGTCTGTTTAATATTCTGTACACAACAGATACATAGTAAATTGCTTGGTTACTAATGTTAAATATGATTAAAATACCTAGGAAGGTCCAGCTCTATCCTTTTAATTTTAGGTCACAGGCCCAAGAAGAGTGACCCTCAAGTATGTAGATGTAGAGTCCTCTGTTGAACTTTACCCAGACCTTCATCCATCCTCTCAGCTGCTTGTAACCCTGCTGGCCTCAGTGTCACCTTTCTGGCCTCACATCTGTCCCAGCCCATGGTCAGATTTGAGGTTCCCTGATCTACTTCTTTATCTCTGATTCCTCCACCATCACTTTATTCCCCAGTCCATGGCCTATTTTCTTCCAAGCACTGTATCTGTTCACACAGGCTTTCTAGAACCTTCCTCATAAGCTACATACCAGGTTCTAATTCCAGCCCCAGGAGTCAGACTCTGGAAAAGAGTTATCTTAAAAGTTCTGAAAACAAACAAATCTTACATAAAGCCCAAGTAAAAAGGTGATAATACCACATATGTAAGTCGTTCTTTTACTAGAATTATATTTAAGGGAAATGCAGCAAATTTTCACAAATTATCTATTAAATCAAAGAATATAATTCCAAAATTAAAAGTTTAGCAGCATGTCCAAATAAATGGAATATTCAGCCTGCAAACTTCCCATAAAAGTAGAATTATTATTTCACAAAAACTTGTACCACTCTGAAGACTAGGATTTGCCAGTATGCTCTTAAAAACAAGTGTTCCTACGAAAACTCCAAGAATCTGAGCTTAAAAGATGAGAAACACTAAAGTGTCCAATCTATTTCTCTGACCCACCCAAGGTACCACAGTTGATTCTTATTATTTGTGATAATTATATTCTATAAAGTTGCTGCAAACACTGAATTAGCAAATGCTGAACCACTAGCCCTAGGGGAAATAGAGTTGGGTTCTTGTGAGCTACTAGTCACGACATTTTCATCAACCAATCAATACATAACCTTGTTTTATGTTTAAAGACACCTTATTTGATATATATTGTCAAGTCACTAACACTGAACTCATGTCCAACAGCACTATAACTCATCCCTATCAAAGCTTATCTAACATGCATTCTCTCTGTAGGGCATATCACAGCCTTCTCGAGCTTAGGAACACTGGACAGCACATCAACATTACACTTGGGGGACATTTTATAAAAGCAAAGTCAACAAAAAGCAAAAAATGTGGGAAATGTGGCACTCAATATGCCACCAAAAAAACATTAACAACGTGTTTATAGTATCAGCACTGGAAGACAGAAGATGATCAGCTTCTTTGACCTCAGCTAGGAACATGCATGTAGGGTGACTCACATTTTTCATCAATCTGTGCATGTCCACAAATGACTGCAAATGCACTGTGAGTATTGATCTTGGGGTTACAAATAAATTTTAACAAGTAGGCAAGTTCTCAAATACATAATCCATGAATAATAAGGATCAACTGTATCTCCACCTCAAATATCTTCCTCAATGGCCCAATCTGATACATACCTTGAACCTCATCTCGCCTCTCAGTTTGTTACTTATGCATCAACCTCACCCCTTGGTTTCAATGTGTATCTTCATCCTTCTACTCATTGCTTGCAGGGTCCTTGACCCAGCAATGCGGTCACATGGATGAGCCTGGGGAAGGCACATCCTGCCTCATACATAGGCACTGCCCTGGACGCCATCTCCACACAGCTCTTGATTTCCACTATTTCAACAACATCCATGCAAAACCTAAATTCATAGCCCATTATCACTTTCTTCTTCAATCTACTAGTATTTTCAGAATCTAAAACCTCTCATTGGAAAAGCTTAAAGGATTGAGTCTCTGAAAAAAAAGGATGATTATCTGGACCATTTAGTTCTAAACTACTTTTAGATCATTTATAATTTTTTTACGTCTGGGAAACCCTCAATAATTATCCCAACTCTACTTTCTCTTGCTAAGAGAAACTTGGTCAAATACTGCCTATTTTTCTTCTCCATAGAGAAGTATTAAGTCTGTGGGCCTCTGCTTTCCTTTGGGCATACTGAAGCTGTCGATAAAAATAGACAGATATACAGACGTGATTATTCATTGGTGAGCTAATTTATTTTATTGACTCTTTGTTTTAGTTCCCTCTGTAACTGAGACAGGGAAGAGGAGATTGGAAAAACTAAAGCACTGAAGTTTAGACACCTTGAGCTGCATGAACAGAAGTGCGCCGAAAGCTTCATAGGATATAATGTCACACGTCTAAGGTTTGGAAGGAACTTAAAGGTCTTCACCTTTAAATTGTGGGCACCATCAGAGTCAGGACCAAGGCTGGCTTTGTTCACCACTGTGAGCCCAAAACATCAATACTTCGCCTAGCACACTGTAGACAGTAAAAAATATTTAGTTATTTCTCAACAATAAAATAAATGATATATAAAACATGTGGACATATCTCAAAAAATGTTAAGTGAAAGAATCCTCACACAAAAGACATATTCTGGATGATACCATTTAAAAGAGGATCCAGAATAGGCAAAACTAATCTATAGTGGAAAATAATCACAATAGTGGTGCCCTGGTTGGGGGCAGGAGAAGAATGTAGATCGGAGATTGCCTGGGATGGGGTACCTTTAACAAGCCTCTCCCCCAGGTTTTCTGATGTGTGACCAGATTTGGGAATGACAGATCTGCTCCAATCATTAGAAAGTCTTCTTTGGCTCATTTCATTTTTGGAAAGCTCTATTCAATTATTTTTTGCCTTCCATTGAACTAGAATCTACCTCACTGGGATCTACCACTCATCTTATTTTTGGAGCCATAAACTGAAACCCTCTCCATTATAATAATTATAGCTTTCATTATTAATGCTTATTACATTATGTTAGGTAGCATGTTCTGTGCTACACTCAATATGCATTATCTCACGGCAGCCTTTTAAATTTCATCCCCACCCCCTCCCATCTTCCTTCCTTTCCTTATACACCAAGCACTCAGGAGGAGCTTCGACTTTCAGGAAATTATGACATGGCTTCGAGTCACCTCTCCATCTTTTTCAGAAAGTAGTCACAAAGTGAACCTCAGACATTCTACTCTGCTGTGAATGAGTTTCAGATCTTTTTCTGAAAGTAGGTATTAACAGAAGTGGACACTAAACATAAAAAGGAGAGCCTAGAACCAAATAGAGAACATTTGGCTACTGTTCTACCTGACACCAGTCCTACTTAACAGGAGATAGCGTGTTCCTCTATTCAGCCAAATAAAAGAGTTCAAGTGATCTGGAAACCACAGTTTCTACTGTTTACAATTTAGACATGTTTGACTGAAATTTAAAATGAATCCTTTCAGCTGCCATGTTCGATGACCTAAAAAACATATTTGTATAATATCTCAGTGTAAAATAACTTCACCTCGAGGTCTTTAATTTTGCTTTTTTGAGTAATATGTTCAAACATTCCCGCTAAATGCAGAACTTTAAACAAGCTGGATTGAAAGATTTTTTAATATGATTTGGGGGATGAAATCACCAAGTTACCTGATTTTTCTATAGTCTACTTAAGATTTCTGAATTTTATAATTTTTACATGAATTATCATTGTACTCTGTCATGAATCAGCCGGACGGTTTAACTTTTTGGTGCCATCAATCTAACCTTCAAAGGGCTGGTATTCTTGGATGGGACACTTTTTTTTTATGAATTGACGTTCTTCATGTACTCATAATGTGTTTCGTCAACATATTCCTATGTTTCCTCAACTGCTGATTTCAAAATTAGAACTCTCCATTTCCATATTTAGCCACAGTTCCCAGCATATTTAGCCACTGTTAGGTTTAACTTTGAAACTGCCATTTTTGGTGGCCAAAATGGTTCAATCTTATACTAAATTTGGAATTAAGGTAAAAGGTAAAGCAGAAGTACTATCAATTAACAATTTTACTTCTGCCTCTCACTGGCATGATTCTTACTTTCCTCTCTACTGTGAACTAAAGTATAATTTTTTATCATGGATATTTTTTATAATTTTGAAAACATATACCTGAATCTGCCTCTAAGACAATCTTTTCACCATTTTGACTCAGCTGTTCTTGAATAGCCACCCACCCTAACTTTGAGGGAACCACAAGTTTAAATGCAATGTCAACGTAGACTTTCAAAGGTAGGATGGAAATAAAGATATTTTATGTTCTTCTAAATAGTCTTTAAATTCCACTTCAAGTGGCTTTAAGATTATATAGAAGGCGCTTATAATTCTCTTGCAACGTGGCATTGTGCCATAAAGAACGCAGAAATACTCAGAACCTGCAAAGACGAGGAATTGATAGTACAAAAAGAATTTTAAATAGCAAATAAATCTTTCATAGAGATATTTACATTTTGAACATCTGGATATCAAAAAGATTGTACAGCAATTATAGGAAAGAGTTATTTTTCTTTTGACAATATAAAAATGATTATTATCTGTGATAACTTACTATGAAATATTTTTTGTAACCAATGCTCTTAACTTATATTTTCCAACTTGGATTAAATATGTGTATTTTGCATCTGAGAAGGCTAATTCCTTCCCAGATCTCACCAATACAAAACACTTTGTCTTCTGTGTTCCCTGCTATTACCAGCATCTGACCCTCATGCTATCTTGTTCTATTAGTTTCAATACATACGTACATACATCTCATCTACTATTTGAACACTCCTTGAGTCAGAATATGTCTT
Source organism: Physeter macrocephalus (assembly GCF_002837175.3). Taxonomy (NCBI): domain Eukaryota; kingdom Metazoa; phylum Chordata; class Mammalia; order Artiodactyla; family Physeteridae; genus Physeter; species Physeter macrocephalus. The sequence goes on along the minus strand of NC_041230.1, from coordinate 39,654,445 downwards.
AAATATCTGTTTCTCTCTCAAAGTCTTGTATACTGGAAACATCCTTGCACACCAGAGCTCCTATCTCATTTAAATCAACTGTTTTTTCCCCTTAGACCAATTTATTTACCCTTATTTGTATCCTTCCTGTTCCATCTTTGCTCCTATTTCTAGGGAGGCAACAACTGAACAATATATAGTAGTCTAAGTACAAACATACCCTAGTTTTATTTAAAACCTACAACTAAGGTGATAAACAGATTCATGTGCTTAAAGCATCTGTGTTCTATGTAATCCCAGAATGTATATAGGTACTACGTGAAAAATTAAATCAGGTATTAGCTCAAAAGGTCTAATGGCCATCTCAGATGTTTCAGGTCTCAAGTTTAACAATATTAAATATTTCTGTACTACTAATCCTTCAGAACTATGTTAATAAGATCCATGTGTGGATTGAGTCACTTCACTAGAGAAACCCACTCTCAGTAACCCCAGGAAATTCAAAAATTTTTATATAAGATCCCAAGGAATCTCCATGAGAGATACCTTTCAAAGGAGCACACGAATATCTTCTGCCTTAATTTCTGATTACTACTTTCAAGTAGAACATAGAGAGATTTCCAAGGCTAAAATCTAAGGCAAATGTCCAGATAATTAAAGTAAAAAATCACAATAATCATCTAATTTAAAGAATTTAGTTATTATTAACATGTGGAATCAAGAGCCTAGGGTTAAATTCCTGGTTCTGTCACTACCTTAAGCTGAGAGGACTTAGAACCGTCATTTAATCTCTCCAAGTGTGTTTTCTCATATCTTGAGTGAAGAAACTGTCCATCTACTTGAGAGAGATACTTTGAAAATTCTGTTAGAGCAGGGTTTCTCAATCTTGGCACTACTGACATTTTGGGCCTTATGTTTCTTGTTGCAGTTCTATGCACTGTAGGATGTTCAGCCACATGTCTGGTCTCTACCCACCAGATACCAGTAGTATACACACACACCCTGGTAGGAACAACCAAAAGTGTCTCCAGTCATTGCCAAAAGTCCACTTTTGGGTGGGGGGCAAAATGACCCCCCACCCCCAGCTAAGAATGACTGAAATAAATGATTTATATAAAAGCCTTCACTGACACATCAAATATTGATACATATAGATCACCTATTATGTGCCAGACACTGTGCCCAAGTCAAATAAGATGTGATTCATGACCTCAAATAGTTTACAGCCTAGTATAAGAGACAGATAAACAAATCAACATTTGCAGTGATGGCAGTTTGGGAACCTGTGGAGGGGCAGGGAACAAAACATTTAGATGTTAAAGAGTAGAAGCCACAGGAACTGGTGGCTAAATGGATGTGGGGGATGAGTAAAGGGAAGAGAGAAAAACAACATGTTAAAAATGGCTAATTATTATTTAGTACATAAGTCAAAGAGTTCTTCCACAAAAACAGGAACATTTCCCGGAAGAAAACTCACATCATGTAAATGGTCGCAAAATAAATATTGACTCCTCTGTGACTGCTTTAATTTTAACCAGTGGGGGAACTCACAGAGACCAACTACTCCCTTTCTTCCATCCAATTTGCACTCCTATCACCAGAATTATCAAGACCAACAGGGGTTGTCTAATTCCCATACTGTAATTGGACTATCAAGTCCACAAAAATGGCAGTAACGAGATGAGGAACAACATGCATGGTTTATGGTTTATCTCATTCACTGAAGAACACATCATTTTAACATTTTCTAAGAGTTTTATTCTATAATCAACTTTAAGCCCAAGTCAAATGCATCTGTACCAATGCCACCAGAAAATAAACCTAAATCAGTGAGAAACTACCTTTCCCCCCGACAGTGGAGATGTGTATTTTTTCAGAATACTATCTGCATGTGAGGTCCACACAGAGGTGACTATTAGCTCCCCCTTGCTGTGGAACAGCAGCGCAAACAACTATCCATTATCTCATGGCACTTTCTAGCTTGTGTGATACCAGCAAAATGTAGCTTCAAGACACAGAACACAGTATTCATTAGAGGAAAGCTAGTTAGACGCTGCCAATGGGACCCTTTGGCTTCTGGTCCTGCCCAGGTATTTGGATGAGGTCCAAGTGCCTAACCACATCAATTTCAAATGAACTTCTCTTTGCAACTGCATGTTACCCAATACCCCAAAATATATGAAAGCCTTCCTGGTTTTGAGTTTATAAGCCCCCTGACAATGGAATTCTGTGTGGAAATATCAAAATTCAAGTAACAAAGAATTTTTCAGAGGATCAAAAATAGAAACCATTATTGGAGTAGAAAAACATTTTAGTTACCTAAGAATCCACATTTCTAAGAAAAGCAGCCTTATTAAACGATGTTTGCTCAATAGGCAATTTTCCTCCATTTAATTTTCATAAGTAGATCACTTTGAAATTTATTTCCCCTAACAAAGACTGCACATTAACAACAAATGATACAACATCTTCAAATTTTAATTAATGTCAAGAGCTTTATTTTGCTTCCAAGCAACTTACAGAAATATGTTATTAATATAATTTAATTTAAGGGGGTAGGCATTTGTTTTCTATTTTTAAAGAGGTGGTTCTGAAATTCTGGCCCTGTCAACATCATTTAAACATTCCTGTTCCATGCCTCAATATAATAAATTAAATCAGCATTTTAATTGTGCCCATGCTTTGTGGTTCCTGGCAGCACAAAAAGATTCTCTGTGAGTACACGACTTCGCCCAAAAAAACCCCACTGAGTGATTAATTACTAGTCTGGAAGATATAAATATGTCTCTCAATAAAGACAGTATGGACTGCTGGAAGCTCTGACCTTATACATCTCTGTAGGACGCCTTAACTTAGCAGACATCCTCCTAATTCAAACAAGACTCTGGCTCCAGCATTCACAGACAGCTCTACGGTGATACACTGTTTCTCTGTTGAACAGTGTACATTAGCATCATTTGGTACATATACAAGAATCAGAGGGAAATCGGGTTTTTTATGTACAAATATGAGAAATATTAAGGTGTCTCTGTTCCTTACATAAGGAAGAACTGCGAACAAAAAATAACCTTGAGTTTTTATAAAGCACCATCTTTACATATAGTATTTCATATTACACCCTGACATTATAAACAAACATTCTGAGTTAAAGGTTTGACCAAGAAACCATAACTTTATAAACAAAGACATGAACCAGTAGGTCTATCTGGCTATGTCTGAACCTCACATATACTCTCTGGACTGAGAAGCTATCATGATCACTTGAGGGGAGAGAAGCTTACAAAAAGGACTTATTGGCCAACTCCCCTTACCTCCAAATAGTAAAAACAAGAACTGACAGAATTTCTAGAACTGTTTCTACAAGACCAAAATAAGGTAAAAGGAACTATACCAATCACTGAAATCATAAATTGCAAACCAAAGTCAACTAAGTTGAAAATAAAGATGAAGAAATAAGGGGCTTCCCTGATAGCACAGCGGTTAAGAATCTGCCTGCCAATGCAGGGAACACAAGTTCGAGCCCTGGTCTGGGAAGACCCCACATGCCATGGAGCAAGTAAGCCCGTGCGCCACAACTACTGAGCCTGCACTCTAGGGCCCACAAGCCACAACTACTGAGCCTGCGTGCTGCAACTACCGAAGCCCGCACGCCTAGAGCCCACGCACCGCAATAAGAGAAGCCACGGCAATGAGAAGCCCACGCACCGCAGCCCCCGCTTGCCGCAACTAGAGAAAGCCCATACACGGCAACAAAGACCCAACGCAGCAAAAATAAATTAATTTTTTTTTTAAAAATGAAGAAATCGAGACTTGAAGCTGGCTCCTTTAAGTTGGAGAACTGTCACGTATAGCTTTTCTAATGCTTTGCATTCATGATCGTGGCATTTATTACCAGAACTAAACACCACATCTCCTTTACCCTTTCAGTTTTCTTGTTTGTTTGTTTTGTTTTGTTTTGTTTTCAAGGAGTGGGAAGGCAAGATTATCATACATCATTCTGGCCAGTCTAGGAATCCAGACATCATGTTCCTAACTGTCCTGTTTAAAACAAGATGAAAGAAAGGTTCTCTAAAAAGTCAATACACATTTGGCCAAGGAAAAAAAGCCATTTGTATTCAGACTTCCACTCTACCGCTATTTATATTTCTACTGGGCCTTGTCAAAGATAGTTTTTAAGCATGGTCATGACACTTAACTGTAAGGATTAAATAGCTCAGCCAACGTGACTCTGAATTGGAGTTCTGGAGTAGACCACAAAAACAGCCACACGATTTCAGCACCTCCCATCAAGAGGTAGAGAATATTTTCCCACCCCTTGAATCTTTGTTGGTCTCGTAGCTTTGACCAATAGAATACACAAAAATGGCATTACACCAATCCTGAGCCTAGGCCTCAAGAGACCTTGCAGCTTCCATCCTCAAACTCTTGGAACTCTGTGCCCACCATGGGAACAAACACAGGCTAGCATGTTAGAGGTTGGGAGCCAATGTGGGAAATGACCCCAGTCATCCCAGCTGTCCCAGATATGATCATGGGGGTCATAAACCCATCTGCCCAGGCAATCTGCCAGCTGACTGCAGATGCATAAGCGAGCCCAGCCAAGATTAGCTAAGCTTAGCCCACATCAGAAGACCTGCCCAGCTGAGCCCAACCAACAATGTCAACCTGCAATATTATGAGCTAAATTAAACTGGCACTTTCACAGTCACTAAGATTTGGGGTGGTATGTTATGAAGAAATAGATAACAGATACAGGTCCTACAACCTCATAACTATCTTTTCTAGGCTTCCAGCCCCAATTCACGTTTTCCACTATGCCCATAGCTTTTAACAGGTACTAGTATACATACTCTGTTGACCTAGTTCCTTTTGAATTCTAATACCACTTTTTTTCTTTACAAACAATTTAGCACTTAGATAAATAATGCCCTATATAATTTTCTCAAGGTATAGCTAAGTATTTGTGATTCACATAGAAATGGTCTCTAAAGGCAGAGACCATGTTTTTTATATATTTTTTATTATCCAACACACTAAACACATAGGTGTTCAATAAATACTTGTTTTGAAAGTAGCTAGAGTTTACAACAAGATCTTTAAACTGTATCTGCTATCCTTTTCTAATTTATAACATGTAATTAATATTAGCCAGTTTCACCACAAAGGGGATTGAGTGATTTCATGCCTTCACAACGCTTTAACAAGTACGACGTATAATAAATTTCATAATATGAAAACCAGAACTAGATAAAATGTAAAATTTCTATAAATAGCAAAAGATACAAAGAACACAATTTTAAAAAGGAAACTAGGAGAAAATAGTTATAGTATATTCAACAAAGACCTAAAAATCAATAGCATACAAAAAGCTCCTATAAAGCAATAAAAAAAGACAACCCAAAATAAAACTGAGAAAAATATTTAAATTGACAGTCTTCATAAGTACAAATGAAAAAATGAAAACCACCTGTGCAAAGATGCTTAGCTTCACAGATTATCAGGAAAAAGTATGTTTAAATGAGAATTTTACCCAGATTATTAAAAATTTTAAAGATTAAATAAGATCCAGTATTGGTGACTGTGTATGGAAATGGGCCTTCTTTCACACTGTTCATAGGAGTATAAAGTGGCATAGCTTTTAGGAGAAAAATTGTGTAGTACAATTCCAGTTTACTTGTTTTTAATAGTAAACTGGAAAGGTAAATATTCATCAGTACTCTCATGGTAAACACTGATTCACCTGTCTGTGGAAAACTATGCAAAAATTTAGAAGAATGTGATGGATTTGTATATGCTAACATGAAAAGATCAAGAAATGTTAAGTTAAAAAGGCAGGTCGCCAAACAATAGTATAATACCATTTTTTAATCAGTATATAATTGCATAGAAAAAAGGCTAGAATGATATACACTAAAATAATAGCCATGCTCAGTTAACAGGGGGAGTATAGTTGGGAGAGTGAAGGAAAACAGTAAGTTTTTACATATTTATGTATCATTTGAATGTCCCACAAGCATAGATTTATGTGATATGCATACAATTTGTTTATATTACACATACCTGGTCAGCAGAAAGGGGCAGAGCGTAAACGCATTCAACCAGGGAGCCAAAGAAACAGCTGCACCTTCATGGAGGAAATCTCCACTTTTATCCTAGCTCAAAGCAGTGGAGTGGTCGGCACTGCACGCAGAGAAGAGGAACTAGCACCAGGTGCCCTTGTAGCATGATTTCCCCCATGGCAGAGAAGAGGAGATATAGAGCAGTTAAGTGTGCTGGTGATCCCGTGTTTGGCCTCTCAGGACTACAGTGGGGCATCCTCCTGGAATCTGGAATTTAGAAAAACAAGATGAGCCTCTAAACGTTAAACTTGAAAATCAGCACAGAAGGGATTAGAGGAGAGAGATGAGAGGCCACCTAAAATAGTAACAAAGCTAGCAGTTACCAATCCCCAAGCAATCTCCTGTGCCAAGCACCAGGGACTTTCACACATCTTATCTCAATTTCGACAAAAATCCTCGGTTGTTTTTATTTTATTGAAGGGAAAATGAGCTTAGAGAGGTTAAGGAAATCAGCAAGGATCACATAGCTTATACACGGCACTGCCAGGGAATTGAACCCAGTCCTGTTTAATTCAACACCTAAGTTTTTTTTTTTTGTTTTTTTTGTTTTTTTTTTTTTTGTGGTATGCGGG
>NC_041230.1:39624090-39647749 GCF_002837175.3 Physeter macrocephalus | reverse complement strand
CCCGCTGCGGCCTCTCCCGTTGCGGAGCACAGGCTCCGGACGCGCAGGCCCAGCGGCCATGGCCCACGGGCCCAGCCGCTCCGCGGCATGCGGGATCCTCCCAGACCGGGGCGCGAACCCGGTTCCCCTGCATCGGCAGGCGGACGCGCAACCACTGCGCCACCAGGGAAGCCCAACACCTAAGTTCTTAACTATCATGGATGGTATGCTCTCTTCCATCACAGAAGCATAAAGTCTGAGTCGGCAATGCTGGACGATATCCTTGCTGTATGTGTTAATATAGCTAAGGATATAATGGGTCAGATAAAACAAGTATAGCTTAGCCATGGAAGCACAGAAAGGGTTTCAGACAAGCACACGGTAACAGTGCCTGTTCAAAGAGTCAACAAGGACCTTGGTCCAAAGATCCATGTGTTTCAAGGAACAGGCCAACAGGGGCACACAGTACATGGACAAAATGAAATTTCTCAACCTTCCAAGATAAAGGCCAGTGCCTGGACTGTGGATTCACCAAGGCAGTGTCACTCCAGGATTCCTCTTAAAAAACACATAGCTCCTCCATGGGCCCTAAGTGAGCTTTTTTCCTGTTTGGAACTCTATGGTCCTTTAGGCGTATTTCCACTATTTTTGGCTATTTTAAGCCTGTTTTGAATTCAAACAATCTAATTGATTGACACAGTACATGGCTGAAGAATATATGTATCACAAATCTGTCATAAACCTAGGTCAACTGGCTTCTCCCCAAAGACCCAGAGTTAACACATACAGAATTGGGGCAAGTGGGGTGCAAGAGAAGAGTTTCAGGGAAGGGTGCAGTGTCCTTAAGCTTAAGAAAGGGATTTATGTAAAAAAATCTGGAAGGACACACTGATGGAAAATTCATGTCCACTTTTATCTGTTTTAAATATTGGAGGTCTACATGAGGTTTTTTCAAGAATGGGTTCCACTGCTTTAAACAAAAAAAGCTTGGACACCAATGAGGTAGAAGGAAGGGATGCTGACGCTCAGTTCAGTCATGACTACTGTGTCTTTGGATATTAATTAGCAGGCATTCATGGCTATGGCTGATTGAGACGTGGCTGGGAATGAATTCCAAGGCATTCTCCAGAATGGCTCTACCCAGTACTCTCTTAAAAATCTGATTTACAGGGGCTTCCCTGGTGGCGCAGTGGTTGCGCGTCCGCCTGCCGATGCAGGGGAACCGGGTTCGCGCCCCGGTCTGGGAAGATCCCACATGCCGCGGAGCGGCTGGGCCCGTGAGCCATGGCCGCTGAGCCTGCGCGTCCGGAGCCTGTGCTCCGCAATGGGAGAGGCCGCAGCAGAGGGAGGCCCACATACCACAAAAAAAAAAAAAAAAATCTGATTTACAGCCATAAAAGAGCCCTCATAATGAAAACCTTCACCCCAGACTTCAATCCTAAATAGATGTAGATTTTTCAAGCATAAAGGGAAGGGCATAAAGGGCATAAAGTGAAGGCACAGTTTTCTGGAAAATGCTAAGCAATCCCTTCAGGATGGAAGCCCATACCAGGAGGTAGCTGCAGTGATCAATATAAGATGTTGATTTTATGATCAACATCTAGACCTAACATGTTGAGTTTAAACCCCAGAGCTACTCCTTACTAGCTATGTGCTCTAGGGGAGGTTCTGTAACCTCTACAAGCCTCAGGATTTTTATATGTAAAATGTAAACTACATAGGAGTACTGTAAGGATTAAATACCTGTAAAGTGCTTTGTACTGAGGCTCGCACAGATCAAGCCTCCTCAAATGTTAGTTTATGTATTATCACATTGGGAACAAAGACTTGAAGATAAAATGTAAAGTGGTTTGGAGAATAGAAAGCAGTACAACACAGGGAGGGCATGAAATCAATACCGAACAGGGAACATGAAGAGGGGAGATGTGAAACTAGAGATTTCATGATCTGCTAAGGTTTGAGCTTCACTCTGTAGGGTATGGGGATCCACTGAAAGTTGTTTAGTAATTCACTTGTTCAGAAAAATACATTCTAAGTGCTTACTCTGTGCCAAGCACCATTTTAGTGGAGGAAACAAGACGGTAAATAAGGCGGGATTCCTGCCCTCAAGCAAGTCCATTATTTAGGAGACACAGACTTATTAATCCTAAGAGATGGGAGTAAAAATAGAAGTATACACCAAGTGCTATGTCAACAGAGAGGGTGAAGTTTAGATGAATAAGACTGGCAGAGAAGGGAGAGATCTTCCTAAAAGTATAAGCGGCGGGTCAGAATGGGGATTGACTGAAAAATGAAGAGAGGTTTATAACAAATATGAGAGGAAGAAGAGAAGTATAGCCTCCCACTGAGGAAGTTTAGAATAGTTGGGATTCCAACATTTGTACCTCCAAGCATTATGCTAAACATAAAGCAGTGGACCCTAAAAATCAGCTTCCTCAGGTTCCACAAGCCTCTTGCTCTTTTGTTTTTTTAACTTTTCATTTTATGTTGGAGTATAGCCAATTAAGAATGTTGTGATAGTTTCAGGTGCACAACAAAGGGCAGAGTCCACAAGCCTCTTGGAGATACAGAGAAAACAGCTTCCAATACTTAGGGAGTCATCCGAGAACAAAGTTTACTCCTCTGAAGCTTATCGCTGCTTGACTCTTAGGAGCTACTTTGGAGAGGACATCAACAAAACTCTCTTGTGCATTTAAGAAGCTCACAATCATCACCAGTTGATAATGGGATAAAGTGTGCACCCACGAATCGAAAGAAACAGGATAAGGATTACAAAAATTTTAAGTAGTTCAATGAAGGGGTGGTAGTTCAATGAAGGGATGTCACCTTACGTGCTAATGGGAACTTTGCATATGTGATTAAGTTAAGGGTCTAGAGAAGGAAATAGGATGATAGAAGCTGAGGTTGGAGTGATGCACTTTGAAGATGGAAGAAGGGGCCATGAGCCAAGGAATGTAGTCTTTTTCCATAAGCTGGAAAAGACAAGGAAACAGATCCTCCCCCTGGAGCCTCCAGAGGGAACACAGCTCCATGAACACCTTTAGCTCCATGAGACTCATTTCAGACTTTTGACTTCCAGAATCAAAAAAGAATAAATGTATTTTAAGCCACTAAGTTTGTAGTCAGTTTGTTAAAAATATATATATATATAATACATATATATATATATGTAATATGGGGAGAGAGGGCCTCCTCCAAAGACCTCAAAGCTCAAGTATTTTATTAATCCCCTCAACAGCCTAGAGAAGATAAAGAAAATGAAAACAGAGAAGTTAGAGCAAGTCATTCAAGACTGAATAGCAGAACAGGGAAGGAAAATACTACCAAGTTTAATACCCAGAATGAAACATGATTCTTCCAACTCCAAAAATACAGAAAGCTCTCTGGAGGACTACCAAGCTTCATTTGAGTGAGAAGTTCAGATCCTGCACATAGGGAAGCCCAGGCATTTCATTTTGATGCAATCTCAGGGTCACAGTAAAAGAAAATGGAGGCCCATATTTGATTATCCTCACTGCCAGTAAAATAATGTCCATGCTGCAAGAACTAGTACTAATTCACTCCACAGCCAGGGGTGCCCAGCCCTAACCCCAATAAAAGTATGTCAATATTAGCCACAGAGATGGAGAAAATTCTCTTACCCTCCCAGGGCAGTCAAAGTCTGTGCTAACGTTTATGGGAGAAAAAGAAAAAACAAAGTCAGGAAGAAAACACCTTTATCACTCACATCCACAAGCAGATAAACAGACTAAGAACCTTAGGGAACGCCAAATTTAGTCCTTTGCATCATTCCCAACTTGCATATCTCCTGAAAATATATTTAAATACTATTATCAATAATACCACTTCCTAAAATAAACATTTTTCATTTATGAATTTATGCCCATTTTGACCATGTGAAAGCTGCAAATTAAACATATACCAGGAGACGAAGGCAATAAGGCAGACAATCTCCAGCTAAGAAATCTGAAGAAAAAAAAATTATATATATATAAATATATATATATGGAATAAAAAAGTCAATCTTTGATGAAATAATTGCTTCTGCTGTTATTTTTTGCTATTGCTTCAGAAATGTTCTCTCTCTCTCTCCCTTTCTTGTCCCTATAGTGAGGTGCCCTGCTGCTGTGCAGATGAAAGGTCCAGTCTCTTTAAAATTTCACGCAGAGCTCTTCACAACATCGAAGCTTTAAAGGCCCACGGCAAATTCAACATATTGTTACACTTGATGGAAGGAGATAAAAATTACATGCAAAATATACTGTATATTCATTGTCTGGAAATACTACAAAGTTACAGGTTCCCGGTAACCAATATGGACTTACATATTCTGATTTCAATATTTAGAAACACAAATGATGCACATGGAGGACTGTAGCAAAAATAAGAATGAAAAGTCAAATCACCCAAGATTAGATTAGGGTCCTAGGAAGTGTGAATAATTTTATTCATAGTTTTCCTAAATTATTTTAGATATATGAAGCATATTTAAAAGACACCAAAAGATACGAAGGGGAAAAGAAAAGATTTTCTCAAACTTGTATATATCATGGGGTTCTTTACCCTGTTATTTTTATATCTCTAAGAAAAATATGGGGATGACTGCTTTTTTATTTTCACATATAAAATTATCTCAAAAAAACATTAAGAGCTAGAACTAAAGATACTGGAAAGTAGAGCATGGTACTCTAAAAAGCAAGTTTATCAATCATTACTCATTAATAAGGCTTAATTATAATAGGTGAATTTGATTTTAAAATTTTAAGTTCACAAGTTAAACATCGTTATCTTTACATCTAAATTTTAGGTGTTTTATTTAGCTGTTTTTTTGTTTTTGTTTTTGTTTTTTGCGATACGCGGGCCTCTCACCGCTGTGGCCTCTCCCATTGCGAAGCACAGGCTCCGGACGCGCAGGCTCAGCGGCCATGGCCCACGGGCCCAGCCGCTCCGCGGCATGTGGGATCCTCCCGGACCGGGGCACGAACCCGCGTCCCCCGCATCGGCAGACGGACTCTCAACCACTGCACCACCAGGGAAGCCCTATTGTAGCTGTTTTTAAATGGCCCCACTTGGCCAGCCTCATTCATTTGCATTTACTCATTTCCTTTCAAACATTTAGTGGATACCTACTATATGCCAGGCACTGTGCTAGGTGTTAGGAGTGAAAAACCAGAAAGATGTGGTCCCTGTCTCCAGAGGGATTACAATACAGTAAAAGGAGATGAACACAGTAAAAGGTAAGCGTGACAAACCCTCTGAGGTCCTATGGCAGAAGTAGGGATATCATGGTAGCACAAAGAGTAGTTGATTGGTTTCTCCTGTAGGAGGAGAAAAAGTTGTATGCAGGAGTCAGTCCTTGACCAGAGGCTTAGAAACCACCTAGGCACTGATGAAATAAACCAAGGCAGTAGTAGTAGAGCTGGGGAAAAGGGGACAGATTTTGGAAAAATCATGAGTACAAAATCTGCAGGACTTGGCTATTGATTAGAAGTAGAAAGCCAGAGCATGAAAGAAGCGTAGGATGAATGCCAGATTTCTAATACTGGTATCATTCACCAATTCATTCATCATTTCAACAGTTATTTACTACCTAATAGGTGCCAGACATTTTTCTAAACACTGGAGACATAACAGTGACCATTTAAGAATCCAAACCCCTAAACTTAGAGATGACAAATGGAGAACTACAACAAATAAGTACTATAAGAATACATAAGCACTGTGAAGAAAATAGAGCAGTTTCAAGGAACATAGAGAAGGCCAAGACAGCTTTGTCATGGTGAGCAAGATGAAATTGCAGATGCAGGCAAGCAGGGTCAGATTACATAAGACTTATAGGCTGCGTAAGAATTTTGTTTTAGTGTAACAGAAGAAATTTTGCAGGTTTTAAGCAGGAGTGATAACAGATCATTGGGAAAATAGATCAGGGAGTAAAAAAGGAATCAGAGAGGCTAGCTTGAAGGCTCTTGCAGTGATCTAGACTGGAAATAATGGTGACTTGGAGCAGGTGAGAAAAGTTGAGCATTCCCAGAGTCCCTTTTAGGAGTGGAGTTGGAAGGTTTTGTGAACAGGTTAGCTGTGCAGAGTAAGGAAAATAGATCAAGTTTATTCCTGGGCTTTGCTTGAGGGACTGGGTAAATAAAACAACTGGGATGGGCAAGACTTGGGGCAGAAGCAAGGCAGGGGAGGGGAATCAAAAATAGTTTGGAGTGGGCTTCCCTGGTGGCGCAGTGGTTGAGAATCTGCCTGCCAATGCAGGGGACACGGGTTCGAGCCCTGGTCTGGGAAGGTCCCACATGCCGTGGAGCAACTAGGCCCGTGAGCCACAGCTACTGAGCCTGCACATCTGGAGCTTGTGCTCCTCAACAAGAGAGGCCGCGACAGTGAGAGGCCCGCGCACCGCGATGAAGAGTGGTCCCCACTCACCGCAACTAGAGAAAGCCCTCACATAGAAACGAAGACCCAACAAAGCCAAAAATAAAAAATAATAATAATAATAAAAATAAAATAGTTTGGAGCATGTTAGGTTTGAGACACCTCTTAGACATCAAAGTAGAGTTATCAAGTAGGCAGCTGGTTATATGAGATCAACTGAGAAAAGAGGTCAGGGCTGGATATGAATTTGGGAATCTCTCAGTATACAGATGCAAAATCCTGGGGCTGAGTGAGATGACAGGGCTTGGGGGAGGGGTGGTAGCGGAAGGGACTGTCAATAGATGAGAGATCCCTGAGGATATCCCACACTACAGGTCAGGCAGAAAAGGTTACCAAGGTCAGCCAAAGAGACCATGAAGCTGCAGCCACCAAGATAGGAAGGAAACCAGGACAGTGTGATGTCACAAAAGCCAAAGGGACAGCGTTTCAAGAAGGAGGGAGTGGTTCACTATGGGAAAAAAAATATTTGAAAGGTCAAGAAATATGAGGACATAGAAGTAACCATTGGATTGAAAATCATTAAGATTTTTGGTGACCTTAAAAAGAGAGTTTCTGTACAGTTGAGAGGACAGAACACCTATGACTGTTTTGAGAAGATAATGAGATGTAAGGAAGCACTATCAGCTAGTGTCAGCAACTTTTATGATTTAAATTTTGTTGTAGGGCTTCCCTGGTGGCGCAGTGGTTGCGCGTCCGCCTGCCTATGCAGGGGAACCGGGTTCGCGCCCCGGTCTGGGAGGATCCCACATGCCGCGGAGCGGCTGGTGAGCCATGGCTGCTGAGCCTGGGCGTCAGGAGCCTGTGCTCCGCAACGGGAGAGGCCGCGACAGAGGGAGGCCCGCATACCACAAAAAAAATAAATAAATAAATAAATTTTGTTGTAAAAGGCAACATAGAGATGAGGCCTTAGCCAAGTTGGGGAGTGAGGAGATAAGAAGTTATGGGAAAGGAGATGGCAGAGCATGTGTTCATTTGCTGATAGTAACAATTCTGTAGAGAGGCAGAAATTGATGATGCAAAGAAGTGAAGCTTTAAGAAGGCAAAAGGAGATTTGATCCAGAATATAAGAAGTGGCGTTTCTTTGATTTTGATTTTTTTTCATCTATAAAGGATATTTCCAAGTTTAAGAAATTTGAATATAGACTATATTAAATGATTTTATTGAATCAATGCTAATTTTCTTAGATGTGAGAATGATAATGCAGTCATGCAATAAAGTGTTCTTTTCCAAGGCAATAAATGCTGAAGTATTTAGGGATGAAATAAATGACATTTGCAACTACTTTCAAACGATTTTAGAAAAAAAGATATATGAAAAGGACAGATTGATAGATAAAACAAATGCGGTAAAATATTAATAATTGGTAGATCTAGGAGTAGTTGGGTGCTTTCTGTGCTATTTTCTCAACTTCTCTATTGATTTGAAATTTTTCCAAATTAAAGTTGCATGGAGGAATTACAGAGGTTTGGGATAACTCTCTCCCCACTGGAGCTTCTAAATCAGAATCTCTGGAGATGGGACCTAGGAATCTGCTTTTTATAAAGGCTCCCATGATGATTTTGATTCGCAGCTCAATTGTAATTAATCATTATTGCTGCATACTAACCACTCCAAAGTTTACTGGCTTAAAAGAACAATGATTTTACTTGCTCACAAATTTGTGGGTCAAGAATTTGGGTAGGACTCGGCAGAGCAGTGACTTGGCTGGGACTGAATCTAAAGAAAAGAAAAATGGTATTGATGAACCTCGTTGCAGAGCAGGAATAAAGAGGGAGACATAGAGAACGGACTTGAGGACATGGGGTGGGAGGGGGAAGCTGGGGCGAAGTGAGGGTAGCATCGACATATATACACTACCGAATGTAAAATAGTTGGCTGGTGGGAAGCAGCAGCATGGCACAGGGAGATCGGCTCAGCGCCTTGCGATAACCTAGAGGGGTGGGATTGGGAGGGAGGCTTAAGAGGGAGGGGATATGGGGACATGTGTATGCATATGGGTAATTCACTTTGTTGTACAACAAAAACTAACACAGTATTGTGAAGCCGTTATAGTCCAATAACAATCTATTTTTTTTTTAAAAAAGACTGTCTGACTCACTGACTGTGGCCTTGGTGCTCAGCTGGAGCTGCTCCATGGGGACTCTATCTCCAGTAGGATAGTCTGGAATTCTTTACGTAACAGCTATGTTCCCCTCTATGGAAACAGAAGTTAAGAGACTTGGGCTTAGAAGTCTAAAATGTCAGTTCGATCACATCCTATCTGCCAAAGCAGGTCACAAAGCCAGCCCAGATTCAAGGGAGTAGAGAAAGAGACTCCATTTCTTGATGGCAAGAACAACAACATCACACTAACAAAGGAGGTGTGGAGCAGAAAGGTGTGATTCACTGGGGGACTGTTACAACAATCAACTTACAGACACCCACTAAATTAGACTAACTTAAGTAACACAAGTCCTCACTTAAATAATACAAGCTTGTGTCACACCGAGTATCCTGTCCATATGTAAATGATTCTTCTAAGACTGTCTGAAAACAATTCATTCTCTTAATTTGGAAGAGACTTGCAATTTTATGGTGCTAATAATTTGCTCAGTAGGCCATAAACATTCCATAAGTAAAATCCAAATCCAATCTATCCCACTTAGCCCCATTCTCCAGGACCCAGATTCAGATCACAGCAGTTCTGTTAAACCGAGGGACAATAAAAGAGGTTCTAGAAGAGTCTCAGCAAGCTCTCACCAACCTCACAAATGGGGAGCAGAACTGGAATGGGATGCTCTTCTTGTGTAGAGGAGTAGCCTTTCCTCATTCTTGCCCTAGGGGTGATGACAGAGGCCATACCTATAACCTCTTCTCCTTCAGTAACCTTTTTAAGCTTCATTAGCTGATCACCATGTTAACATAGGTAGCCAGGCCTCCAACCAGGATCTTGACTAGGAGGAGGAGTGTAAGGCCGGGATGTCCCAAAGCAGAGTGACAGAGAGAGAAGATGGGAGACACCGCTCTAGCTCTCATCACCATTACCAGAAACTCCAAAATAATGGAGTCTGAATTAACGTGATTTTTGTTATGGGTACTTATGAGACTTAATTAAAGCATACGTGGGACAGGCACATACGTGTCCCTGAACAGAATAGCTCTTCACACATGGTCCTCACTATGGAAAAATTTTATTCAATCAGCTATCAAAATCAAAAACTGCATCTGATACTACTCCTGAAGAATTAAGGTGTGCGCAAGACTGACCCTTTCTGTGCCCCGTGTTTATTTAGGCCCTGTGCATATAAACTACCTTGTAATGGTATCCCCTGGAGTTGCAGAGTGTGGCAGCAGTATATTTTGAACCCAAGGCTACCTGACTCAAAGCCTGAGCTACTCGCACTACACCAAGCATTGAAAAAACCGAAGAGGTATGAATCTCTGATTACAGAAATTAGAGAATCAATCAGCAGGATTAGGAGGTATCTGAGTTTCTCAAGGGCTCCTGAAATCACCCACAGAGGAGAACTCAGTAGCGGAAATATGTTAGAGTTCCATGGGCTCTAGTCCTGACTCTTCTATAATGAATGAGCTGTGTGACCTTGGAGAAGCCACTTTTCTCTGGGCTCCCTATCTTCATCTGGGAAGAGTCTTAATTACAGCTGATTACCCTTAAGATCAAGACGCCTATATGTGCCCATGATATTTATATCAAGAGCACTTCAACTGAATGCATGCACTCTTTAAGAACAGATAAATGTCTGAAATGCATGAAAACCATCATGGAGATGATGGTTGACTATCAATTACAATGTACTTTAAGAGCGTACACTTCATTGAGTTTTTACTTTGTCCTACTGTCCTCTAAACAATTTCCACTTGACAACATATTTAGTTTAGTTTAAAATATATTTTCATTTCAAATTTGTATCTTTAAATTCTTGGTATCCCAGAAATTTTTTCTTCATTTTCCAATGACACTTTCAACTTCCCTCATGTTACCTACATTACGAGAGGTTTCTGTCATTTTTGTTTACTACATTTTCACCCCTATTTTAGTTACAGGAAGTATTCCCAATGCCACTCAATGTTTTCATTACACAACAGTATAAATTACATCTCCATCAACATTTACAAGTACTACTATCTAAGCAGTGTGTGTGTTTTACTGAAATAATCTATAGATAAGGTGTGTGGGTACACATGAGTGGCATTTTCTTGAACTTTCAAAATTTGCTCTATGACTGACATCCAGAGATAATCAGTTAGGCAAAATCAAATATTAAAATTGGTCATAATTAGTACTGATCATATACTAAAATATATGATAGGAGAAATGTTTTGCAAAATGTAAAATATTATATATAAATATGTCCAAGTACTATTAGGAAATTCAGGTAGCCAACATATGGCTCCAAATTTCAGCTGATAGATAAATCTTTATAACGCTAAAATTCCAGGTGAAAGACAACTGACTAAAAGACAAAATAACCTCTAAAAATAACATATATAATCTGAAAATCTAACGAATGTTCAACTGCAATAAGTAATAATACATGCTGGCTTTTATTGAACAACCAAGAGGTCCCTGACAGAGCTAAAGGCTTTACTTTCATCATACACTTTTAATTCTCACAACTGGCTTTGCCTCCTTAACTTTCCCACTACTCAGCATGAATAGAAACCCATGAAGCTTGTCCCCCTGCTGGAGGCCTGAGGTGACAGGGCCAAGAAGATGAACACTCAGACCTTTTGTGGGAGAGGCACACAAATGAGGAGGTTCTGCCTAGCAAACTGGTGATTACCCCATTTTATAGATGAAGACACTGAGGCCTGAGGCATTAACCAACTTGTCCAAGATCTCACAGCTAGTTAGTGGCAAAACTGAAACCTGAAACCAAGTAGTTCCCCAACCTCGATTTTAATGGCTATATTCCAGTGGCTGGCAAGGGGAAGCTTATTAAAAATGTTCCCATTGATGAATTAAAAATTCAAAGAACAACAACTCTTAAAATGTCTGGACTTGCTTAAAATCATGGCCTTTAAGAAATCAAGACCATTTATGTTGTTTTCCGTCACTGAACTTATTAAACAGTGCTACTGCCACTTCTCCAGCTCAGGAATCAGGCAAAGTTTGAAGCATTAGGATTTATGCTGAAATATTCCATGGGGTCCTTTTCTGCCTAATTCTCTCAAATCTTTGTTTCTATTAGTAAAATATTAACAGCTTTGCCCCATACGAAACTAACAACAGAAAGATATTATGTAACTGATATATTCTGCAAAAATATGCACATGCAAATAGCTTACACAAAACTGTAATTAAATTAAGGGGCAACTGAATAGGTGTTACTTATACAAAAGTCTCCTTTAAGTTAATCAGATAAAGAACACACACCGAAAGAATCAAAGAAATAGAATATACCCTCAAGTTATATCACAAGGAAAAAAAACCTCTCTGGATAAGAAATTCAGGTTTATTTTATCTTAAATCAGACCAAGGGGATTTAGGTTGGTTTTTTAATCTACTTGTTCATAATGATCTCTCAGATTAATCATACTTTTTATAGAATATTATTATTAATTAGACATGTCATTGCTTCAGGCAGAAAATTATTGGAAAGTAAAAAGGTCTATATTCCAAAGGCTCATAAGAGAAAGATTTCCATTTCTATCATTGCACATCTCTTTCAGTTCCAATTCTCAGTGGAAATAACTCAACAATTTCAGTCCTTGTAACACTAACATTTAGAAGTATCTCCCATTTACAAGATAGCTGAACTAGGGTTTGTCTTATAAGACTTTTTTTTATGTTACTTTATTTATAAGCCAATTATATTTTCTTAGAGTATGCAGGTGCAGAAGACAACCTTTCCGTGTTGCTCAGATTTTTATCATCTTCCATTAGGGGTCTTAGACAGAACTGAGGCATGGGGAAGAACAATTGGGTCATCGGTTTTATCAGGCTGGTGTCCTCTAAAATGCTCTTGATGCCATCCGGTTGTCTCTCACAAGTCACTTCGGCTTCCTCCTCATTCCCATGAGCCCCTTGTATTTTTATCCGTGCCACTCTAACCACATAGGAAAACTCTATTGTTCCCCCTATAGGTCAGTACTCTGTGAGGCTCTCTCTGATACCTACATTTCTTTTGCTCCCACACTATGCTACATCCAAAAGGCATCTAAAATCATATTGCTTTCCAGAGCTCCAGCATAAGAACAAGGGCACAGGTAACTCTGTCCCCAGGTTCCTCAGTTTATGAGTTGGTCCTACTGTCTACTCTCACCCTCCATCCTCCCTTTCTCCTCTAGCCTCCTCACACTGAGCATCCAAGCAAATGACTTGGCCTCCCATTTCACAGTGAAAAATAGGAGACTAACAAAACCAAACTCCTTCAACTTCTGGCCCACTTACCATTGAATTTTCCTAGCTGTACAAAGTTCATCTCTTCACTTGCATCCCATTTCCCATTCCACCCTCCTCTTCAGGAATCTCCCTCCATCAATTGCCTTCCTCTGTATCTTCATCCTCTCTCCTTTGACTCTTTCCCTTCAGCTTCTAAGATAAATATGTGACTGTCATTAAAATATACACAGCATCAGAAACAAGAACCACACACAAAACTCTCCCTAGACCCTTTTATCTCTCATCTTCCCGTCACAGCTAAGCTTCTTCAAAAAAAAATACTGAGAAAAATGTTCCAGGAAAAAAGAAGAGTATTTGTATACACCCTGGGATGGAAAAGATCATGACCCTCATGAGAAACCTGAAGGTCTGTGTGGGTGGAGAATCAATAGAGTGGTGGGAAGTGAGACAAGCGCTAGAGAACACTGGCCTTATGATTCATGAAGGATTTTAACCTACATCATGGACTTAAAGATCAAATAGGAGTGTGAATATTAAGTGCCAAGTGCACATAATAAAATATAGCTATGGCTATTTTAAAACATATGACGCTGACTTTCTTCTTCCTTCATTAGAACACCCTCCAAGGCTACAGAAGCGAGAGCAATCCCTTTGTCACTGGGCTGAAAGCCTACTTGATGCAGACTTTATGCAGGATAAAGTTGAAATCTCTCAGCTCCACACAGAGGTCTCATTTGGAAGCATTTGGAAACAGTAATAGGTACACAGGCAATATATGTAGCACAATAAACATGCGTTACAGACAAATATGCTAAACTGAGAAATATAAAACTTTCCCTGTAGCTCCTATTCTGGTAGATGGAGGTTGGGTGTGTAGAGTGAGAAACTAGACTAGAAATTGTCAGTTAAAGATAATTCTATCTCGCAGGACAACTAAATTCAAAAGGTAACCCTGGACTGAATGCTGGAGTAGAAAAACTGCTTTAAAAGGACATCATTAGGAGAAAGGATGAAATTGGAGTATGTACTGTAGACTATACAGAAGTGCTCTATCAATGTTAAACTTTCTGAATTTGATATGATTATGTAACAGAATATCCTTGTTCTTAGAAAATACACACAGAAAGACTGAGGGGTAAAAAGGCATGATTTATGCAAGCTACTATCAAATGGTTCAAAAAATAATTTTTAATATATTATAAACAATTTTTGATATTATAATAAATTCTCATATTATATATAATTATGTAAGAGAGAGACTGCTAAAGCTTAAGTTGTAAATTGGTGGTTCTGAGTAAAGGATATACAGGAGCTCTTTGACATTTTTTTTTTTTTTTTTTTTTTTTTTTTTTTACAACATTTGGGGTTCAAGGGCTGGACCCTGAGCTGTCCTCCAGGTCCTCACTGCCCTGTAGCCTCCAGAGAGATGCCTCTTTCCCTCTTGGTCACCCTGCAGTGTCCCCTGCTGAAGTCCTCAGCTGATAGAACTTGTGATCTGTTCTGGCACTGTTGGGGCCCAGTAGGTTTCCCCATCTTTGCAGACTTGGCCTTATTTAAGCCCTTGCTTATTGTCTCTGGATAATGCAAAAGGAGCTTTGGAAAACAGAAGTCCCTCTTTCTCTCTTGACAAGCCTGACTCTCAAGACTACTGTCTTACTGCAACTTTCACCAAAAACTTAAATTTAATGCTCAAAGTTGAGCACTGTGTTGGTAGTTCTAACCTTTGGCCTTTTCCCCCAACACTGTGAAACCTGTGCTTCAATGAAGGGTACAACCCATGGCATCTTTGTTTACAGGAAAAAAAAAACAAAACCACATCTGCATAACATTTTCATAAAGATAGCTCTTACATACAGTTTCCATTTCAACAATTTAACTAGTCTCAATCTTTATTTTCTACTTCCTCAGGTGGCAGAACCACAGTTAACACTGAGTATAAAAATCCTCAAGGTCTTGATAGTCATCAACTACAATCAAAAATGGCTACACAGATATAAAATGCAAGGTTTAGTAAAAAGAAATGGGTAAATTTTATACAAACAGATTTCCACAACTCTGACATACTAAATGATCAAGTGATTCTTTACATAAACTTTTAATTAAAAAATTCTACCTTGCATGTCCTACTTATTTTCACTATAATTAAAATTTATAGGGCTTCCCTGGTGGCGCAGTGGTTGAGAATCCGCCTGCCGATGCAAGGGACGCGGGTTCGTGCCCCGGTCCGGGAAGATCCTACATGCCGCAGAGCGGCTGGGCCCGTGAGCCATGGCCACTGGGCCTGCGCGTCCGGAGCCTGCGCTCCGCAATGGGAGAGGCCACAACAGTGAGAGACCCGCAAACCGGAAAAAAAAAAAAAAAAAAAAAAAAAAATTTATAAGCCACAGCTACTACATCAAAGCAAGGCAGAAAACTAAGTTTTATAATGGGTCCTCCCTGCCTCATCTCCCACATCTCCCACCCCTAGTAATGGATTAGGATAAAAATATTCATTTTTTACTTAAACTAAGCAATCACAACAGTTGTAGGCATGTATGGAAATTCAATATAGGGTTCAACAATTACCAATAGGTAGAAAGAATTTAAAGTGGTAATATTATAATGAAGTACCTAACAAAGCTTAGCTGCACTGGGAACGGCTCCAACTCTCCCATGGTGAAAGGAGATCTGTGAGGCTTTAATTTGGGGGGGCCCTGGTTGACTACAAAGCCACAAAAGGGGACTGGACGTTGAGAGAAGGGGAAGCAGGACGATGGCATCTCTTCAACATGCTTAGGTTGATCTCATTACCTCCCTAGCCCGTTTTGATCAGCACATAAAGACCAGGGTTTTGTGTGTGTCATTTAATGCTTACAAATCTCAGATGCAAAGAGGAAACTAAGAAAGATTTAAAACCTTGTTATTTCGGAGTAATAAATTTGGGGGTCTTTGATTTCCTTGAAAAACTGAAAAGAAAAAAAAAGAAGACCTTGCTTTATTTGTGATTGGTGTGCCATTAACATTGCTAGAAGGGCATTTATCCTTTTAAAGGCATATTTAATATGGCCTTAAAACATATTAAATATGTATCTTATAATAAGATGTTTTCCTCATGTTTCCTTTGGGTAAAATCTGTTTAGTACATTCCTCTTCACACTGTGCTACGGAATTCTTAGTCAACTTTGTCCTTTTAAGGAAAAATAGATGCTTTTAGAAAAATGGAGTTAAGATATAAACTTTTACTTTTAGGTTCACTTGAAATATTCCACGGCCTCTCTTTGTATCCTACTTGTATATGCAATTTTATGTAAATCTATTTAACATTTTTCTTATGAACTAACATAAGGCCTGAATAATCTAACAGAGCAAATAAAACTTCTCTTCCTCTAAAATTAACGCCCCAAAATGCAGTACAGTATTCCTCCAAATTATTATTTTTTTAAATCAAGAGCAAACTGTGGAAGTTTTGTATTGAAAAATTTTTTTCATTATATTTTTGAATGAGTAGAAATAAAGAGTTATAAGGAAATTTTTCTGGAGCTTTAACATTATAATTTATCATATGACTCTACAAATGTACATATATATTAAATCTATATTACACAAGATTATTGTATATATTTTAAATTATATACAAAATAGACAAATTCATATACCTTAAAATTATTAAACTTTACAAATCTACTCATACATATTTTCTCTTTGTCTTTTTCTCTCATAAAAATTCCTGTTTCTGTATTCATACTACCTGATCACAAGGTAACCTAAAGCACACTTGCTTTAATAACTTACACATTCATAAATATTTTTAAACCCCATAAATGTTTAACATCGGTATAACATATCAAAGTACTGTTCTTTTCTCTGTAAATAAATCATTTCTAATCGAAAGACTTGGGGGTTGGGGAGAGGTACATAGAGTAACAAAAATCCTTCTGGCCAGGGAATCAAAGGACATTCCCAGACATTAACTTCTCTTTCCAAATATGAAAAACATATTAAATATGTATCTTATAATAAGATGTTTTCCTCATGTTTCCTTTGGGTAAAGTCTGTTTAGTACATTCCTCTTCACATTGTGCTACGGAATTCTTAGTCAACTTTGTCATTTTTCCCTCTGCAAAGGGCTGCCTGCTGGAAGGAAGCCAGAATTACTGTGATATCACTCACTCATCCAAGACTAACTACATTAAAGTCAGGCAAAAATGAGTTATAATGTAAAAGAAAAATGATTAAATTTATTTATATATATATATAAAATACATAGATACACACACACCCCGCCCATTATACGACTTCTAAAGAAAAATAGTTAACTCCCACTGTCTGTGTTTTGAAAAGAAGACAAGCTATGAAAAAAGACATAAGGCATTCACAGGATTGAAATGAACTTTTAGGACTGCTACATGTTCTACAGTTTAATTTTTTTTTTTTCCCAAACCCATGTGGCCATCTGTATCTATAATGAGGAGTGAAACAATAAGGGATTTTTCAAGTAAACCTTTCGCAGGGCTGCAAACTGCCATGGTACTTAAAGGAAGGGGTGCCAAATGACTTGGAATTTCTGGGCAGCCATACTGCAAAAAAAAAAAAAAAACAGAGCATGTGGGTGGCCACGTTGCTTATCCTTGTGGTATGCAAGTGAGTGATATTAGTTACACTTGCATCTCACAAGCAAAAAAAGTCCCCACGTTACTTCTGATATCTTTCTAACATCTTCCTGCCATACCTATCACCAAGCTATGCCAATTGATTATGTCTGTAGCTGTCAATAATTTTTCTGTATAAACATCCTCTTTGAATCAATCTTTTGTCACCTGCATTGTTTCACTTCACCTCCTTTTAGCAGCACTAAGTGCTTCGAGAGGACGACTGCCGCTAAAAACATGGTACTGCAGCAATCATTTGGTTCTGTGCGCACATTTTAATTTCATGCCCTACAGGGGGGTATCACTATCGGCCTTAAACAAAAATTGAGTCTTTAATGCCTTATTGGTTTATGCAATTTATCTTTCAAATAGTCAATGAGCTCTTTAAAAAAAAAAAAAAAACAAACAGAAAGGAAAAAATGTTCAATTGGCAGTGGATATTCAAGGAGCATCAACCCCCAAATGTGAATCCTACAATTATTTCCCGAAGTATATGTTTATGAAAATAAACTGAATTTGTCAAATGTCTCCTCCTTCACGGCATATCCTGTTGTTATGCCAGCGCAGTGGGACCTAACATGTTAGGCCAACCCTGTTGTGATCGCCAGAAGAGAGAAGCATTTAGTTGTTGATATCAGATTTAGATGGTTTTTGTAGCACGATCTGTAATTTAAATCTTTCAGAACAAGAAGGAAGAAAGTGGTTGTGGGGCGGCAGCCAGTGGGAATCAGTGAAGAATAAAACTTAACATGAGCAGGAGAATGTATGAATGCGTATGGATGTTCAGGACTGGCCTCAAACCTGTTATGTGGTTTTTGTTTTCCTTTGACACGGGTGTTATTTTCTCATTGGCAGAAACAGCTAGTGAACCGTTGCTCTTTTCCTTTCCAACGTGTGTTATTAAGGGTCTAAAATCACAAGTCAATGAAAAGGAGCTGCTTTGGTTACTGGTAACAGTAGCCTGACAACACTTAGTCCAGCAATTAGAACCTAAGATGAGAATCTAGAGGAGGGAAAGCTCAAGAGTAACTGCCCAAAAGATAAGGGAAACATAAAAAAAAGGTCCATGAGTAGATGATTTTTTAAGTGAAAACCTTTTTATATTTTAACAAGTATATATGGAAGATAAAGTAAAACACTTCTTCCCATAAAGACTTTTTTTTTTGAAAAATCATATTTACAGCCCAGACTTTCCTGCCCTCTTGTGGAGAAAATACAGAGCTCTTTATATGACAGTGGCTTTTCAAAACTTGCAGATGCCTTCTTCCATGGTATGTGTCATTTACTGTCATGGTCAGATCCCCTGATGTTCGCAGAGCTTTACTAGCTGTTAACTGTTGTACTGAAACAAAACGTAAAACCTGAATAACAAAGCAGAGCTAGATCAGATGTTAGACAACAAGGAACCATTTCAAATTGAAACGAGAAAACTGCAATGATTAGTTTTTAATAATACTTAGACAAAAAAATGTTTTAAACAAGAAGGACAAGAGAGCAGAGTTTTCAAAGTAGCCATCAGAAAGCTCTAGTCCTTTCATCTTTCTACTCAGAGAATGCGCTAGCATCGCTCTGAGGGAGCAAAGGTACTGCCACTGCACACTGTCATCTGGGCAGGACCAGCCTGGGACAGAGAATGCACAAATCCCATTGGCAACTCCTGTAAAATCAGACAGTTTCCAAGTTGTTTAGGTTGCTTTTAAGGAAATTTTGTAGAGGTCGGCTTAAATTTATACAAGGAGACAGGGGCTGGTGGTCCTGACCACCACATTCAATGCCTAACTCCAGTCAACGACCAACTTATGCTGTGATTTAGGCATAAATCTGCTCTGGTCATGCACAAGAAGATGTTAAATTTCATTGTATTTATCGTGTGTTCTAAAATCATATGAGAAGTGTTTCAGTAAACTCCAAAGTTCTTTTTAAGGGTGTTATAAGTTGGGGGGAAAGAAAAAATTATAGTAGATAAAATTATCATGAAAATATAGTGATTTCTGAAAGGCAGCATACCCTATTGTAGATATAACTTTCTCCCAAGTTATAGACTCTCAGATGTTCACTGAACGTTCCCTAGCACAGTACTAAGCACCACAGCAACACATAAGAAACACAAATCATGATTTCCACTTTATATCACTAGATATTTACCCCAGCACCAACTGTGTGCCAGTGCTCAGTACAGTAGGAGAAACCAGGTTTATGCAGCAGCTGGGCAACAAGGCCCAACTGGGCAAACCAGACAATCAATGGGCCAGAGAGGGGAGGCTGTAGCATCAGGGAATTCCTGTGGAGGAAAGAAGACCTGGCCAGAGAGACAAAGTCTGAAGAAAAAGGAGGAAGAGAGAAACTTGCTCCATGTAGCACCAACCGGTCATGGCTTATAAAAAGATTAAGCATGGTGTATTTGAAAGACCTACAAGTTATGATCCCCTAAGTTAAAAAAGATAATGCCATTTGCAAAAGGCAAGATAGGTTGAACAGGTAGAATGGAACCAGATTAGCCAGAGCATGGACTGTAAAGCTCCAGTTTGAATTTCATCAACAGGAAGCCACGAGTGATGTCGGAGTAGGGGTTTACTGATGACATTTCCGCAGATGATTCTAAGGAGACAGTGTTTCCAGTACCCTGAGTGTGGATATGTGTGAGAAAGAAAGGTGGTCAGGCAGTTGTTAAAGTGATACAGGCTAAGCTAGAGGAGAGGCAATGAATCTATAAGCTGTTCTCTAAGATTAATTAAATAGAGTGACTGGTTGACTACAAGAAAGAGAACTAAAAAAATGCCTTAGGTTTAAATCCTTTCAGGATGATAGGACGAGGCACTGACAGAATCAAGAAATTAAGTGAAGAGAAAATTCACACATTTTACATTCACTCCCATCTCTCAGGTCAGCCTTAATTACTGTTTTATAAGAGTGGTAATTTTGCCTCCATATTGTTTTTTTTTTTAAACTTCAAGTTACATCATAGTTTAAAAAAAAATTAAAATTGTCAATCTGCTCTCAAAGATTCAGTACAGTTAGTCTGTTTCTATGCACAAAAATTGGAAGTTTTGGATGCCACCAAAATTTACTATCTATCATAATTAAATACCCTTGAAATCACATGAATAATAATGCCAACAATTTCTCAATCTTTATTTAGACATTTATTGATAAGTATATCAATAATGTATGCCCAGCACTGTACTAGGTACTACAAGGCATTCAAAAGTAAGGAAATAAAATGCAGTCCCTGATCCCAAGCAAGTTTAATCTATTAGAGGAATAAGACAAGTACAGAAACAACTATAAAATAAGGCTGAATGTGATCAATGCTGTCTTAAAGGGAGTATGAATAAAGTATATAGAAAATCAGAGGAAATCAATCATTTCAACTAGAAATCAGGGCCAGGAATACATGTTCTGAGTCTTGAAAATCGGAGTATGAATGTTGCAGGTCCCTCCCAAACCTTATATTACAAGATTCTCTGTGCAAATGAAAAAGCACATTCCAGTTTGAGAGAGATGGTTTTTTAAGAGGCAAGAAGGTAAGAGAGCAAGAGTTTTCTATTCAGGGTACAAACACTGTAGATGAATCATCAAACATGAAACTGGCAGGCAATGACCTTTACTACAATGGGCTTTGATTGGCAGATAAATGATTCCTACTAATTTCTACAGGGAAGGACAGCCACTCAAGATTTCAAATAGGATTTTGGCATGATGGGATATGACCTGTCTATAATTCAGCAAATTCATGTCCTTTAGTACATTTAATCTGGCAATAATGTGCTTGGGATGGGGGAACCACAAAAGAGCATTGCAACAGGTAAGGGGTAAGAGAAACAATAATCATCTTAAGCAGTCTTAGAACAACAATGATAAATAAACTGGATAATCTAATATCATGTTTTTGCCAAATACCTCCCATAATCTAGTAAATTATGAGTGATAAAACGCAAACTTCCAGTAGCATTTAAATAAACAGACACAAGCAGGATGCCTCCAGGCTACAGTTTTTCATTGGAATTCCCAATACTCAAGCTAATC
This sequence comes from Physeter macrocephalus, assembly GCF_002837175.3. NCBI lineage: Eukaryota > Metazoa > Chordata > Mammalia > Artiodactyla > Physeteridae > Physeter > Physeter macrocephalus. The sequence continues at coordinate 39,626,334 of NC_041230.1, read as the reverse complement.
TTCCAAAAATGTGCCAAAATAAATGGATATACCCTTTGAGTGCAAAACTGAGCTAGTGAGGTCAATCCATGTACATGTTAGTGAACTTTTTTTTTTTTTGTGGTAGGCGGGCCTCTCACCGTTGTGGCCTCTCCCGTTGCGGAGCACAGGCTCCGGACGCGCAGGCTCAGCGGCCATGGCTCACGGGCCTCCCGCTCCGCGGCATGTGGGACCTTCCCGGACCGGGGCACGAACCCGTATCACCTGCATCGGCAGGTGGACTCTCAACCACTGCGCTACCAGGGAAGCCCCAGTGAACTTTTATTAGTGAGTATCTCGGCCCAAACATTTTTATTATTATAATAACAATTCTTCTATAAGAATACAAATACTATTGGTTGGAATACTATCCTTTCATGCTGACGTTCTTCTCCCCACCTAGGACTAAACCCAAAATATGAAAGTAATCTACTTAATCCTGGTTAGCCTATGTCCAAGGCCACCTATGTGCTTCTTAATTATAACCCTGAATCAGACTCTTGCAGTCATTAGATTCATGGGATTGTATCAATCTACAAACCCACAGTTGTTTAAGTGAAAATTTGCTGAATTATATACAAGTAAAATCTCATCACAATGAACTTAATTGCAATAAAGAGTATGGAAAAAGATGTGTCTCGAGAGATGCCCTACCATGGCAATGATTTCCACAACTATGGAATTATTACTAATCCTTGAAATGAAAATCATTTCTTTTGAAGATATTCTATCTCCTTCCAGTACAAAAGGAAAATTTTCTTTTGCTCTTTTATTCTTCAACTTATCCTTTAAAAATATACTTCATGTGATAAAGGTGGAATTTTAACTCAGTTAAAATTAGAAACAGTCAGCTACTAAATTTTCCCTATAAAATTAGCAAATATATATATTGTAATAAAAATGCCTGGCTTTAGGGAAGGTGCAGGAGCATGAACTGATATATTCTTTCTGGAGGGCCATTTGACAATGTATACCTAAGGCACTAAAAGTGTATACTATTTATAAGGTAAGGTCTCAGGATGTTCACTGAAATGCCACTTATAACATAAAATTGCAAACTACCTAAACATAAAAAATATCGATTTAAATGAATTAATACATCCATATAATAGAATACTATGCAGCTATTTAAAATGATGTCAAGAAAACTGTCATAATTATTGAAATACAGATTATGAAACAGTATGGTATGACTGTTTTTGTAAAATATACTTATTCGAATTTTTAATATTTTTAATTTTTAATATAGAATAAAAGACTAAATAAACTAAAAGAAACTGAAATTACAGTGGTGGGTTTTCCTATTGGTAGGGTCAGAAGTATTTAAAGTTTTATTTTTATTTATCCATTATTTCTAAATTTTCCTCAATGAATACTTTTTCCAAGAAAAAATACAACAAACTACCCCTCAGCTCCCTTTTTCCCTCCACTCCTCATCCTCCATCCCATCCCTTCAGAAAAACCCACCTGAAACTATCCAACTAACCACCAAAAACAAAATACAAATACAAACATGTACCACAACAGAAATATAATCCAATACTATTTCTTAATTTTTCCTACTCAATTTAGAGTACTTATTTTCATTACTTATTCATCATAGTGAGTCTCTTTATAGTTTCTATTGATAAGTGCTGTAAGCTCTAGGCATGTACTCTTCATGACAAATCCTAATAAAATAACTTGTATTGCTCACATTTACTACAATAGAAATTGATCTTTAATATTATTTGCTTGTCAAATCTGGAAAGATAGGTCACTGTTGAACAAAAACAAGGGTAATAGTTTTATAAATTTTGCCGGTCGCATGACAGGAATCAGCAAAATATTATTTGAAACTGAGTTCTTTTAGAGCTTTAACCTAAAGAGCCCGTCCTAATGATGCCCCTGGTGGCAGGTAACATTTAATTTTCTTCTGTGTCACTGAAAAATTAGATGTAAAACTCAGGTAAGACATTACTATTTTACACCCTGAGGCTAAACAGTTCAAAATGAATATTCATAAAGTCCTAGTCTAAGTGAAATCTCATGTGAGTATATATTTTAAATGCTTGAATATTTTACATAGCTCAGTTCAGAGACTGAGCATCTCATAGAGGAAAGCAAGAATTCTGTCAACTATCAGGCTATTAATTGCAGGCCTGAACACACAACTATGGCAAAGTGCATTTCACACACACACACACACACACACACACACACACACACACACACACACACACACAC
>NC_041230.1:39532140-39624043 GCF_002837175.3 Physeter macrocephalus | reverse complement strand
GTGCATTTCACACACACACACACACACACACACACACACACACACACACACACACACACACCCCATAGTGCTACAGCCTCCTTCCAAAGTCTAAACCTGGCTCTCTTTCTCCTTGGTCGCCTCTTATTGGTAATGAAAGTAAGTGTTAATGATCACTAGGAACAACAACAACAAATTATATATATATATCAGTTCCTCCCTGAGGCTGAAGATGCCTGACTATGTCCGCATCCTCTGCTAGGCTCCAGAGTGACTTGGGAAGAGGGTGGGAAGGAAAGGTGGAAAGGAAACGTAGGCAGGACCATTCTGGTGTGGTTGGATTCACTTTACTGTACCCCTCACCCCCCACGACTGTACAGGGCTCCCGGTCACTGCCCTAACTTATCCTCCCCTGCGACAGCATTGCTCTTGGTCTCTGGTGGTACGTTTTCTTAAGGAAAAGGTAAACTAAAGGTATTGCTCAAAGAACTCTGAGTTCTTTTACAAGAGCCTGTGGAACAAAGACTGAAATTATGTAGACATAAGGCAGTTGTGGATATGGAGGGGGGATGTAGAAGTAACAAGGGCAGAACTAAAGAGAAAGTATAAAAGTAAAAATTAATAATGAACAGTCTGGCTAAACAACCACTGAGCTAGGTAGGGACCCATGATAAAAGCCAATAAATGCCTTAATGGTGTAAACACAAGAGGAAAATTTTTAGTCTGATATCAAGCCATTAAGTAATAGAATGAAACTTAATCAATGTAAAATGTAGGCCTAGGGTAAACTTCCCAACACTTCTAGGATTTTGTAGAATAGTCTTTATGGAATGATCCTGCCTTGAGTCTCATATTCAGACTGTATGACTAGGTAAATAGATATACCATGTGGAGATTCCTCCGACATCTAATACCTGAGATGCGTGTTTCCTCCGTTCTCACATCTGGGAAATAAATAGTCAATGCATAGCTGCTCCTCCATTAATGTTCCTACCCCTCAGTTAACTCAACCATATAAAATACTCTGTGTCACCATACATACAAATTTCTAGGGAAATAAATTTCAGCAATTGACTGAGGGTCAAAGCAGAGCAAAAACAGGTCAAAGCAGAGGGGCAGAGCAAACATGCCTCCTCTCAGGAGATCTCCTTGAGTCCTGACTTCTGTCTGTTCCTGACAAGTCTGATGTACCTGTGGTATACCACACAAGGAGCAGACAGCCTTGTTCTGTTACCATATAAAGACCTAGACCAAGAAGAATGAGGTAACCTAAAAACAGAGGAAAGCAGATCAAAGCACAGGGCTAAGATATAAGAGCAGACCTTCAATCATTCAATGAACATTTCCTATGTATCTACTTCAGGCCAAACTCCAGAGATGCAAAAGTGAGTCTTTACCCATATCCAATGAACATATAATGTGATTACACTAAAGATCCAGAACACAAAAGACTAGGACAAAAAAGTGCTAAGCAAATAAATAAAACTGGTATTTCAGTTTAAATAATTGATTTTAAAATAACAATTCAGAACTAAAATCCAAGATAATCTTAACATAGAAAGAGATGGGTTGGGAAAAAGTGAGCAATCTGTTGATTCTCATTTTATTCATGAGTAATAAATATGCGATAATTTGAGGCAAAGGATAACATAAATGTGATCATTTAAAAACCACTGTAGTACAGCAGAAACTAACAACATTGTAAATCAACTGTGCTCTAATAAAAACTTAATAAAATAAAAATTAAAACCACTATGTAAAGTATACGTAATTCCCAAAACATAAAAAATGGAATAGGAAAAGGAGAGGGGAAAAAGCAGTAAGTTCCACAAAGGAAAAGGGAAAAATGAAATAAGAAAGCATAGGAAACTGGAAAAAAATATAAGATGGCAGGCATAGGACTAAAAGTGTCTATAATTTGATACATATAAGTTAAATGCCAGTTTTAAAGGACAAACTCTCAAACCAGGTTAAAAAATCCAGCTACATACTATGTAAATGAGACATACCTAAAATAAATTTTCATGGGTAGGGTAGGAACAAAAGAATGAAAAAAAGATATTCCAAGTAACCGTGGCTTAAACATAGAAATGTATTTCTTCCTCACATTATTCTGCCTGCCACAGGGCCTTTTCACCAGTCTTTAGCTCTGCCTTGCATGGTTTTCCCCCAGATCTTGGTCCAACAGCACCTTCTTGTCATTCACGGCTTAGACAAAATGTGACACTATGTGCACCCAGATAGGTCTTTTTGACCACTAATCCGAAAGTATACTATCATCTCCATTTTATTTTCTTCAGAACTTTTTTTTAATTTGATTATATTAAATCTTATTCCACTGTAACATAAGCTCCATGTGAGCAGGGATCTTTACTGTCTTCCATCCTCTTTGTGGGGAGGAAGGGAGGTTCTCAATAAGCCAGTTGTTGGTTTCATTGTGTTTATGTTTTTCTCTTTTCTATTCAATGACTTCTGCTAGTTCCTTTCCTGTGCTTGCTTTTGGTTTCTCTCTTTTCCTAGCTTCTAAGGTGGAAGGTAGAAGTTTCTTAAGGTAAGGTCATTGGATTGTGACTTTTCCTCTTTCCTAATATAGGCACTTAGTGCCATAAATTTCCTCTAGCACTGCTTCAGCTGTAGTCACAAATTGTGTGATTTTGTGCTTTCATTTTCATTCAGTTAAAAATACTTTCTAAATTCCCTTTGATTTTTTCTTTGACGCATGGCTTACTTAGAACTATCATGTTTTATGTCCAAACATTTGGGGGTTTTCCATATTTTTTCCGGTTATTGATTTCTAAATTCATTCCACTGAAGTCAAAGAGCATAGTTTGTATAGTTTAAATCCTTTTTTTTTTTTTTTTTTTTTAAGTCTTTGAGTTTGTTACAATATTGCTTCTGTTTTATGTTTTGGTTATTCGGCCCCGAGGCATGTGGGATCTTAGCTCCCTACCAGGGATCAAACCCATACCTCCTGCATTGGAAGGCAAAGTCTTAACCACTGGACCACCAGGGAAGTCCCCAATCCTTTTAAATTTATTATGACTTGTTTTATAGCTCATGATATGGTCTATCTTGGCAAATACTTCAAATATACCTGACAATAAAGTTTATTTTGCTGTTGTTGGGTGGAATGTTCTACAAATGTAAATTAGGTAAATTTGGTTGATAATGTTACTCAAGTCTTCTATGTCCTTCCTGACTTTTTTGTCTCCGTGTTCTGTCAGTGATTGAGACAAGTGATGAAATCTCCAACTGTGATTGTCAATTTGTCTATTTCTTCTGCATTTCTATCAGTTTTTGCTTAATGTACCTCGAAGATCTGTTATTAGGTCCATAAACATCTAGGATTGTTATATCCTCTTGATAAATTGAACCCTTTATCACTATTTATAAAATAACTTTTTATGCCTCATAATCTTTTCTCAAAAGTCTACTTACCATGCTGACCAGGAGGAAGATAACACACATTATCAATATCAGGATGAGAGGTGATATCACTACAGATCCCACAGATAGGAAAAGGATAATAAAAAATATCAACAGCTTCACACACAAAAAATAAAAAAATAAAAAATAAAACAACTTTATGCCAATAAATTCAACAACCTAAATGAATGGAAAGATTCCTTGAAAGACACAAACTGCCAAAGCTCACTTAGGAAGATGTCTATTAAAGATATTGAAAATTTTTTGATTTTGTAATTAAACTCTTTCCCACAAAGAACACTCCAGGCCCAGATAGTTTCACTGGTGAATTGTACCAAACACTTATGAAAGAATTACTATGAAAGCCACGCAAATTCTAGAAATTTGAAGCCGGTTCCTTCCCAACACATTTTATGAAGCCAGCATTACTCTGATACCAAAAAGATCAAGGACATTATAAGAAAACTGCAAACAAACATCCTTCATAAACATAGTTGCAAGAATTCTAAGGTTTTAACATATAATATCCAACAATACATAAAATGTGTAACACAGCATGACCAAGTGAGTTTTACCTCAAGAATGCAAGGTTGGGTTAATATTCAAATATCAAACAATGTATTCACCATGTTAACAAACTAAGAAAGACAGACCTGTGATCACGTCAGTATTTGGAGAGAAAGTTTCTGACAAAATTTAACCTCCATTCCTGATAAAAATCTCTCAACGAACTAGGAATAGAAGAGAATTTTCCCAACCTGACAAAGGATATCTATGTAAACTTATATGGGCAGCAATAGTTAATGGTAAAAGACTAATGAATACTTTCTCCTTATGATCAGGAACAAGGCAAAGATATCCACCCTCACCACTTCTATTCAACAGTACACTGTTGGGTTTTAGCCAGTGAATAAGGAAAAGAAACAAAAGGCATCCAGATTGTAAAATATAAATGAAACTGTATTTAGAGACAACATTGTCATCTAAGTAGGAAATCCTACAGATTCTATTTTTCTAAAAAGCAACTAGAATAAATGTTAACATGGTTATAGAATACAAGATCAATATATAAAAATCAGTAGTATTTCTACATACTAGGAAGGGGGAAAAGTGGAAAATAAATTTAAAGAACCATTATCGATTACATCAAAGAGTAAGAAACACATAGGTATAAATTTTAACAAAAATGTCTATACAGCAGTCTGTATACAACAGAACATTGGGAGAAAAATTTAAGAAGGCATAATAAGTTAAATGATATAACAAATGAAATACTCAATATTGTTAAGGTGTTAGTTCTCCCCAAATTGATCTATAGATTCAGCACAATCCCAATCAAAATTCCACCAGACATTTTGTAGAAATAATACAATGAAATATAGTAATGAACCTCCCTAGTGCCCAGATCACGATGATGGAATACCATTTCCTACCAAAAGAAAATAGGGCTTCTTGGTGAAATAACTGACTCTAGGTCTTTGGCAGGAAATGAATAAAATGAGCCTGAATGTTTTGTTATCCCACATAGCAGGAAAGCTAACAAAGTTTACCAGGGTCATGCCAAAAAGATTCAGTTGCCAATTTAAAGAGCCTCCCACTGATGAAACCTGGGGTAACTTAAGCTTCAATAAGGTTGGAGCTTATCAAGTATGTTTCAATCCATGAGTCCAAGACAAAATAATTTAAAGAAATTAATTGGCCACCTTTAGAGAATAGTTAGAAACTAATTCATAATCTTAAAAATGGATAAATAACAGAAATGAGTCAAGCATTTATCCTACCTTTCTTATTTGAACCAAACAAATGAAGGGTAGTGTCTCTTTAAACAGAGGAGGGGCCACTTCCCTGGTGGCGTAGTGGTTAAGAATCCACCTGCCAATGCAGGAGATACAGATTCAAGCCCTGGTCCGGGAGGATCCCACATGCCGCAGAGCAACTAAAGCCGTGTGCCACAACTACAGAGCCTGCGCTCTATAGCTTCTGAGCCACAATTACTGTGCCCGCATGCCACAACTCCTGAAGCCAGCACACCTAGAGCCTGTGCTCTGCAACAAGACAAGCCACCGCAATGAGAAGCCCGCGCGCAGCAACGAAAGAGAAGCCCCCACTCACTGCAACTAGAGAAAAGCCCGCAGGCAGCAACAAAGACCCAACGCAGACAAAAATAAATTTAAAAAATAAAAAATAAATAGAGGAGGGGCAGTATCTCTTTCAAGTGTATACCCAATCAATTAATTAACAATCTACTTTGAGAAAACAGAATTGGAAGAGAAATATTAAATGCAAAACCAAGGGCAAAGTAAGTTGAAATATGACTAAAACAATGGAAGATTTCAAGGAAGCAGTGCATTTCACTAACAGTGGGGTGTGTTTCCAAAATATAAGAATCAGCTGTAGGGAAAAGCAGCATCTGAGACTGCTAGAAAAAAATGAAAGGAAAGTCATAAGGGCTATGAAATAACGTGTCAAATATAGGATATGTAGTCCTACTGGGTAGTCTAATCTCTCTTAAATTAGCGGTCAAGTCACCCTCTCATAGAAACCTTAAATTATTTGCAGTGAGTATAGAAAAAAAGCAGAGGGAAGAGGCCAGGGCTTGTTGTATACTACTGTTGACTGCATGCTATGGAATTAGGAGACAAAGTGTTGGTGTCCGTGTGTTTGCAGAACGGGGTGGAGAAGAGACAGAAGAAAGCCTGAAAAACTGCAAATGGTCAAGTACCTGTAATAGACCAAAGGTACTGGAAAGGGCACTCTTGCAATAGATAATCATAGAATTCTACCAAATAGCCTGGATGAAACCAAGACACTAGGATGGTTGGAGATGCCAGTAAGGGGCAGAGAAGAGCAAGATTGGTAGGTAAGATTGGCTGTGAGAAAAATGTAAGAAAACGGATACCATGTTTTCATTCAACAACATTTACCAAGAGCCCACAAACTGCTTAATCCGGTAGAGAAGTTCCTTAGAACAAGGAGGGCCAGGTGTCATTGTGATGGTCTGGGGGTACAGTGGGGTTAAACTGAAGACCTTGAAAAGGGACCAAGAAGTGACATGACATTAGCAAGGGATTTTGATGTTAAAGGGATGCACAGGGATATAGGAAAATAATAATTGATATTGGCTTGATTGTTTTTGTATTCTTCATTCCTCAAAGCTCAAAGAGAGATGTGGCCATATTGTCAACTGTATTAAATTCGTATCTGTATTACCGACGATGCAGTAGCTTGCTATTTTGATCCAAAGCTGGGGAAGATGAGGGTTATTAGTGTATAGTTTTACTACTGTTACATTTCAATATTACATTTTAAAAAACACTTAATAGACATTCCATCTTATGATTCAGATCTTTCATAAAAGAAAAGCCCACTACACCCACAGATGTGCCTACTAGAATACATCAAGTCATGAGAAAAACACATTAGACAGTATGTGAGCGTTTTATTAATCATCCGATAAGGGGATTTTTTTGAAAATGCAATGACAGAGGCTGTAGTCACTTTCCTTTGAACGTGTGCTGACTTCTGCTGTCTGTTGTTCTCATTTGTCAAGTTTCTTAATGTTCCTCTTAATACAGTGTCTTTATTTAGTTCTCCCAAAGGAATATCAGCAATTTCTGGGAGCAAGAGGAAAACTTTCTGTCAATTCTGCATAATGACCGAAACAGGGTGACTGAATCACTTAATTGAAGCTCTAAGGCTCGTAATGTGATGCATATTAGGCCCTGTTCACTGTGAAAAGAAAACAGTGGATGGGCATTCACATAGGCAGTAAGAACAGAGAACCAAGTCTTTTTTGTCTTTGTTTGCTTTACTTCTCTGAAGGTCGCACAATCCACAAGGAATCCCCCCCTCAACTTTTTAATAGCCAAAGGGTGATAGGTGAAAAAAAGGGGGAAAAAAAAAGACAAGATGTAAATGAAACAGAAGCACATAAATGCCTTGCATATAGATTTTTATAATCCCATAATTTTCATTAGCTCACAAAATTTCCACTAATCCTGTCCTCACCTGTTGGCATCAGAGCAAAGCTGCAGCTGTGGAACGTGCAACTGCAGTTATGGGATGTAACTGCAGTTATGCTGATGCATTAGTCATATTTTCAAATGTAGCTAACTTTGAGTCTATCCTGAAAGCTTGCAGTTCCCAAATCTATTGGTATGTACTTATTTGATTAACTGGTATAAGAAACACACCAATGCCATCTAACGGTAGTGGGTGATCACAGCTTCAAGTCACCTACACACCTAAATAGTCACTTTGCTCTTGGTCATTTGAAGGCATTACTGTGTCACTTGGAAGACGCTGAAGCTAAGTCTGCTGACTCTGGAAGCCTCAACTCTCAACTGATAAAGCTTCAACTCATTTTTTTAAATTTATTTATTTATTTATATTTTGGCTGCGTTGGGTCTTCGCTGCTGCGCACGGACTTTCTCTAGTTGCTGTGAGCGGGGGCTACTCTTCGTTGAGGTGCGTGGGCTTCTCATTGCAGTGGCTTCTCTTGTTGCGGAGCACGGGCTCTAGGTGCGCGGGCTTCAGTGGTTGTGGTGCACGGGCTCAGGTGCTTCACGGCATGTGGGATCTTCCCGGAACAGGGCTCGAACCCGTGTCCCCTGCATTGGCAGGTGGATCCTTAACCACTGTGCAACCAGGGAAGGCCCCTCAACTCATTATTCAATCCAATCTGAGAAGAATCAAGCTAAGAGTGGCAACAGAAACTCAGAGGGCATATTTAAGAATACAGTAAAAATCCTATTATCTGATTCAGAGTTGACGGTTGATATGCTAATTTTTTAAATTTTAACGGTTAAAGGAAAAATAATTTTTAAATGAATTCATATATTAAACATTTTACCTCAAAATGTAAATACATATTCATTCAATAAATCTAGTATTAATTTGTTAGAGGATGGCATACTATTTTCACATCTAGTTCCTCCATGTTTATGGACCATATTGCTGACTGTTGTCAGTTCAAGCTGTGGTCCAATATACTGTAAAGGGGCATTTTTTTGGTTACAACATGAGTAATGTTTGCCTCTTGATTTGTTGTGATCTTTTCCTTCATATTCAGCTCCATCTTTTCTTCTTTTAGCACGTGTGATTTCTACATCCTTCAGTTTCATTTTCCTATAAATTATCACCCTCGACCCTGTTATACACCATCCTAAAAGTCACTAGAACCCTTGACTTGCGAACAGCAAACTAATAAACCATGTCCTTTACTTTCTTCTTGTACATTTAGATTTTCTGCAGTGGGTGTCAAGTTCAGGCCAGTTTTCTCCAAGATGCAGTATATGCTGCACTGGAAACTATTCTACTCCAATAATATACAGAGTATCTATCACGTTGACGACTCCCAATAGTTCTGCGCTACCTACATTATCTTATCTGCAATTGTTCCCAAAATAAAAGTCAAAAACTTTCACTGGTATTATTCTATAAACATTTCAGAATTCCTTAACCCATCACTGACTAGCTCAAAGAGGTTATATCTGCTGGGGAATACATGGCATTTACATCCCCTACACACTCCTTAAAACTGGGATATGAAGGAGTGATAGCTAAAAGAATATATCCCTTTTAGTATTTTTTCAGTTTTCTTTAGAAAATGTACTATTTCATAAAAAACAAGTTCTTTGTAGAGTTCACCCATGCCATGTTTTGTGGGCTATAGTAAATGAGTGAAAGCAAACAATTCGTACATTTAAGTGCTCTAGGATTTTTGGCTTGGTCAGTAACCTCATGTGGCAATTTTTAGGCTCCAGATGGAAGTTGCAGGCCAGTGCTGTGATGTTTCTTGGGATCTTCATGATGTGCACTCTACTTTTCGTGTAACTGTTTTTATAAGCTGTATCTTACACTTTGGGTCTGTTTATATTATAAAAATATTCACCAATAAAATATTTTGATAAATGATTCACTAATCTGTAGACTATAATCAACAGGTTGTTCAATGGATAATTTCTCCCTTCTGTTGCCCAATATGCAGCATCTTTATTTTCTTCCACCATCCAAGCCACCTATTTGCTATAAAATATTTGCTACCAAACTTTTGATATAAAACCAAGACTTTTCTTTCAGTATAAATCCACCAACTGGACTATCACACTATTTTTCTTGCATGAGCTGCAAGTAAGATACTGTCTATGATCTCCAGTTCATTTAAAGTACAGCAAGGATGTAAAGCAATCTAAGAACAGAACACTTCTGGTTTTGTGACATTTTCCAACACTAAACATCTAATCTGACAGCATTTTTAACAGCATGCCTTTGAGTTTTTCTAAAGTATTTAATGTTATTTTCACAGAAACTCTTCACTTAACACTCATAATTCATCAGTTTACATAACATTTAACCATACTGCATAGGTATAATATCAAGTAAAATTGGCATAAACAGGCTTGAGAACAGACTTGACTCATTCTAAGTATATAACTCAAATTAATAGCACAAAAGTGCCTAAGAAAGAAGCTTATTGGCTGCAAACACTATGTAGTGAGCACTACTCAACATGCCTTATGGAGGGAATAATTACATTGGGACCAATTTTTAGTACCTTACTCACTCTTGGTAAAACTGTGTTTCCGAAAATACGATGCTATTCTAGAACAGTCATGTGTTGGCACCCCGATATGACTTTTTGGGGCCTAAGTTCCAATTTGGGAGTCACTGAGAATTTGGGGCCTGAGGTACAGTATCCAGGAGAGCCCTGAAATTAAAAAAAACTCCTGGAGCTGAGCCAAGAGTAAACTTTCAAAAGGAATGGGGTAGGTCAAACATGTGATGTTACAGTACTTGGAATACAAGCCCACAAACCAAACCATTTTGGAAATGACGCCAGAGTTGAAATTACAACTTGAGGGAGATCCATGCTTTAGGATGAGATGTTTCAAGAGGAGAAATAAACTATGCAACACTGATAGCTAAATGAGGTAGTCTAAAAAGCTCCCATGTAAAGTTATAAACCACATTTCTTCAGAAATTAGGTACCAGTGAGGAAGTGGAAAAAAGAAATGGGAGACAGTCATCCTGCTCAGATTACTTCAAGGTTTCTGTATTACAATAAGTTCGCATTACACAGCTGCAGTATATGCTAGGCGCTCTTTAGTACTTCACGTGGACTACCCTGTTTAACCCTTATAATCACCTTACTAAGTGGGTTTTCCAGGTGAGAAACTAGCACTTGCCCAGGTGCACAAAGTTAGCAACAGGCTAGGATGGGTACTTGACTGCAAAGGTCATGATCTTCCACTCTGCTATCCTGCCCCTCAATGACACTGCAACTTGCTCAAAACTTCCTTCCAGCATCACCAAGGAAATCTCAAATCACCACTGACTGTCTAACAACAACAACAACAACAACAAAAAACAAACCTATTTGCACATGTAATCATTTTCAATTATTTCCAGCTTTGGAGACTTCTGAAACCTCCTTAATGAGAGGTAACTTTGGGTGGGCAATGGTGAGCACCGGAAGAAAAAGCCACAAAAACATGCGAATTAAAACAATTTTGTGTTCCCAAAAACTTATATACGAAATTAAACAAAAGAAACACATAACAGATGGAATCCTTACCAACATTAATCATAGCCTCTCTACTATTTTACAGAGGTTTGAATTCATATTTATTCTTACTAATTTTCTCACCTTTTTAGGCAGCAGTAATCACTGTTATCACTTTATGCTACCACTTCTGCATCTGTGAAATTTCTAGAAAGATTTATCACTTCTCTTTCTGGGTCAATTAATAGAATAGTTTGCAACACTTATAAAACATTTTAAAAGACAAAAATTGAATTTAAATATCAGAGAAAAGACAAAGGAAAGGGTAGCTTTACCAACACTTTTCCTACAGCATTTTTTTAAATGAGAATAGACCATGAAAACACCGCACTTCACATATCAAACCAAAATTGTTACCAAGCAGTTAACCTTTTTTTCTTTAAGGCTAAATTCAGAGAAGTCATTTCCATGTTATCAAGAAAAATTGACATGGAGAATTCTTAAGCTTAAAAATCCATGGAGGTTAATTCCATTGTATACAGAGTCAAAAAAAAAAGTTTATAGCTATGTGATGGCATCTTAGGGCTCCCCCAAAATCAGATCCTAAGATAAAGTTACAGGTAGTCGATTTGAGAAGTGGTCCCAGAAAGCACCAGTAAGGAAGTGGGGAAAAGAAAAAAAAAAAGCCATATAAGGGTGCATCGCTTAGCGGCTTACCTGACACACACCGGGAGCGCAGAGCTGCTGGGACCCTCCGAGACTCTCCAGAACACACGCCTCAGAACCTACACACCTGAGGACTGGGAGGTGGGGTATTTATCTGCCAACTCCCAGCCCTCATTGGCGGAGGGTTGAGCACAGAACCACCTCCACCCTTATAGGCTGCACCTGTGCCCAGCCCAGACACTGCAGAGCCAGAGAGAGCCCTCAGGCAGGAGATATTAAGATGAAAAGCTTGGCATACCCAGGACTGACCTCAGCTGCAGGCAAACATAGGTGGGCTGATAGAATATGTGCGGGAGCAGCAACAACGCCTGACACGGCTGGTAATGAGTAGTTTTTCTTGAGCTTCCATCATCTTGAGTGTGGAATTTGTTTTTACACTGTTCATCACAGACCCAACTGTTCACAAATACTGGCTTACCTAAATCAGAATCTTTGCTGACAGAACAGACTAGAGACTCTGAGTAACTCTCCCACTGCAAATGACTAAAAATGCTGGGTATAATAATTTCAAATAAAACTCAGATGCAGAGCTGGGCTAATAATAAGGACACCCCTGACGACAAAAGAAAAGTGGAAGCTGAAATCCAGAAATATAAGCAAGTGTCAAAGTCAGCTTTGGTCCTACCAAACCCTGGTGACATTGACCACCTGCTCTGACTGCAATACAGTGGTGTGTGAGGGACAGAAGACTAGGACTTGGGCCTTCCCAAGAAGAAGAGACTAATAGAAGACACCCACCTCCGTCCCATAAAATTAGAACACCAAAGAGCCATTCTCCAAGAAAAGGTGCCTAGAAATAAATGCACCGTGTAGAAGAAAAATGGAACTGGCTTGATCTTGGTGCTGGGAGTATCTATTCAATATTTTTAAATAAACAGAACCAATTACTTAACTAATTAATTAAACCCTAGGAGGCCACATAACATTTGTTGAGAATATTTAAATACTATGTTCTACTTTAATTTCAGAAATCCTAATGAGGTCCATTTAGAGTTGTTTACTGTCTAAAATTTATAGGGACAACCAAGAAGTTAAAATATTTTAGAGTGCAATTTTCAGAATGTATGCTTCAGGATATGAAAGTCTCCATTTTCCATCTTAGAAAATGATCACTCAGTCTACCACTAAATGACATAGACCATGCATAGCCACTCCCTCAGACTCGATCTTGAGTTCCTCGCTGTTGCACCTACATGTCCCTCACCATGCAGACCTCTCTATAGGACTGCTTGAGCATCCTTGCACATGGTAGCCGATTTTATCCAAAACGAGTGTTCTAAGAGAGCCCCGATAACTTTTACAGTCTAGTCTGAGAAGTTACAAACTATCACTCTGCTTTACTCTATTCATTAAATGAGAGTCACTAAGTCCAGCCCATACTAGAGGAACAGGGACACTAGCTCACCTCCTGAAGAGAGGAATATCAAAGAATTGGTGGGCAATTCTTCAGAGACCAGCACTTTGGATTCTTTTAGCTCTTTCTTCTAATATCTACATCTGTATTTTAATTAATATGCTTATCATCCATTTACTTTTTATTATGGAAAATGAGGATTTTTACCACTATCCACCCAGCCACTTACCCCACCACACACACATACACACACACACACACACACACACACACACAAAGTTCCTCCTACGTCTTCTTCCCAACACAGCTGTATCATAGTTTTTGGTCAAATCAGTAATCAGTGTTTAAATTAACATGATCATGTAAATATTGTTTACAACTGAGCCACATGGTATAATTGATTTCATTTCTTTTCTAATACAACTTACTGTTTTACCTACAGGTAATTATTTTTTTTAGTTGCTTAATATTCTATGGACCCATCACAAACTTATACCCAGCTTTTTGAAAACACTCTTAATCTCCTCTCAATGTGTTGAAACAAATCAGGTAATATATCAATTGGATTTGTTTTAATTGGAGCTGGATTTTAGTCCTTTCTCTACCATTAGTTGTACAATCTTTCACAAAAGATGAAGAAACCTTTCGTCCCTCTGTTTCTTCATCCATCAAATAAAGGCAGAGGTCAAAAAAGCAACCGTTCTTGATGCAAAGACTTCATGTAAGAATCAACTGAGAGGCCAATATCATTTAGAAAAGAAAATATATTTGAATTCTAAAATTCTGAACTTTCTTATTCTGAGATATGTCTAAAACAATTGGCTTTTTTTCCCCGCTAGAATTCAATAAAGACAAGTAGAGCTGACAGAAGCATGAACGATATAATGCCAATCAGATGGTTTTGCCCAAGGTAATTCAGGATGAGCTCAAGGGACTTTCTTGACTAGTGAAGCTCATTAACATTAATAGCAGCTGCAAGTTCACATCCAAATGGGAATGTGCCTCACAGGGCAAAAATACACTAATCTACTGTATGGGCTACTCTGTCATACTCTCAATATTCTAGAGGTGAGACAAACTGAAAAAGCATTAAATGTATAAACATCACTTGCGGGTTAATTGAACTTCATTTCCATATTGCCAACCTCTTTTATATGGGAGGGGTGATTTTTAATGTAAAATCTCCATTAAGTCTTACTCTTTACAGGAGTTTACATGGTACAAGAGGTATTTTAGGTATTTTTATAAAAAATATTTCCTCTAGAAAATAAATCCTAAAAAGTAATTTTGTTTTACCCCAAGAAAAAAACAGTCATTCTACATTTCTGTAAAATATAATTCATCATTATTAAATTACCAGAGTACATGCACAATTAAACTTATTTATTAAACAGGACATATGCCAACAACTTTACAATAATCCTCTAAACCATAATAGCAGATTTTCAACTTTAATAACAACATCATGCAACTAATACCCAAAGGACTAATTTTTAAAGTAAGGGCATTTAGTAATTGAAACTGAAATTATACAATTAAGCACTTGAGTAATTTAAACATGAACATAAGGCTGTGCTGCTCTTGGCTTTAAGTCAAATTTACTAGTGGGGCTAGACTTTATCACTCTAATTATTTCTGCTCGTATCAGATCTTGCTAAATAGAAACTGAGAATTATTTGAAGTATTTTTTCATTCCTGTCTTTTCTGCTTCAAAAATACATTACTATACTCTTCTTCTAATTAAAGCTTCACACAGATAATCAAGAATAAGCCCCACGATACTTATCAAGACTCCACAGAAATTCAAAAAGAGATATTTTATTTGTATACCTATTCCCAGAAAGAGGTTTTAATATGAAAAGAAAGTTAACTAGTGAGTATATTTGCCTTGCAAGTGTTTTTAAATCATCACCTCTCCATTTCTACCCATGCTTTGTATTTTCTCCACCAAACATGAAACCCCATGTTAGTCTCATTGTCTTACCCTTAGGAAAACTCTAAAATAAAATAGGCTTTCCCGTGACAATGAACATGACAGAACAGCTTCTAACTTGGTAGAAATCATCTCTTTAATTTTTACGGTATAATTAATACTTCTGACATTATATGATTACAGTAGGATTAAGAAACGTTACTTCTTAAGTGAACCATAAAAATCATCAAATATTAAAAAATAGAACAGAAAACAAGAAACAATGTGAATATCCCAAAACAAGGCATATGCTTTAAAACAGGAAGAGGCAGGCAGACTGCCTCTGATCAATAGAGGGCACAGAGATCATGTAAATCAGGCACCAAGGAAAGATGGCTCCACCATCAAGACCTCACTAACCATCACCAAGTACAGCGGCATGGAATGGGGGGGAAAGACATTTCAAGTTCAAGGAATTGCACAAGTAAAGGTACAGCTGAGGTCTAGGGTCCGATAGGAGTAGCTATAATAGGTGAAGCTAAACAAGCAGGCATAGTTTAGATCACAAAGAACCTTGGATTCCAGGCTAAGGCATTGGGATTTTACCCTGAAAGCAATGGGGAGTCACTGTGGGGTTTTTTTAAACAGAAAATACACATGATCAGACTTGCATTTTAGAAAGATCCCTCTGGCAGCAGGGTGAACATGCAACTGAGGCAGACTAGAGTAAAAGAAAGGACACTTGTTAGAATAGTGCAGACAGCACCTGACCATATTACAACAGTCCAGAACAGCATTTTTGCTGTATTACCAAAGTCCAGTACAGCACTCTGTTACAGTAGTCTGGGCTGCAAAAAGTGAGAACCTGAACCAATACAGCAGCAGTTGAAAAAGAGAAGGGACTAGACCTCAAGATATTTAGGAACTAGATACTTTGTTCATGGTGTTCAATTGGATGTGGCAGATGAGGGCAGGAAAGAATCTAGTTTCTGATTTACGAGATTCCAGAAAAAGTGTCCCTCCTCTGGCCTTGTGATGCTGACCCCATCACCATATGCCCGCCCAGGGCCTTGCCCATCAATTACCCCATTCCATTCCTATGGCTCTTTTGCCACAACCTGTAAGATACTCAAGCCTCTCCCGTCCCAAGAAGCAAAGATGTATTAGATATCTACTCTATGTCAGTTGATCCCCCAAGTTAGCTGGAGGAGTTAGGGAAAGATGGTTTTTTTCCTTAACTTTCCCTAATCTTCAAGTAAATAGGTTATCCCAACCCCCGCAATCCATCTTCAGTGCTGATCAAATAAAACAGTCTCTTTCAGGAAAAAAAAAAAAAAAAAAGCCTTTTTGTTTAGAAGTAGCAATACCAGACACCTGTATAAATATCCTATCTGGCAAAAGATATGGCTAATGGAAGATGACATGTTAGTGATCTTCTGGGGCCATGACATGATGCTGCAGGTCACTGTCAAAGGTGCTTATTCCAGGAAAGCCAAGGAGTCAAGTCATCCGAACAGGCTGGATATATCATGCAATAGTCCCATTGTGTGCTCAGGGTTCAGTTCTTCATTTCATTCATTCAGCACATATTTCTTATGGGCTTATCACATGACAGATGCTATCCTAGGCTCTGGGTAAATAATAGTGAGCAAAATATACACAATTCCTGCCACCATGTTTAGTTTCCACACCAACACTTATAATTCTGGCATCATAAGCAAAGCCTGCTTCCCACAGGGGCCTCTATTTTCCACTGCATCTTCCATCAGAAGCAGGAATTTCTCAATATCTCATTTTCTCCTAAGATCCACTCATCTTAAAAGGGACGTTAATAGTAACATGCATGTTTTTTAAATGGGTTGATGCTGTACATGCTGTTGTATAATCTATTTATTAGTCATAGAGATAAATTTATATTAAGCTTAACATATCAAAGTTCAGAAAGAAGAGACTGATTCTCAGTGGTTCAAAGCTTAGTAACACTGGGAACTGAGTCTTCCAGTCCAGTCAACTTTGACCATCACCAGGCAGAACAGATGGGAAGATGGACAAGCAGAGCTCAGATTCTGAAATAACACGTATTGGCATTAGGAAATCAGGCACAGAGAGCAGAGGAAAATGATATGAGACAGTATGAACTACAGAAGACTGAATTTACACAAAGGATCTGTACCAATGAAAACATGAAACAGCTGCCACTGCTCAAGATCAGAATCATTCTAAGGGTGGAGACAAGTCAGGGCCTTCAGGTAAATAGGAGTCCTTATTGGCAATAACAAGAGAAAAAAAACAAAGAAAAAATCCTTTACCAAACTATGTCCTTGGACAGTCATGAGCAATCTTTTTTAGGCTAGGATAATTTAAGAGACATCAAAAGGGTTGAGGTTTGCTTTTTTTTTTAATACAAAATATTTATTGTATTTAGTCCTGTGGAGGAGTAAATCACAAATTCTTAAAATACAGATTGCTTACTTTACTGAATAGAAGAATGTCGAGAAAAATGACTGTGCCTTTTAGCCACTAAATTCTAGCATTTGTGCATATTTGAGAGGTAGAGACACAGAGGCAGTTTTCTAATCTTGCATTTTGCAGTGAGATCGAGGGCCATATGGTAGAGCCAAGGAGGCCTCCAGCAGCCCTGAGGCTGTGGGTTGCCTCATCATTGCCCCAGCTACTATACTAGGCAGTTTACACACAATATCTCATTTAATCCTAGGATGATGCTAAATATTGGACCAATGTGCCACTGGGTAAGTATGTGACAAAAGATAGAATATCTAGCAGTTCTATTTGCAGTCTGTAAACATGTAATTCCTCTTACACATAGATGAATCGTGAGCTTATTTTAAATATCCCTGGTCTACCCTGACCAGCAAATGAGCAACACCTGGTAAAATTAATGCAAAAACAGAGTAACAGGACGTTACATCAAAAAAAGAAAAAAAATTTTCTTTGCCCATATAAGCACCTTCAAAGATTTCAGTCTAAATAAAAGAGAAGAACTGTCCAACCAAGAGGGACTATAAGCCACTCAAATTCATTACCAAGGAAAATTGGAGAATCACTTTCAGAGGCACATAAAGAAACTAAAGTCTTCTATGATTAAGTAGCCTTTCAAAAAAATCCCTTCTAGGATTAACATACTGCAACATTTTCTATGTTGCAACACTAAAGAAATTAATATCTAAAGGCTTGATCCTAGCTGTATTTAGAGGGGAGCCCAGAGAGTTAATTTATTTTAAGAACCCATAACAAGATCTACACAATTCAACATTCACTTCTTCATTCAAAGGTCACTAAAATGCATATGTCAGATATCTGCTGATTTCTTTTAACAATGCTGAATCTTAAACCCAATAATTCTAAATGTAGCTCTAATATAATCTATAAATGACCTTACTAAGTCTTTCTACATCCCATAAAAGTATATTAATTGTATCATTTTATTTAAGTTCCCAACTTGCTGTGATGTATTAGCATATCAAAATTAACTCAAAAATAAAAAAAAATTTTTAAAAATGGGCTTCCCTGGTGGCGCAGTGGTTGAGAGTCCGCCTGCCGATGCAGGGGACACGGGTTCGTGCCCCGGTCCGGGAAGATCCCACACGCCGCAGAGCGGCTGGGCCCGTAAGCCATGGCCACTGAGCCTGCGCGTCCGGAGCCTGTGCTCCGCAACGGGAAAGGCCACGACGGTGAGAGGCCCACGTACCGCAAAAAAAAAAAAATTAACTCAGCGAGCTGTAATCATTTCACTTTCTGAACCAACTTACCAGGACAATTTTGATAAAATTATAGTACCCCCTTGTGGTGTTAGCTTCATACCCTACTAGAATGTTTTGGAACATTTTATTTTTTAAAATCTTCTTCAACTAAGATCAGTGGATAACTAATTAACCTTTTCTAAATTCTAATAAAATCTTGGGAAAATGAAAGGGGCTATCACTAGATTGTGATAACAGATGAGACAGTGTGGCATTTCATCATAAAAGTAAGACTATTTGGAGCCATGCATATTATTTTTAACAGAAGGAAAACACTTATAAGAAATATTATCGGGCTTCCCTGGTGGCGCAGTGGTTAAGAATCCGCCTGCCAATGCAGGGGACACAGGTTCGTGCCCTGGTCCGGGAAGATCCCACATGCCATGGAGCAACTAAGCCCGTGCGCCACAACTACTGAGCCTGTGCTCTAGAGCCCGCGAGCCACAACTACTGAGCCCACGTGCTACAACTACTGAAGCCCGTGTCCCTAAAGCCCGTGCTCTGCAACAAGCGACGCCACTGCAATGAGAAGCCCGCGCACCGCAACGAGGAGTAGCCCCTGCTCGCCACAACTAGAGAAAGCCCGCGTGCAGCAACAAAGACCCAATGCAGCCAAAATAGTAAAATAAATAAATTTAAAAAATATATATTTTCTATGGACTGATTCATACAGCCAAATTAAAGCACACAATTCTAAAATTACTCACAGGATTTTAGTTTGCCTTGCAAATGAATTTAAATAACTGAAGGAGGGGAAATGATGTTTTTGAATGGTAAGCCAATATAAATTCTTCACAAATCAGGAAGGAAAAAGAAAGTTGGTAAAATTTAAATACAAAGATTTTTTTTCTCTCACAATTCACCTAACTCTCCTCTATCAGATCCAAATTAACTGTATATTATTGTCATTACTTTTACTGACATTTATAATATTATTTAGCAAAATGAGTAAGACTTTTTTGGCACATACTTTGATACAAAGATTTTCCTAGTGTTATTTTATTTTTCCTATCTTTATTTGCTTTCCTACCCCCCACTTCAAAAAATCCTCTACTCCCATCTCCTGATTTCCTCACTAATTGATTTTCATCCTACTCTAAAACGGGCTTTTGACAATAAGGCAAGGAATCATGGACTGAATGAATGAATGAGAGAGAGACAGAGAGAAGACTATCCACAATATTTTGGCAAGCCCTAGAACAATTCCACTTAGGTTAAAGGATCTTATAAGAGATTCTGTGATCTCACTGGAAGAAACAGAAAAAGATCTTACCAACAAGTTAATATATTTAGATCCACTGTCAATGAAATGGCAATTTCATATTCATAGAATGGCCAAGTACCTTACCAAGGAACTAGAGAATAAACCAGTTAAGTTCTTCAAAGCAGTCCCCCTTTTGCATTCAGAAGTGAAGCAGTTTATCTCTGGTTCAAATCAGTAAGCAATTCTAACTAATTTACAATGAAACTATCAAGAAGCTTTGTTTCAATTTAGTTCAAGTTCAGGTTCAATAAAATAACAGTTCTAGTTCAATTCTGGGAATGTGGAAAAATATTTACTAGTTTCTAATTCACATTCCATTGGCTTTCTGATTATGATTTAAAATAAAGAATATTGAATTTTACTCATTTAGGTTTTCAGGCAACATTTTTTAAGCCCTTACTGTTTCAGGGACTGTCGTGGATGTTGGAATAAAAAGATGAATCGAGCAAAATTCCTGCCTTAAAGAATATCATAGTCTAGCTAGGAAACAGTTAAGTGAACATGTGTAGTGATATGGAGAAAACTGTACTATCACAAGAGCTACAATAAGAATTTCTTATAAGGGGACATCACCTTGGTTTAGAAAATGTCTTGATGAGCCCCTAAGGGTATGCATCCACTAAAGGGCATCCTAAAATAATAAAAAATGGTCACTAAACTTCCTTCTACGGTCAGCGGGTCCTGTTTTCCCTCTTCCGGGTTGGGTACCACTGCACTTGGAGGACTACATGGAGCAAGCTAAATTGTTCTGCATAACACAGAACAGCAACTGAGAGTCCAAAGAGTATAGACAGATGTGCAAGGCAGAAGACACAACTGGCCCAGGGCCATGACACACAACTCCAGGGAGCACCACATACATCATTTTCTATCCCAATGGCATTGTACTAGCCAGCAGCCCTGCAAAAGCCAGAGGGACTGGGCAGTGCTGGGCAGTTAAAGAATCCCTACTGACCAAGAAGAAATTTGAGGCAAGAGTAGAAATGTCTAGAAGGGACTTTTGTAGTTATTTGCCTTGGAGTAAGATGTAAACCCTTCTTCTACCTCCCCTCCAAAAGCATCTTTTCCCTTAAGACTTTTATACAAGTGAATTTGAATTTTTACTATTGATTTTTGTTTCTCTGTAGTAGCTCACGTTTTGTTGTGGCGATGGCCACTTTAGTTTGTGAGCCCAAAGCAGCACTGAACTTCACGTCCTCATGGACCCAGGGCATACACTGATCATGATGATGCTGGACCCAGAGGACAGGAGAAAAGCTGATATCTGAGCTACACAGTTATAATTCTAAAAGTAATAAAAGCTAAAACAAAGGTGCTGTAAGAGAATAGAAAAAGAAGTACCTGCTTTGCCTCAGGGAAACAGAAGCATCACAGAGAAAGTGGCTTTTGAACTGAGTCTTGAAGGATGAACAGCAGTTATCCAGGAAAAGAAAAATGGGGAAAGGCATTCAGCAGACAACAATGTGAACAGAGAGGGGGCATTTAGAGATAGCCAAGAAACCAAGGCTGGAGGAGAAGGCATTCCTGTTCCATTCCATGCCATTGGTAGGCTTGTTCTGAAAGATTGTCAGTGAAACCTGTTAGTTACACACCATTTACATGTTTGTGAGAACAGGTGTCCCCATCTACCTACTACCCCTCTTTGTACTTCCTTTAAAAAAACTTCTTGAAAAAAACTTGCTATTGCTCTATAGTGGATTATATATTTTTGTCCTCAGCGTTTCCTTCCCTCCCCATTCATCCCACAGTACCCTTGAGATTGGAGTACAGTACCCCATCCCATTGACTTTGAACTTGGTCATGAAACCTGTTTCAAACAATGGAATGTGGACAGAAGGGTCGGTGTGCCAGTTCCAAGCTAAGGCCTTAAGAGGTATCTTGTGCTTCTGCCCCACTTAGCCACAGGTCCCAGAATAAGGAGACACACTGATGTGGGCTGAATTGGGTCCCCAACCCACCAAATTCATCTATTGAAGTCCTAACCCGCAGTATCTCAAAATGTGACTATATTTGGAGATAGGGTTTTTAAAGAGGTGAGTAAATTAAAATGAGATGGTTAGACTGGGCCCTAATCCAATCTGACTGATGTCCTCATAAGAAGAGGAAATTTGACACACAAAAAGATACACAGAGGAAACAAAGGACACAGGGAGGACACAGTGAGACGCTGAAAACTGCAAGCCAAGGAAAAAGGCCTCAAAAGAAACCAAATTTGCTGACACCTTGATCTTGGATTCCTAGCCTCCAGAACTCTAATTAATTTTGGTTGTTTAGGCCACCCTGTATGTGGTATTTTGTTATGGTAGCCATAACAAATTAATACACACATGGAACTGACCTAACCCGTTCCTGTAGCCTGAAGCAGAGCCAAACCACAGATCCATGAGCAAGAAATAGCCCTTATGGATGTAAACCACTGACATCTTGGGGTTGCTTGTTACGCATTACTATTGAGGCAAAAGCTGACCAACACACTTTCATTTCTCAATTCACAGCTGTTTACCTTCTAAATATACCAAGAAGTTGCTATTGCTAAAGAACATCATGTGTGTTGGTGTGAAACAATTAATAATAAAAGAAATAAACCAAAGGAGAAAACATCAACAAACTAAATGCTAACAGAGACAGCTTCTTAGTCTTTATTTACTCTGATTTTTCTTCTACTTGTCCTTGGAGGCCATTTGGTATAGTCAATAAGACTGTAAGATCTAATCACTTATACGTGGAATCTAAATAATGATACAAATGAATTTATTTACAAACTGAAACAGACTCACAGACATAGAAAACAAATTTATTGTTACCAAAGGGGAAAGGGGTGGGGAGGGATAAATTAGGAATTTGGGATTGGCAGACACCAACTACTCTATGTAAAATAGATAAACAACAAGGTCCTACTGTATAGCACAGGGAATTATATTCAATATCTTATAATAAACTAAAATGGAAAAGAATCTGAAAAAAGAATATATAACTGAATCACTTTGCTACACAGTAGAACTAACACAACATTGTAAATCAACTATACTTCCATTTTAAAAAATCCAAACAAAAGGGGAAAATATTAAAAGGAAAAAAAAAGTGTAAGATCTAGAATCAGATTACCTAGATTCAAATTCCTCTGGCTTTATCAATTACTAGCTTTGCAGCCCTGGGCAAATGACTTAATTTCTCTGTATCTCTGTAAAGTGAGAATACAATAATATCTACTTAAGAGTTGTTGAGAGATTAGATGAATGAATAAAAGAACTTGGAGCAACGTCTAACACATAGTATGTTTTCAATCATGTTCACTATTAGTATCACTTGACTGACTACACTGAGTATTATCTCCTGGCTCATGCTTGTCTGTCACCTTCTACCCGACTCCAAAATCTCCACCATCGCCAAAACAGATCTTTCAGAGATCTGTCCCAAGTCTCTTCTCTTTTCAGTCTGAACATTCTCCCAAGATGATCTTGTCCATTCCCATGGCTTCTGCTATATACTTACTCAAATCTATACCTTTATTCTAGACCTCTTTCTGAACTCCAACTCCACACTTTCTACTGCCTACTAGACATCTCCAGGCTCTACCTCAGAGACTGCTGGTGAAGCCCTACATCAGTTGGAGATGACCATCAGAGAGACTCTGATCCCCCTAGAGAAAAATGAGACAGAATGGCATCCAAGTAAATATACTTAGGTTTCCTATAGCCTCATAAAAATAATGTCTTAATGAAAACCCAAAGGCATGCTAAAGTCACAAGAGGTAATAATAATATTTATTGAGATCCTTTCTACACATGTTCTTTTCTAAATGTTTTATACATATTAATTCATGTACTCTTCATAGTAACTCTAGGTGGTAGGTAGGAGTATTAGCCCTATTAGATAAATAAGGAAACCAAGGCAAAAGAAGCTTATAAAACTTGTGTCATATAGCTGGAAATGGTGTTATTTTAAACCAAGCAAGCAGTCAGACTCTAGATTCTACCATCTTAACCACTATATTTTACTCTCAGAAATAAGGTCTGAACAATTTTTCAGACACTAAAACAAGCACAGCTATTATTATTTTTAATAACAATAATGGCTAACATTTTGGAGGCCAGGCACTCTTTCAAGTAAAATGCTTTACACACGTTAATTTGTCTGATTCCTCAACAATGGTATGATGTAGGTTATAGTACTGTGTCCATCCTACATATGAAGAAACTAAGGCCCAGAGAAAGAGTAAGTAACTAACCCAAAGTCACACAGTAGTAAGCAGCAGAGATAGGACCCAAACCCCGGCAGTCTCATACGAGCATCCATGATCTTAACCACTGTTGCCTCAAGAGATGAGCACTAAACTGCCTCTTGAGTAACTGCTGGCATTCCCTCTCCTGTGCCACACACCAGTATTATAGATGCCACTGGATAAAGGCCTCCCAGCTCCAGTTCCCATGAGGGCCCCCCTTTGGGGATGGACACACCCTCTCTCTCCATCTCCCTCTGGAATTGCATGAGTCTTGTCAATAATTCTCTTCGGGCAGCTCTGCTCCACCCTCTCTACACTCAGCTTCCTCTAACTTGTGGTTTCGGCTCTACCATAACTTTAGTTTTCATCTGACTTTGGTTTGCCATGGTGCTGACTCAGGCCTCTGCCCCATATGCCCCTTTAGCTCAGCTCCCTACAGCTAACTACAGTTCCTGTCTCCGAGTCAGATTCGAGAGACAGAAAATTGGATTGGGCACTGGCCAGCCAGTGCAACAGGTGACTTTGATGAGGTGTCCATTTCAATTAGCTATGCTGGATGGGAAGCTGGATTCATGTGGTGGGGAGAATTAGAAATACTCAGGCTAGAAAAGAGAAAACTTAAGAGGAGAAGTGACTTAAACTATGAACAAGCTATCATAGGAAGATACTTTTTACCCTCTCCCAGCTTTCCCTTCATGGTCAGAGTGGCAATCTCCACATCACTGATGTGTTGAAGCAGACACAGTGGGGAAGGTCTAGGAAGAGATTTCTGCCTAGGCGAGGTGGTGGCTTTAGGTAACCTCTAAGATTCCTATGAATTTGTGGAAAATTAAGCACTAGTTGAAAAATGTACCAAAAGCACCTTAGATAAGCATTTTAAATATCCTCCAAAATACCAGCGTTCAGATTGTCTGCTGAAGTTTCTCCACCCAGTCAGGAAGTTACACTGAGATGGCATGTGCAAACAAGAAGCAAAGGGAGGCACTGCACTGCAGAAGGAACTTCACCAACCCCATCCTTCAGTGGTACACATCACCCTAACGGCCATGAGTCCTCCCTAATAAAATAAAATTCAACTCCATCCACTAGAATTACAATTAAATGACTAATTAATAGTTTCCAGACTCCTTGAATGTCTTGTTATAAGGGAATCTGCAATCACCTATGACTGAATTCCAATTGCTAAAGATTTATCTACTGCCTACCCTGTACAACCATGTGAGTGCTATACCTGACCAAATGCAAGATCCAAAGATGAGACTCACACTGCCCCTAACTTCCAGGGCCCACCATCCATGGAAGAAGGAGAGATGCACT
Source organism: Physeter macrocephalus (assembly GCF_002837175.3). NCBI lineage: Eukaryota > Metazoa > Chordata > Mammalia > Artiodactyla > Physeteridae > Physeter > Physeter macrocephalus. Next base: position 39,598,578 of record NC_041230.1, on the reverse strand, counting down.
CACAAATAATAAAGAATACACCGTAACAAATGAGTGCAGTAGGAGAAGAGGAAGCGGAGAAGTTTATTCCGTGGAAGTATAGGCAGGGATTTGGGAACCATTCTCTGAAGTGATATACTATGACCTGGACCTTATAGAACACATAGGGATTGGTGTATGATTATTCCACCTGCACAGCATGAGCAAAGGCATACAGATATTAGGCACTAAAGAGGCAAGATATTCGAGGGCATATTTGGAGAACAGCAGGTAGCCTGGCATGGCTAGAAGATGGGAGTGTGGGGAGAAGAGAGACAGAGGAGGAAAGACTACGAGGAATAGCAGAATATATGTTTGGAAATGTAGGCTGGAGAACCTTGACTTAAAGATAGTTCCAAATGGAAAACGCATCTGTAATCATAATAATGAACTTTCATGTCATAATGAACTTCAACATCCAAGTTAAAAAATACTAATGAGCAGTGATGTGTCCAATATTTGATTTTAATAATAGACTCCTAAAGGCAACGAGGGAGACCCTTAAAATATCATATCCTTGGGACTTCCCTGGTGGCGCAGTGGTTAAGAATCCACCTGCCAATGCAGGCGACACTGGTTTGATCCCTACCCTGGGAAGATCCCACATGCTGTGGAGCAACTAAGCCCGTGTACCACAACTACTGAGACTGCACTCTAGAGCCCGCGAGCCACAACTACTGAGCCCACGTGCCACAACTATCGAAGCCTGCACGCCTAGAGCCCGTGCTCCGCAACAAGAGAAGCCACCACAATGAGAAGCCCGCGCACCACAACAAAGAGCAGCCCCCGCTCGCCGCAACTAGAGAAAGCCCGTGTGCAGCAACAAAGACCCAACACAGCCAAAAATAAATGAAATAAATTTTTAAATTTTTAAAAAATAAAAAATTAAAATAAAAAAAAAGATCATATCCTTGCCTTCAAGAAATACCACACATAACCCTCAAGAGAAGCCTGTAAATGGGACATCCAAGGTAAAGGCAATAGCTGAACAAATCTTTTCCTGAAGAGAAGCAATGCCCTTGCTTGCCAAAATTGCCTCTCAGGCAACTTCACCAATCCCACGTGACCTGACCCCGAATAAAGATCTCTTTCTACGCTCCCTTGCACAAGTAACGATAAAAATGTTGTGCCCATCAACCAGCACATTTAATTCAGCAGCAGCATTTAAATCTGCCTCTCATTTTCCTACCACTTTCCTAAAATTCCAGAGGACGGGGTTATTGTTAAACAGCAGCAAGCATTATTCTCACAGCAGTGCACATTAATAACAATTCAGTGCGGTGTCATGGAAGCCTGTGGGCTCTTAGCTGAATTTATTTGAAAAATAAAGTTTGGTGTTTTTTTTTCCCCAAAGATCTTTACTTAAGTCAGCATGGAACTCTTGTAAAGATAACTACCAGTAAGTCACAACTACCCAAGGAGCAGTCTTGTTATTTTTTTAATTCACTGCTCACCATGACAACATAATAAACACACCTTTAGAGGCCCATACATGCCCAACTACTGAAAATGTCACAGTTCCTCCTTCATGGTCCTCCCAGGCATAAACTTCAACTGATTTTTTGATTCTCTGAAATTCTAGTAAAACACCAATTTTCAACTGCAAGCTACTACAAATAATTCTGTGATAAATTAGCAACACAAGCCTTATTTCACAATCCACTAATAATTACTAAGCTCTTTTTCTATTTAAAAAAAATAGCAAACCAACAAGTCAACATGGTTTTGACATCTGTTTTTTCAATTTTTGTTTAGAGTTCTCTTAGATGTTCCTGTATCCTTTCATAAATGACTAATAGGAAAGATACAAGACTAATAGGAAACACAACTTTATGTAACTTCGTTGACGGTTGGTTTCAGTTAACAGCTGGTCTTTCAACCACCCAACATAAAAGCATACATTTTAGGGAAAAAAAATTGACCCCAAAACTGCTTCATAAAATAAAGTATTTCATTTTTCAAAGCTTTAGGATTATTTGAGAGGCTATAGTACTAAAAAGTCCCTTGAGTTGGGTTTTTTTTTTTAAGAAAGTTAAAAGTTTCCACCTTTAAATATCAGAGACTAGAGATTTTACAATTCAATAAGTGTCAGACGTAAAATACAATTCCCTTCAAAGCCATATATAAAAAAAGTAAGCCTCTGTAAAAAGTTTTTCCTTCCAACATTGAATTGAAGTGTGGACCTAAAATCACAGCAAACAATTATGACAGTCTTTCTGCAATGGTGCCCAGACATCCAAATTAGCCAAAGCTTCAAGTTTCCATATGCTCAGGTTGGTAACAATGCTCTCTCTGCTACCCAACAGCTGCTCCTTTTTGGTTAAGGAAATACTATAAGAAGCACACCGTGAAGCATAGTGTTCAATTTCCCACCATCGTCTGGACAGATGCGGTCCCTTCCCAAGTACACAGAGTATAACATAAAGCACATAAAAGATATGACTTCTTTATTCAAATGATTGCTTTTTTCTCCTTCTCTCTCCCATCTTCTATAGCAATGAATTTGTTTTGGGGGTGGGGAGTAAGGGGCAGATAACTTTGCTCTGAGAAATGTTAGGTGGTTTCAAGAGGAATGTCTAATGATCAGTATCTCTCAGAAAATAAAAAACCATCTCTCACTGGAAGCTTCTCATTGGGCTCATCTCTATGAAGCCTGCCAGACCCCCATATACCAGGGGTGGTTTGCTTTTTCTCCAACAGGGATAATGGGCTTTTCAGCACTTCTGCCAAATTACTGACAGAAGGACCTATTTCCCTTTCCTATGAAAAGAAACTGACAGTGACAGAAGCAAGAGAATAACTTTAACCACTAAATTATACATTGCAAAGAACGGATTGATGAATGAAATTCCCACATAATTCTGTTCCAAATTCCTTCCCAGCTAAAAGTTTTTAAGAATCACCAATAAGTCACAAAAGCACCTGGCCCGAAATTTTTTTCCTGAATTTTTCATGTCTTCTGCCTTATTACTGTCTTTTGAACACACTATTTTTCATTAATACACCAATAAGAGCATAGTTAGTGATTATATAATTGGGAAATGCCAGTAGATTTTACTTGAGTGTCCTTGTCTTTTTCTGGGACTACATTAACTACATAACTTGCTTCATTAGGAATAGCATTCACGATTTAACATTTGTGTTCATTTTCCCTAAGGTATAAACACTACCACTGTCTCTGGTTCCAAATCACTGAACTTTTTCTCAGTAATCTTTGTGCCCAGTACATCGTCATGCACAGGCGAGCGCTTAATAAATACTACTGGATGATGGATGTACTCAATTATAGAATATTCCAAAATGCTCCATTTTGTAAGCTTCCCAAAGAGCAAAACTGTTGTAGCCTTTATGTGCACCTTAGCTCAAAGTCTGAAGAATTCACTTCAAAACCCACAAATGTATAATCAATGCTCAGAGACAGCTTAAAAGTGTCTCTGTATCACACCTACCCGCCTAAAACACAAAATCTAAATCAAATACAAAGGGAACTGAAAAAATGTGTACTGGAACTGATTTCGCTTTTCAGTATCAAAATTCACTTGAGGCATTCTTTAATACAATGAGAAATTTGAAATTCAAAATCCAAATTTTTATGCTCTTTACTAAACAAACAAAACCCACGTTATTTAAAATTCCCATCAACTCCCTTCTGAAACCAAAGAAAGCGCACGCACACACACACACACACAAAGCATTGTGCAAAGAAAACTGGGAATTAATACTACAAATATGTTGGAAGCTAACTATTGTGTGTTGAAGGCAAACACGTAGCACTTTTCACAGCCAGGTGTTCCAGGTGTATCGTCAATGTTTTCATGTTAACAGTTTGTCATAAAGTGTGGCTGAGGTGGTGCCAAGTTGCCACCAGAGAAGCCTGGCGTGCCCAAGTTTAGAGAAAAGGGAACAGAGAATGTGTCTTGGTTATAGAACACAAGAATTCGTTTTATCACTTGCCTTTACCGCTGGAGAAAATGGCTCCTGGTGTGCTGAATTCCATGATAAATGTGCCCCCTCTAGTTCTTTATTGCCTCTGTAAATCACAGGACTGACAGCAGTTAATACGAAAAGCTTTTGAGTGGTTTTGAAGTTTTGCTTTGTACAAATAAAATCTCATATTAAAGACTTTGCTAGTCCTCAAGGTGCAGAAAAAGCAGCATGCGTGGGACTTCCATACTTTTAACTGTTTGTCTTTTTTTTTAATTTTCAAAACAAAAAAAATGAAAACACTTCAGACATGCAAGTTGGAAAAATAAAAGCAGATCATAGTTTAAATGGCTTTGTATACTCACTGAGTTGCCGTTGCTATTGAAATTACAACCTCTTCTAGTTTTCATAAGCTGGATATTCAGATAAATACCAGAAAAGATATGTGGTGGAAAGAAGGTTGTTACAGTAGATTTATTATTACATTTTTTACCATAATTGCATGTTTTACCTCTTTTAGCCAAAGCAAATTTTGGTTCAGTGTCAAGAAAGAGAATGCTAAATTCCACTGAACCGATCACCTGCCAGTTCTGTCATAGGTCCTGGGATCCTGAAATTCTGAAATCATGTTTCAGAATATAACTGACGTTAAAAGGAATAATGAAGCTACTTCACTGAGTAGGCTTTTTCTCAAAGAATTTAAAATACTTTGCCACAACAGCCTTACAAAGTCCTAAAGGGCAGACTTTATTATCTATACTTTCTTGCTGAGGAAGCTGAGGCACAAAAAGCGAGAAATGCCTTTTCCTGATTGTTGTTAAGTTCTCCATAGAGCCAAATATAAGGACTTACTAGAGTTGGTACTCTTCTCATAAGACCTCACTTATTTTACGGCACACAAAATAAGAATTTTCAATGCATTTTCCTCTGACAATATCTCCACAGCAGAGTAAAGAAGGGTTAGCAATCCATTTAAATTGGCTGAATATCTATCTGAACCAGAAACTGGCCAGTTTACAATGTGGGGTTTAACTTTTCTTTGCCGCAAGCCACAAGGGCAAATAAAAATGTCTTTCAAATTATCTACTTGTGGCAGCTTGCAGTTTGGTGGGCATAAAGTTAAAGCAGCTAAACAATAGCTAATGTCAATGTAGGTTTTTAGAACATTCTGATTAAGTATACATTTCACAGCAAGTATATACCCAGGACCTGGCTTTACCATTAGGATTTCATTAAGTGACATTTTACTGAAACAAATTAGAACAAATGTTCCCGAAATTTTGTTTCTTTTCTATGGTTTGCTCTACCTAGTCTAACTCTGGCCGATTCTTTCCAACGTAAATTTTCTTAATCCATTGTCCCAAGTGAATAAGAATGAACAAGATTCCAAACTCTTCCAGGGCTCTCTGTTGAGATTTCCAAACTGCACAGGTCACCCTGGGAGTCATCTGGAGCAGTCAGCACAGCAGAACTTAGATAGCTCATACTTGATCATCAGAATACTGGAGGCAAAAGAAAGATGTGTGGTTACCTTACAGAGATTATTCCATGAGACTCAGAACTCCACGTGTGCTATGAACTTCTGTGAAACACTGAAGCACTTCTCTGGAAGGAAAACCCAGGCTCTATCTGGATTATCAGGATAAATTTCCTTGAATCTCCAATTAAGTTGACCAGAAACCTGGCCCAGATCTCTGGAGATAAAAGAGTCACGTCAAGGAACCCAGGTTGTCCAAATATCATATAGGTGTAATCGAGTGAAAGTATCCAAGAGAGCATTCCTGTAGATTTATAGCACGCCTGACATTTAAGAAACTGATAAGATAGAACGGGTACTAGGATCCACAGGTATTAACCAGATTTCCCAGGGTTTAGAACAATAAGGGCCATGCCAGGCTGTTTCAGAAGGCAATAGACCATAGTCCAAAGGACCAGAGACTCCGGTGTTGGACAGAACTGGCTACAAATGTAAGCTTATCCACTTCCTAGTTTTGTGACTTTGCAAATAACCTAACGTGTCTGAGTCCCTTTAAATCTATGTCATAGCTATGACTGGTGTATGGTTAGGTTTATAAAGCACTTGCAGAGTGCCCCACAGAGAAGGTACCCAGTAAAACACTAATTAATTTATTCAACAAATATATGCCAGGAAGAGCTCTTTACATGTTATTTCACTTAATCCCCACAATTGTATTATTAGCCCTTAAGTAAAAGAGGCAGTCAGGGAGTCATTTAAAAAGAGATCCCAATCCAGAAGGGTCATCCTCAGTAGAAAGAGGCTGGAGATGGACCCTGGAATGCAGACAAGAGGCATGTGAGCTGCCCTCTGCCGTTCCCATAAGGGTCACCCAGGAGAGGGTCTCCAGAGTCAGAGCATCTGCCAAGCCCAGAGAACACCACCAGCAGATCAGGACAGGATTGCCAAGGAAGCTTTTCCTGTACTTACCCCACCTCTTCACCCTTCTCAGCCCTTCCCTGGGGTTGGGATAGGTGGGGAGGAGAAGCTCCAAAAGAGAGAGAAGTCAACCCATCCCCACCTCCTACTGTGGGCTTCTCAACCTAATCCATCACCAAGCTGGGCAAGAAGAGTGGCTTGAACTGTAATAAAGTTCAGAATGTTACACTGGACTGGTCATTTTTATTACTAAAAGTAGAATGTTATTATTTCTAGAGACAATCAGAATATATTTTCTTAAATCTAAGAGTGGCTGGAAAAGCTAAGGGATGAGTCTGAGATTTCATCCAGGTGTAGGCGAAGAACTGGCCCACAGACTGGGTCAGAGAGGGAGGGGACTAGAAGATTGTTTGCATCCTAGAGTTCTACTTTCCAACATACCATTGCTTTAATATAAAATATATTCACCTAAAAGTCCTGTAAAACTAGAAAATGAAAACGGAGGAATAAGAGCATGGCCGTCAGCCAAATTAAAAACTAATTCTGAAAATACTTGATGCTAAATTTAAAGATGAGTATTCCATGCTGACATGGAAGTTTATATGCATGAAAATTCTAAGTGAGACTCCATAGCCAAGTATGTGGCTCTACCATATTGCACTGAGATTAGTTTAGTCTTTCAATCTGGATATACTGAGCAAGAAAAGAAAGGTTTATAAAGCTCAAACTGAAGCAGACACTATAATTTGAATAAATCAGATTATGCCCTCTTTCAAATTATACTGACAGTCATTTAGGTTATCCAGGACTCCCCCTTCCTTGCCACAAAAAAAAAAAAAAATTGCTTTCCATAGAATCTGAATTCAGTAGACAAACATCAACCCATTCCTTCATTTTATCTTTCATGGACTTAACCAAAGATAAAAATAAGGGGGCTGTGGGTCTTAAGGTTTTTGTGTACTTTGCAACTATGTATAAGAATATTAAATAATTTGAAGTATTGGTAGAGCAGAAGGGAGCAGTTGGGGAGGAATACACCGGGCCTTCAGAAATATTGGTAATATTCGAACACCTCAGTTGAAAAGTGAACACATTTTATTTATGTCATTGTTCTTTATACATCACACACATATAATGGTATATCAAGCATTTCAATTTTTCAAAAGCTTTTGTATTATGGAGACAGTAAAATGATCAGTGGTTGCCAGGGGTTAGAAGGGAGAGAGGGATGATTAGGCGGAGCACAGAGGATTTTTAGGGCAGTGAAAGTATTCTGTATGATACTATAATGGTGGATACATGTAATTACACATTTGTCAAAACCCACAAAATGTACAACACCAAGAGTGAGCACTAACGTAAACTACAGACTCTGAGTGATAACGACACGTCAATGCAGGTTCATCAACTGTAACAAATGTACCACTCTGCGCAGGACGTTGGCTGTGGGGGAGGCTGTGTACCTGTAGGGTCAGGGGGCATATGGGAACTCTCTATACTTCCTGCTTAATTTTGCTGTGAAACTAAAACTGATCTAAAAAATAAAACTTATTTTTTTAAAAATGTTTGTATTGCTAGTCCCTCTACTTCTGAATGCTCATCTCTAACTGTTCAAAATCTATTTTAAGTGACACTTCCATAATGCCCTCCCTGATACTTCCTCTTGCCACAGAGGAACCTATTACTCTTCTCTATGCTGCCACAGCTCCTGAACCTTTATTCCATCCCTTCCATGGGACATGCACTGCACATGTTCATCTACCACCCTTCCTTCACTGAGGAAAAGGAAGGCAGCATCTTGGTGTTCTTTATATTTCAAACACCTACAAGAGTGTTTTGCATATAATACATATTCAATATACCTTAAATTATTTCATATTATAACATATTTATATGATACATAAATTAATATAGAATAATCAATAATGTTACAACTGAATCTGATTTTTAGCCTCAAAGAGATTACTTCTACAAAGATGCTCCCAACATCCCTGATATATTTGAAATGACACCTATCAGCATTTTAACTAGTTTTCTTTCCTTGCTGGTGAATAATTGCCACAACTATAGATATGAGCTCATTTGAAGGAATGCAAAGAGCTCTCCCTAAGATCATTTAATAGACCTATGCATAATTATCAATTTCCTCCTGAAGCTAACATTTGCTAAAAGAAAAGGGAAGATGCTATTAATGATCAAAACACTTGACTTTCTGGACCTAATCCATTTAATGGGGAAAATTCAGTTCTCTGCTCTTGGGTTACTGCCAGGTGGTCTTTTACAGGGAATCATTCTAAACTTCTAATCACAGTTCAACAACCATCTGCCAAATCATATACAGAGATTGATATTTGCCACTCTACAGTTAAACTACATCACATGTCAATGCAATCAACTCATTAGCAGACTTGTATCAAGCTTCAGTGCTCACTACCCACTTCTGCACCTCTTTGATCAAGCAGTGTATGGACCATAGTCCCTGCCTGTCTGCCAGCTGATCAGCTCAGTAATACTGCTAATATAAAATCAAATCAGCAGAAGAAGAAAGTGGTAAAAACCCCTGTGAGCACTCTGGTTCCCTCTTATGCAGAATATCAATATACTATAATCTAGCAAGCAAAGCAAATGAAATTTTAAAACTGCTTAGAGAATCATTTTCACCAAAAGTCACAAGAGGTCATTAAAAAGCACTGTAATTGCCCCTGTATTATACTTTGCTATCATTCTTCCATCTTCCTTGTTACCTGAGATTTTAAATCTCTCTTGCTGACGTAAAAACCATAAGCAAACCTGAAGTGTGACTGTCACATGCAGAATCTGAGTGTTCGAGGTCAACGTGACTTACTGGTATGCTGGCCCACTGCTCCAAATTTTATATCTCTTCTGTTCCTCAGTTATTGCCTGACATGATTTAACAACTGTAATTCCTTATTTAACGATGTCAAAGGTTTTTAGGAAATTGACTGTATTTCACCAACGATATATTTCTTCTTGATTACAGAGTGGTTAAAATGATTTTAAACCAAGACAGCAAAATAAAGCAGTAATAAAATCAATAAAAGGTGCTTAAAACATTCCTTCTATTAGGTAATGGCATTTAAAATATCCGTAGCTTGTAATGGCACTTAGGATATGCCCAAAAATCAATGAGCTAAATTACTTATTGAACTAGTTAATTTGAACATTGAGTTTTTTATGTATATTGAGAAAATGGGCTACAGAAAACTGGCAAGTAGCAGTACCACGTTCATGGTCCGATGTCTCCCTCTGCTGGAAAAATAAATTAAGCAATTTCCTCCAGTTACAGAACAAAAAGATAAAAAATTAAAAGATGTAACCTCAAAAAGTCCACAACAGACCTCTGAATCTTAAAAGGCTCCAGAAACTCATGAGAACAATACAAAATCATTACGGGTTAAAAAGCACATGCACCTTTTTAAAACTTTGTCATTAACCTGGAACATAGTACTTTATACAGTCAATATCAAACAGCAGATGAGAACCAAAATTTAATTGTTTAAAAACTCCCTTCCTAACTGTCTAACCATTATCCTAGGGTTTTTGGTATCTTAGAATAAGATTCTAAAAGCCTTGAATCCTTTCTCTTTGATGTCAGAAGGAAAAGGGTTTGAATTTTAAAAGAGAAAGTATAAATCTGTGCTCAAGGAAAAGTCCACATTCTTAGCAGTTTAATTTTATCAAAATCAAGTTTGAACTATCTTTGCAAATGAAGGGTTTTGAGAACTCAAAGTATGAATCCACTAAACAGCTTCACATTCCTCTCGCTGCGTGGGGTGGTATGAGAGTTTCCAATACTATTATTACCATTATTTTTTTTTCAAACATCTACTATTTAAAATGCTAAGTACTTTACTGAAAAGACTCTTCACTGCTTTTCAATTTCTCCCCCTGCCAGTTCAGCCCTAAGCAGGTGTTAGACTTCTGAAGAGCCTGCCTCAGGACTTTTAACTCGAACTACAAAGAGGAGCTTCAGAAATTATGATAAAAGGTGTTAAGAGAGAAATGAAGGTGAAGAGGTTATCTGACACTAACCTAAAATTGTACATAGTACCTTTTGAAAAATTATAGCTACCCAGAATATACCATTTGGTTTTGAATGGTTTTATCAATAACAGTCCATATATCTTTTTCACTCACATTTGAACACATTTCATTTATATTAGAAACAATGGGTATATTTTAAATTACATGCATTATCGGAAATTTTTAATCAGAGAGTTTGGCTCAGTCTATATGAGTTTGGTTTGGTTTTGTGTTGTTTTGGTTTTGTATATAGGGAGGCTAAAATAGAAAACTACAGAGAACACTGTGATTTTCTGCATGCTGAAAGATCACTAACTAAACAGGAAACTACAGAGAATATTGTTATCTTTTTGCAGGCTGAAAGATCACTGACCAACATATTATGGATATACCGTGTAACATATTACCCAAGTTACACAATACAGTTAACAAGTGTATGACTCTTGCAAGGTGCAGATGCTAATAAGATCACTAAGCTATGGTCCTGGCCTCCACATATACCCTAGTACTAAAGAGACACATGTCAAATGAATCATTACTATTCAGCACGATGAGCAGTACAACAGTAATAAGCACTAGGTGCTGTGCGGACCCAGAGGTCAGAGGAACTAACACTGCCTGGGGAAGGTAAGGAAAACTCCAACAGAAGAGATGACCTACTGAGTGTGATCCTTGAGAAAGACCCAGCAATTCTGGTGTTTAAGCAGTCAAGGGCAATTCAGAAAGCAGAAATGGGATGGGCAAAGAGAAAAGCAAATTCCTTTGGAAACAGATTAAATGGCTTCAGGCTGGTCTTACAGAGGATGAGAGCAATAGGGGATGAGGCTCTGAGTGGTTGGCTGAGGCCACGCTAGGAAGAGTCTTGGATACCTTCCTAAAGTTCAGATTTTATCTTGTAGGCACTGGAAAGGTTCTGAAGGATTTTAAGGAAGTCACATCAGCACTTCGCACTGGGGGAAGAAAAACCAACGCCAGCATTTTGAAAGATGGCTTGAAGGTTCTGGCTGGAGGAGGGAAGAGGCACCTGCAGGAACAAACTGCAGAAATTTGGAAAACTTGAGAGAACATCAGTGATAATGAAGCATTACCACAAACCCAGGTTAACGCCTACTTCTTTTCTGACTTCCGGATCTAAAAAAAGAAACTTCCATGTTATATGAACAACGTACTGGTTTTTTTTAAAGACTCTTGCCCTTTCCTGTTCTTGCAGAAAGCAAAAAATTGACAAACATTGCTCTATTCTTAAAACACAAAGTATAGCAACTTCAAATTGATTCAACTTGCCTTAAATTTCTCAATAGTCTTTCTAGTTGCATTAAAATTTCAACTGACGTATGTGTGCAGGTGCCCAAAACTGAAAGGTAAATACAAAACTAAAACTAGTTGCTCCATTTGAGATTAGGATAATGATTGATTTTTTTTCTTCCAACAGTAGATATTTAACAATAACGTTATTGCCCCAGCTTTTCAAATTAAAAAAAATGCTTCTTTGATTTACCATCTTGAAGAAAATAAGGTAAGGAAAAATAACTCTGTCCTTAAAAAGATGGAAAGCTTCATCTGTCTTCAAACCTTATACTTGTTTTAATACTACGTTCATAAATCTGCATCTAAAAGTCCAGTTAAAAAAATGTTTAATTTTACACCATCATCAGGAATGGCTCTGTATAGCACAGGGAACGCTGCTCAATATTCTGTAATAACCTAAATGGGTAAAGAATTTGAAAAAGAATAGATACATGTATATGTATAACTGAATCACTTTGCTGTCCACCTGAAACTAATACAACATTGTTAATCAACTGTGCCCCGAGATAAAATAAAAATGTTTAAAAATAGCATAAAAAGGGCTTCCCTGGTGTCGCAGTGGTTGAGAGTCCGCCTGCCGATGCAGGGGATACGGGTTCGTGCCCCGGTCCGGGAAGATCCCACATGCCGCGGAGCGGCTGGGCCCGCGAGCCATGGCCACTGAGCCTGTGCGTCTGGAGCCTGTGCTCCGCAACGGAGAGAGGCCACAACAGTGAGAGGCACGCGTACCGCAAAAAAAAAAAAAAGAGCATAAAAAAAGAATCAGAATAGAAACAAAAGACAAAAATGGCCTTCAAGCGCTTCCCTGGTGGCGCAGTGCTTAAGAACCCAGCTACCAATGCAGGAGACATGGGTTCGAGCCCTGGTCTGGGAAGATCCCACATGCCACAGAGCAACTAAGCCTGTGCGCCACAACTACTGAACCTGCGCTCTAGAGCCTGCAAGCCGCAACTACTGAGCCCGTATGCCACAACTACTGAAGCCCAAGCACCTAGAGCCCATGCTCCTCAACAAGACAAGCCACTACAATGAGAAGCCCGCGCAACGCAATGAAGAGTAGCCCCCACTCGCCACAACTAGAGAAAAGCCCGCATGCAGCAACAAAGACCCAATGCAACCAAAAATAAATAGATAAATTTATTTTTTTAATGGGCTTCAAGACATTTTAAAATGTTAAATAAATGAAACTAGTTGTTTGCTTATTTATATTTAATGAGTTCTTTCTAATAAAGCTGAAAGTGTGTGTAATTGAAAGAAGAGATAAATTCAAAATAAAGGTCTTAAAAAAATAAATAAATAAATAAAGGTCTTTGAGGCTCAAACCAAAGTAGCTCCCAAGGCTGAATCTGGCCTCCTGGGTTTTCTTTTATAGTCAACTGTTACAAGTGTTCCTATATCAACCTTAAAGTGTCCTGTTTTAATCGCAGCAGCCGCTAACACTGTTCCTGAAAGAAAATTAACTCTTCAGATGGGAGATTTCCTACGGTCTGCACACCGCAGTCTCTCTGGGCTTCATCCAAGACAGGTGAACTGTGCTCCATTGTGGCCTCCTTACAGGCTTTCAAAGCACAATGGAGAATGGTTTTCTAACATATTTGTACCACATAAGGGTTCCTGTGGAGCGTTCTATTTCCTGGATATAAACTAGAAATTGCTGTAATTTTTTTAGTTCTTTTTAATTTGCAGTTAAATGAAATATGACAACAAGAGGAATAGCAATCATGCAGGTATCCAGGGACAACACATAAGGCCCATCACTTGTGTAAAGCATAAAATAAGGAAAATCTCTTTAAACAAACCCAATCTTTCTGCCAACAATTAGCCTTTTGAAAAATCAAACTGACCACCAATACAAAGAGGAATTTTAAAAAACATATTTCCATAAAATAAATATACCTGAGGCAAAAGAAGGAAAAAGAAACACTCAGCAAATGCAAAAGATGAATTTCAACTCTCGTTCTGCTGGATTACTTAAAATATAAACACCAGTTAATAAAAAGAAAAAAAAAAATTTTTTTTTTTTGGCCATGCCATGCAGCTTATGAGGTCCTAGTTCCCCGACCAGGGATTGAACCCAGGCCCCTGGCAGTGAAAGCACAGAGTCCTAACCACTGGACCACTAGGGAATTCCCAAGAAAAAATTCTTATAGTCTGTTATAATATATAATAATGATAATGACCCTACACTCTAATGATAACCATGTCTAACATATGCTGAGTTCTTACTATGTTCCAAGAACTATGCTAAGCTCTCTATATCACAAGATAGACTTATTTTTGCCTGCTAAGCATTCATTCCCCCCTTCCAATTACAACATCCCCTTTTTCCTTCCCCACTCATGTGGTCATGGTGAGCTGATCCATCACAGTTGCACCATCTCCAAACTGATCCTAAACTGGACATTTAGAAAACTCTATTCCCTTGGGCACAGCAGTCAGTTCAGAGAGGCTCCCAGTCCCAGCAAGGCCAATCAAATTTCGTAAATAAAGGTTTGGAGTTCAAAACCTCCCTTCCTTTAAATATTTAAAGCTGTGACTATCTGTAGCCATCAAAATATTTCCCTGCCACTAGTAGGAAATCTGTCTGGAAATGGAACCAAAACACTGAAGGATGCTGAAAGGTGGAGAGAGAAACATCAGTAAGCCCCCTGGAACAAGCAGGGCCCTTGAACTTGCTGTTACATGAGATAATGATTTCCCTTCACTTCAGCTGGTTAGAGTAGGGATCCACTACCAGCAATTAAGAATCGTCTGGCTAGTGCACACACCCATGCAGTCACATGGGTCTACACCAACAGCCAGGGTCCTCTCAGCTGCTCACATGTCTGCAGTTAGTCCCAGCCCCTGCTGCTGGCCCTGTCCCTCACCACTGCGTGTGTGTCTGCGGCAGGCCCCGCCCCCACACAGGCACCAGCAGCTGGTCCCTACAGCCAAGCATGAATACACTGCCAGATCTGGCCACAACTGCTACCTCCACTGGTAGCAGCTGGACCTGGAGGCTCCACTGAAGACCTCAACAGCCCTTGAAGCTACTGCAGACCCCTCACAGCTCTCACCAAGGATCATGCAATTGTTGGTGTGGTGGACCCCAGCCACCTGAGCCAACAAGACACACACCCTTGGACCAAGAGGCTCTACTCACCCTCATACTTAGCACCCCACACCACTAGACCCAGGGCACACTGGGTCTAGCACACTCCTGACTGCCTTCACTCACAGGTGAAGGTTTTTCCTTTCTGAAGTCAGTCCAGAAAGTCTGGAAGAGGTGACTGCTACTTCAAAGGTAGAGACGTCTATGCAAGGCTACAGGGAACACGAGGAATCAGGGCAACATGACACCACCAAAGAAAATGGTAAACTTCCAGCACCTGCAAGGATGTCTGAACCCCAGCAATGAATACAGCTTAGACTAAAGGTGGTAAATCTTCCTTTTTTTTTTTTTCCAAATCTAGTAAGATGATCAACAGAGGCTGCAGAGTTCAAAGTATTGCTGCCATGCATGCAGGACCATGATTCCATGTTCTGGACCTAAGAAAAATAAGAACTCTTTCAAGATACTAGGGTCTGTGGGGGGCTATCTCCCTAAATTGAAAGACAAAGGTGGATTAGAGAGATATGAACAAGATGGTGGCATAGGAATTTCTAGCACACATCCTCTCCCAGAAACATCAATTGGAACAACTATTCACATGCAAAAATACCTTCACAAGAGGTAAGAATTTCAGGTAAGGGATTACAGTACCTAATCCAATTTTAAAATGAGCAGAGGACCTGAACAGAGATTTTTTTAAGACATACAAATGACTAACAGGTACATGAAAAGATGCTCAGCACCACTAATCATCAGGGAAATGCAAATCAAAACCATAATGAAATATCACCTTATACCTGTTAGAATGGCTATTATCAAAAAGACAGGAGATAAGAAGTGTTGGTGAAAATATGGAGAAAAGGGAACACTTGTGCACTCTTGGTGGGAATGTAAATTGATATAGCCACTATGGAAAAGAGTACAAAAGTTCCTTAAAAAACTAAAAATAGAACTACCATATAATCCAGCAACCCCACTTCTGGGTATGTATCCAAAGGAAATGAAATCACTATCTCAAAGCGATGTCTGAATCCCTGTGTTCACTGTAGCATTATTCACAATGGCCAAGACATGGACACAACCTATGTGTCTGTTGATGCATGAATCAATAAAGAAAATGTGGCATATATATATATTACTCAGCCATAAAAAGGAAGGAAATCCTGCCATTTTGTGACAAAATGGATGGATCTTGAGGGTATTATGGTAAGTGAAATGACAGATAGAAAGACAAATACTATATGATCTCACTTATATGTGGAAATGAAAAAAGCAGAATCCACAGAAATAGAGAGTAGAATAGTTGTTGCCAGAAGCTGGGAGACGGGGAAATGGGAGTTGTTGGTCAAGGAGGACAAACTTCCAAAAATAAGTAGAATAGTTGTTGCCAGAAGCTGGGAGACGGGGAAATGGGAGTTGTTGGTCAAGGAGGACAAACTTCCAATAATAAGATGGAAATCTAAGGTACAGTATGGTGACTATAGTTAACAATACTGTATTATATATTTGAAAGTTGCTCTTAAATGTTCTCACCACAAAAAGAAAATGGTAATTATGTGAGGTGATGGAAGCGTTAACTAACCTTATTGTGGTAATCATTTTGCAATACATATGTGTATCAAATCATCACATTGTACACCTTAAACTTACACGTTATATGTCAATTACATCTCAATAAATTTGGGAAAAGGAGAATTTAACATTAAAAAAGACAGAGGGCTTCCCTGGTGGCGCAGTGGTTAAGAATCTGCCTGCCAATGCAGGGAACACGGGTTCGAGCCCTGGTCCAGGACGATCCCACATGCCGCGGAGCAACTAAGCCTGTGAACCACAACTACTGAGCCTGCGCTCTAGAGCCTGCGAGCCACTACTACTGAGCCCGCGCGCCACAACTACTGAAGCCCAAGCGCCTAGAGCCCATGCTCCGCCACAAGAGAAGCCAAAGCAATGAGAAGCCCGGGCACTGCAACAAAGAGTAGCCCCTGATCGCCGCAACTAAAGAAAGCCCGCACGCAGCAACAAAGACCCAACACAGCCAAAAATAAATTAATTATTTTTTTTTTTTAAAAGACATGGGGTAAGGGATTAAGAGGCACAAATTATTATTATAAAATAAGCTACAAGGATATACTGTACAACACGGGGAATATAGCCAATGTTTTATATTAACTATAAATGGAGTATAACCTCTAAAAATTGTGAATCACTATATTGTACACCTGTAACTTATATAATATTGTACATCAACTATACCTCAATAAAAGATAAATAAAAATTTTAAAATTACATTTCTTTCTTTAAAAAAAAGACAAAAACAGTCAAAGGAAAATAAAATGTATTATCCTTATACTCTCATCAGATCCTCTTAAAGTTAAGTCCAGAATTAAATGAACAAAAGAAAGTAGATTTCTTATATCTCCTTCTGCATTCCTCTGAATGAATTTAGCCCCTAATAGTGGCTACGAAATCAGTTATGACTTCAAGTCAGCTCCAGTAAAAAAAAAAGAAAAAAATAGAACAACATGAAAAATACCTTCCTTATGATTTCAAGTTGTCTTCTTCATACTCTAAATATTTTAGTCCAAAAACATGCTTCCTTTAGGCTCCAATTTTATGCCTTACCTGACACATAAGAAAAATCAAAATCAATCTCTGATCTTAAAAATTAGGGGGGAAAACCCTTCCAAGGTCTTTTCATAAGTTACATGTCTACACTGCGTTGAATAGCATCACGTAAGAAATGAAACAAGAACATCTACTTTGAACCAGGCACTAAACACCAGCAAGCATGCTTTAACACATCACACAATGGGGCTGACTTACATTTCCTTAATTTAAAAGTTCTATCGTCGTAAGTAGCAGCAATCATCTCAGAGTCAAATAAAAAACAGTAAAAGAAATGAGGAAGATGCAAAAGTGTTCCCCACAGTAGGAAGAGTTTATGAAATGAAAGTGAGGGGTAGCGCCCAGAAAGAGTATCAAAAGCTCCCTAGTTATACTGGAAGGAGGCTAAGGTTCAGAGCAAAAGTCTCCTTGTCATTCTTCAGAGAGCTCAGGTCCTCTGTCGATATAGGGAAGGTAGAAGGTGTTTAAAAACAGGATAAACAATAAATAATTCACGTTGCTGAAGTATTGTTTTTGTTTACAGAAATGGCAACTTAAAGTCAGAAAACTAAACTTGCATGGATTTTAAGTCGTTTGCCTTCTTCCAGATAAGCTCAAGTCCTCTTTTCCTACATTTCCCCTTTTAGTCTTCTTTTTTCTCTTTCCCAGCTAACTATGAAAACATATTTCCTTATTGCTTTCCATCTTTTCGTCAATCTTTTTGTAAGTTTTTATTTTAAAATCAATCTGAATGATCTAACTCTAGGCACAAACTGCATTCTTCTAACCCTTGTTAAATGGTAAGTAATATAAAGACAGGTGGGAAAATATAGACAGGTTGATTATTTGCTAAGTGTCCTTGGTAAAGATTAAGGGGAAATTCCCCGACAATAAAATGAGATAAATTACCAAACCTACTTTAAGGGAATGCCCTAATGCTAGAGATTTAAAGTTAGTTCCTCTCAGAAATTCTGGAAGATTTTGACTAGAAGCGAAAGTGAACATTTTCTGAATGGTGGAACTATTACTTATTACTATTTACATTTTTCTTAGCATCTTCTCCAGTCTTCACATGGTGGGGAGGGGGAGGTGAGCTAGTAAGGCACTGAGGCGAAAAGCCGCAGCGGGTGACAGTACAGGCCAAACACCAGGAGGTCAACCTTTATCAGTCTCCAGTGTCCTGTTAGCTTTCATGACCTGGGAAACTCGCAGCCAGTCACCCGAGGCGGATCCCGCCTTCCCCGGCACTTCCCCTCCTCAAGGTGGCGGCGGGAGCGACAATCCGAGTCCGACGCGCGCGGCACTCTGGGAGCGGAAGAAGAAGGGGCGCGGCGGCGGCCCAACCGGAAGAGGAGGAGCCTGGCCTGGAGGATCCCCGAGAATCGTTGCTGCTCCGGCCGTCAGTGTTTGCGGGTCGCGGGGAGCAGGCCCTGGCGGGCGGGGTGTATCGCGATGCCGGAGCTGGCGGTGCAGAAGGTGGTGGTCCACCCCCTGGTGCTGCTCAGTGTGGTGGATCATTTCAATCGGTGAGCGGGCGGCACGGGGCGTCCTACCGGGGCTGGTGGCGCCTCCGCTGCTGAGTCACGGCGCGCTGGGGATGGCGCGGCGGCCGCGAGGGCGCAGATGCACCGGGGGCGGCCCTGTGTCACCGAGGGGCCCAGACCAACTCCGTTCACGAAGCCCCAAGTCACCCGGCATCGTCTCCCCCGCCGTCCAGCCGGCACTCCGGGAACTGGGCTTCTCGTTCCTTTTACCCAGTCCGTACGATGCCAGAGCATGGGGGGCAGGCTTCATTTGGCCCTGATCCCCAGGCCTCGTGCCCATCTGTCACCTCGTTCGCCTCTTTTCGCCTGAAAGACTCGGTGTCTGGTAGGAAAGCCCTTCAGGCTCGCACTTTTTGCCTCTCAAGGCCGTCACCGAAATTCTGTTCTCAGCGCTCCGAAGGACTCCCTGGAAGAACTGTGGTTTTAATGTAACTTGTGAAAGTTTCCAAGTGGGACTGTGGTTTGACGATAGCTTAAAACGTAGATGTTTTAAGTTTTAAAGTCAAGTTTTTCTTTTAAAAATGAGACCGGTTGGAGATGTTGGCATTAATGAATAAGAAAACATCACACAGATGTTTCTTCCGCCTTCGCTTGCTTGTTTTTGAGCTGTTCGTCCCGCTGGACCTGTTACACGTGTTCATAAATTTTACAAGATAATTTATTGACTTGGAAAGTTGTAAGACCCAGTTGGGAGCATCTGCTGTAAAGTCATAGTTGCTAAGTGCCCATCCTCTTGCAACTTGCTTTGTACAACTTCCAGTTCAACCAGAGCCAAAACCAAACTCAAGACTCCTGTGAGGTTTAGGGTCCCCAGTTCAGTTCCATTGCTTTGTAGCACCCTTAGCCTAACAGGATATGCGAGCTTTCCCATTGTACAATGATTAGTATTTTTCTCCCGTAGGATACTAGAGGTGCTAAGAGGGCAAGCATCTTTTCAGTTCTGTTCAGTAAATTCAGCAAACACTTGTTAAGGGCATAGTGAAGGCAGACACTGCAAGCTGCTGTGTCAGACAATTGCAGGGTTTTTTAAAACGCAAATGGATTTTTGTAGATAAAAAGAAAAGCCCATGAGTGTGGAAGTTTCCTTTGAACTTAGATTTCCCAAAAAATTAGAACCACCAGAATACAGAATCCTTAACTTTGTTTGGTCCAAACCCTAAATATAGTAAGCTTTTATAAATTTGCCAAACCATATGTTTAGATATATACAGTTAAACCAGTATGAAACCAGCAACTGTTAAGGAATTGCAGTTCATTTCACAGTGACTTTTGTCTTTGCTTTGAACATAGAATTGTATTGTTTCTGTATGTTACAATTGTTAGTGGTTAAAGGAGAATTCTACGTGATGACCAATGAAATGAGATATAAGTGAAACACTTGCAGTTCCTTAGGACAAAAATCATTGAGGAGGTTTGATATGGAAATAAATATTCTGAAGTAGTCTTTCTGGTTCATTGAGCCCTCCTCCCAGTATGATTAGTCACCAGCTCACTTCCAACTTCTGCATAATTAAGCCATTCAGAGACCACAAATGGCACACACATGCTTCTGGGTCAGAATCATTTTCTGAGCCCCTAAATGGTACAAAGAATTATAACATCTATTGGGGCTTGTTGACATAGATATTCCAGAGAAGAGTTGGCAAGCTGGACCATAAAACTGGTTCAACTTTAGCATCTTTATCCCTGAAAAGATTTGAGGACAGAGAAGATGGGGAAAATTTAAAAGAGAAAGGCAAGCTGCAGAGGAAAAAATAAAACGTGATTTCAAACACCAATCAAATAACATTTAAAACCTTAAGATCTGGGGAGTTTTCATTTTCTCCATTTTAAATTTCTGTCAAGCTTGAGATTTTTTTCCAAGCATGTCTTTCTTTGCAGTCATCAGTGAAACTGCCAGTGTCCAAAGTTCACACATTACCCATTATATTTATTAGAATTATTAAGGACTAACCCATTATATTTGTTTAGTGGGATTAGTTCCCAGATAAGCTAAATTGTATCTGTACCATTGATATTTCCTGTTGGGTATCTTATTGTTGGTCCACTTCTGTCTGTGCCCATCCAGACTGACCTTCTGTTTTCTCATTCAGAATAGGCAAGGTTGGAAACCAGAAGCGTGTTGTTGGTGTGCTTTTGGGGTCATGGCAAAAGAAAGTTCTCGATGTATCCAACAGTTTTGCAGGTAAAAGAAAAATTTGTCAATTATACCTCAGTTTTTTAAAAAATAAATAGGCAAATTTTACATTTTCTGAGTATGGTTAAAATGTCAGTTAACTTTTAAAAAGAAAGAAGCTTTCATGGTCTCCATTTTTTATTATAACCAAGCAATTCTATTTCAGAATTGCTTAAGTATAGAAAAGGGAGGCTAAAGGCTACACACTGAGCTGGATAGTAAATAGTTAGAACTTGCAGGCCATACGGTCTCCATTGCAACTGCTCAGCTCTGCTAATGTAGCAAGAAAGCAACTACAGACAGTATGTAGACAAACTAATAGCTATATTGCAGTAAAACTTAAAATAGGCAGTGGGTGTAGTTTGTCAACCCCTGTACTAAACTATTAACCATGGTTATGGGTAGGCAAGGGGGAGATAAAGACCTTATCTTTTACACTGTTTCATAAATCTTTATAAGAATAAAGATAAAATAAAGATAAAATATATGGATATTTTATGATTGAAGCAACAATAATAAAGAACAACAAAATAATTCCTGGCATGGCTGCTAGACTAGCGGTCACTAACTCCAGTGTCTAAAAGGATCAGGCAGTAATGTAATTTGCCAGATGGGAATATTAGGAAGTGATGGAGCTTTTAGCAAACTGAAGAATGTGTCCTTTTCAAAGGGGGTGGCTTCTGTCTGGCTCTAGCCAGCTGTTGCTGGGTCTTCCAGTTTTTCAAGAGAACCTGGAGGTCTGGATTTGTATGTGAAATCTTCCAGTTTTTACTAAAAGCAACTCAAAAATAATTTTAATACTGTGTTGGACAAATCAAAGACATGGATCACATCTGGCCTAGGGGTCTACAGTTGTGATATGTGCACTTAAGAGTTCTGTCTAGCACCCTAAACTGTTTTTTTTTTTCTCTCTAGTCCCTTTTGATGAAGACGACAAAGATGATTCTGTCTGGTTTTTAGACCACGATTATTTGGAAAACATGTATGGAATGTTTAAGAAGGTCAATGGTAGGTGGCATTGTGGTGTGTGTGTGTGTGTGTGTGTGTGTGTGTGTGTGTGTGTGTGTGTAGGTATATGTGTGCCCATAATGCCTTTTATAAATATTCACTTTTCTTTGTTTAATGTCAAAGGCCCTGTCACTTAGCTAGACTGAAGTAAGACTAGTGGTAGTAGAGGAATGAGGTAGAATAAATGAGAAACTAGAGTAGCAATTTAAGGCCAGCTAGACCACCTAGGCTTCAGGGGAGAGAGCTAGCCCTCTACAGCAGAAAAGCAAAGAATGGTCAAATAAAACCCACCTGCCCCTAGAGCTTTAGTACCACCAGGGTAAATATCTCTGTTACATGTGTCGCTTTCATTTTATTTCATTTCAGCAACCACATTGCTTTGGAAATGTTTATTCCCACAACACTCACAGTTGTAATCTTTGTGACATGAACTTGAATTCGTTTATATATTGCCTTGGAATTGTTTTCTAGTTGTTTCATTTATGACTGGTCTCCTAAACTAGTCTGAGATATGTATATCTCTAGATTTCCCCTGCTGTTTATTTTCTGAGAATCCTGTTTTTGAGTTTTAGATTTCATAGGTATGTCAAGGTTTAGATGTCTGGAATTTCTGTAAAAGCTAGAGAACATAACTACTGGAGTTCTTACCCTTTTTGAGGGACATATATAGATCTTTATGTAACAATTCAAAGCCACTGATTTTTCCTTCCCAGCCAGAGAAAGAATAGTTGGGTGGTACCACACAGGCCCTAAACTACACAAGAATGACATCGCCATCAATGAACTCATGAAAAGATACTGCCCTAATTCAGTAAGTGTACTCCGTCTTTAAAACTCTTGACTCATATTCGTTGCCAGCTAACTCAAGAAGCAGCATCCTAGGAAGGATTTGGATAATGAATCATTTCACCACTTTTTCTCTATAAGCTTATGTTAATTTGCAGTGTTTTGGGTAGTATACGGTAACCCAGTGTATTTAGTAAATTAAACATCTGTTCAGTGCTAGGTATATAAGTTATCTTCCTTAATCCGCTCAGTAACTGTATGAAATTGTTATCCTCTTTACAATGAGAAAACTGAGGTTCAGAATGGTTAGTAAGGTCTTCTAAGTGTGGGGCTGGGATTAAAATGCTGGCTGTCTTGACTCTAACCTCCTTCTGCTTGATAACTTCACTATACTACCTCTCAGCTTGTTAATGGATGGGGTTGAAGAGCAGAGCAAATAAAATAATTTGAAATGTAAAGTTATTTTTTTTTTTCTGAAAATTCTGGCTTATATCTGGTTGAATGAATGAAAAAGCTTCGGTAATCATCAGAATGGCTGCAGTTATTCCTTACGTGCTCAGTATGAGGTGATTTGCTATGATTTGTTTTTCTGCCAGGTATTGGTCATCATTGATGTGAAACCAAAGGACTTGGGACTGCCCACAGAAGCATATATTTCGGTGGAAGAAGTTCATGATGTAAGTCATCTTGCTGTGAGCCTAGGAGATTAGATTTGCTACTTTTAGGGCCGTTGGGTTTTTGTGGGGTTTTTTTCCATTTTCAAGTCAACAA
This sequence comes from Physeter macrocephalus, assembly GCF_002837175.3. Classification (NCBI taxonomy): domain Eukaryota; kingdom Metazoa; phylum Chordata; class Mammalia; order Artiodactyla; family Physeteridae; genus Physeter; species Physeter macrocephalus. Next base: position 39,574,909 of record NC_041230.1, on the reverse strand, counting down.
ATACTTTATAACAAAGAAAAGGTTATTGGTTTCTGTCAATAGTTTGATATTATGGTTTTTTTCCCCCAAATTTGAGTCACCAAATTTTGGAAATAGAGAGGACCATAGAAATCTAAAGTCCCCTTTTACAAGTGAAATTGAGACCGAAGTAGTCAAATGATTGCCCAGAGATGTTCTCAGCAAAGTAAATGCAGAGCCTAGTGAGCTTGGTCTTAATCTAATGCAGTTTCCACTGTTGGCCCACCAATATAGTGACTATATTAACTATCTAGTCTATAGCCAATCCCTATAGACTAGATCCTAGGTTTGCAAATAGAGTAAGTCAGAGCTGCCAGGAGCTACATGGCAAAACCCATCTGTATGATTTGACACCTGTATAGTCAGCTCCGTGGCGTTCAGTACCAGCTGTGTGGTCTGTTAGCTTCTTTCTTGGGTATGGACATGAAGAGCTGCCAGAATAGCTTTTCTTTATTTCCAAGAAAATTGAACTCAAATTCTAGGATAGGATTTGATGTGCAATTGTATATGAGTTTTGTTTTGAGCGTAAAATATTTGCACTTAGGGTGTGCAAAGAGCTCAGTCTTGAATTTCCAAAGTTGAACGGACAGACTAAAGGTTGTCTTTCTTCCTTATGGTTATCCATATATTCAGTTTTAAAATCTGGAAAAGGCTTTTGTTAAGTTAGTTCCCTGCAGATGTTCCTTGCACTGAGCTCTATGCTCCTATTTCTCTTTGCCTTGCTACCAGAGAGCTTTGATCCAAATTTATTGCCTAGTTGCAGTAAGACTTTCATCCCTGGTCTTGATACAGTTGTTATAAGTTAAATTTTACCCTGCCTCTTTCAAAAAGGAATTAAAGGCTGCTTATACGTACGCATGCACACGCACGCACGCACTCGCACACACACACCGATGAAACAAGATCTTTTAAAAGTGCATGGAGGGGATGTAAGGGTCATGTAATAAGATGAAGCCAGGGAAAATCAGTACATGAAAAGACATGCCACGGAGTCCTGCACGAGTGTTGAAGGCTCTGACCATCCTAGCATACAAAGCCAAGAGGAAGATGCCATTTGCAGGATTCACACTGTCCTGGGTAAAATAACAACAGCTAATGTTTATACCCCTTAGTGTAAGTGAAGTGACTTTCCCAAGATCTCACTGCTCCCTTATCACTCATGGCAGAGCCAGGCTTTGAATCTAAGCAGCCTGGCTAGAGTCTGTGCACTCACTGCTGTGCTGTCGTGCCTCGCACACATTTAACAGCCTTTACAGGAGGTATACAGCCTCTTCTGGCACTAGATCTGAGAAAAGTTTCTCCTAAGTCCCATCAAGAAATCACTAAGTGATACAGCAAACCACATCCACTAATGGGTTCCTTGACTAGTTCAGGTCACCAGAAGATCAGTTATTCTAACCACACTGCTTTGGTGCTCTGACCATTTGACCCAAGGGACAACAGATGGTTAAAAGTTGTATCTTCTGACATGAGCTTGCCTCAAGTACAGGTGTTCTGAATATTGCCTATTTTAGAATGAACGCTTATAATTCCTTAAAATTTAGCCGAATCAAGATTTCCCTGATGTTCAACTCTACTGCAGGCTTGAGAGAATGTCAAGATTTTCCTTAGAAATAAACTAATGTTGATTCCCCACTACACCTCCTCCCTGAGCAGGACCACTGTGACTGCAGCTGAGAAGTCACAGTGCTTTGAAAGCTTTCAGAGCAAACTTTACCCACCCTTGCCATGAAAAAGCCAGTAATGACACCTATGAAGTGATTTGACTTAAAGCAGAAGAATCAAGGCATGAAAAGGAACATGTGCCAGTTTGTTCATTTGTTTGTAAGTAAATAACTGTAGTTAAGTCTCCTCTCCCAGGATGGAACTCCAACCTCAAAAACATTTGAGCATGTGACCAGTGAAATTGGAGCAGAGGAAGCTGAGGAAGTCGGAGTTGAACACTTGTTACGGTGAGACTTTAGGACAGCATCAGAATCAGCAGCAGCCCAAGAAGCTGCTCGGTGTAAAGAAGAGATCTGTATCAGGAATACGGAGACCTGGGTTCTAGTCCTGGGTCATCTCTAAAGTGTCCTGAGTTATGATTTATGAGTTTGTGGATAGCACACCTTGTCTGGAAGCTGTAATGCTGGCTGTGATGGAAACAGATGTGTGAATTATTTAAAAGCAAACGTGTGCTCTTTCAGTGTACCTCCTTTTCGATGACTGTAGCTAGCCAGTTTTCTGCAGAGAATCTGCATCTTGGACTGGGATGGATGGATGGATGGATGGATTGATTTAAATTTATATTTATTTATTTTTGGCTGCATTGGGTCTTCATTGCTGCACGTGGGCTTTCTCTCGTTGCGGCGAGCAGGGACTACTCTTCGTTGCCGTGCGTGGGCTTCTCACTGCCGTGGCTTCTCTTGTTGTGGAGCACAGGCTCTAGGCACATGGGCTTCAGTAGTTGTGGCACACGGACTCAGTAGTTGTGGCTCGCGGGCTCTAGAGTGCAGGCTCAGTAGTGGCACACGGGCTTAGTGGCTCCGCGGCATGTGGAATCTTCCTGGGCCAGGGCTGGAACCCACATCCCCTGCATTGGCAGGCGGACTCTTAACCACTGTGCCACCAGGGAAGCCCTGGGGTTTTATTTTTAAATCCTCTGCTTACATAACCCTGACTTACTTGAAATGGTCATAGATTTTCTCAAACAATAAGATTCCTTCCAGTTCAAAAAGTTACTGCTGACTGATTTAAAAGCTTCTCCCAACATCATATAGATGCAGGTGGAGAAAATGCCACCCTTTTTAGGAACAGGGAACTTGAAGTAGAGAGGAGGTTTTTTTTGTTTTTGTAGTGAAAATGATTTCATTTTAGCTCTCTCTTTTCTTTTGAAAAATGCCCTGTGATGAGAAAAATAAAACATATTCCTCCAAATGAAAACAAGATTAAGGCAGTTTTACTCAAGTCTTTATCAAATGGGGAAGTAACATTTTTCCTTTGGAAAACTTGCCCGTCCTCACAAACTTAGTATTTCCTTAGAATGTGAAAATCTGCGTGATAGTACAGGACACTGATGTATTTTCCTGCCCTTTCTTGTGGGTTCCTACAGAGACATCAAAGACACTACAGTGGGCACTCTTTCCCAGCGGATCACAAACCAGGTCCATGGTTTGAAGGGACTCAATTCCAAGCTTCTGGATATCAGGAGCTACTTGGAGAAAGTGGCCACAGGCAAGCTGCCCATCAACCATCAGATCATCTACCAGCTGCAGGACGTCTTCAACCTGCTGCCAGATGTCAGCCTGCAGGAGTTTGTCAAGGCCTTTTACCTGAAGACCAATGACCAGATGGTGGTGGTGTATTTGGCCTCGCTGATCCGTTCCGTGGTCGCCTTGCACAACCTCATCAACAACAAGATCGCCAACCGGGACGCAGAGAAGAAAGAAGGGCAGGAAAAAGAAGACAGCAAAAAGGATAGAAAAGATGACAAAGAGAAAGATAAGGAAAAGAGTGATGTAAAGAAAGAAGAGAAAAAGGAGAAAAAATAAAACATGTAGCTTTTTAATTTGTAAATTAAAATCTTATAAACTAACTCATTGTGCCGCTAGAGGGTTCTTTTCACTTTAAGTGCAAAAGCTGTATTGATGAGAGCTCTCTGGATAGAGGGGACTAATCTTGTACCTGAACTGCAGCTTAGGCTGCTCTGAGTTGGGAATGTGATAGCTCAGGCTTCAGACTGTGTGAGAAAAGTGAAGAGACATAAACGTAACATTTTTGGTACTCTTCCTGCTTTTATCTATAAGACCAGGAGTTGAATTTTCCCCATCTCAAGAGACTCTTGGGGTCTGTTTCTGGCAGTCTGCAAAATTGCAAAATGGAATGCATGAATTCCATAAGTACTCTGCCTCAGAACACCTTGAGGTCTGACCCTCTGGACTCTGTTGAGAATACCACTCCACGGGACTTCTTGGACCCGTAGCTCTGGCATTCTCAGGGCTTTGGATCCATCTCAAGATATTGTTTACCTTCGAAGACACAATTAAATGGCTTGGTTTTTAAGTCTGTGTTCTGGTCGTTTTTGACTCTGGGTGTGGTGATCCGTTGTTTTCAGAAGCAACCAAGACAGTCTTTAATTGAAGCTGCCTTGAAGAATTTTGGACTGACTCTTTTATGAAAGCACCTCATTCCTTTAAAAACAGACAGCTGTAGGGAGGAGAGCTCTCAACTGAGCCCAGAAGACTTGTGTCCTAGTTAATGCCTCAGATTCCTCATCTGTGAAGTCCCTAGAACAGTTTTTTATAAGAGACACATTCACTTACTATTGCAGTAGGTCTAAGTACATCAGGCCACAAGGTTAGTGGCGATGGAACAAAGTCTCCCCAAAGTAAGTGTTCAAGATACTTAATCATTTGACTTACAGCTGTCACTTGGATATTAATTTCCTTTCTTGAACGATTAGAACCTCCCTAAGAGTTCTCTAATGCACCATATGGACTGTCAATGTTCAGATATTTAAGAATATAATAGCACTAAAACTAAGTCCGAGGAATCTCATAATCCACTTCGTAACGTTATAATGCCTCAAAGTTACTGGAAGCGTCCATCTTTAATCCACAGACCTGCCTGCCAAAGAACTAGTTGAAATTTGGGGGCTGATGTAGAGCTGAGCTTTTATCCTACATAAATAGGAGTACCCACATCAGTGGTCTCTTCAAGGTTCATTAAGATTCTGAGAAAAAAAGAAAATAGTAAAGGGGAAAAAAACTAGAGAACCAAGTTTTGTCTACTGCAGCAGTCAAAAGTCAGATGGTTGTTACATCTAACCGAATAAAAGAAATACAAAATACATAGTTCAAAGCTTGAGATGCATGAGATGCATTTAAAATGACCGGAGTGTGTTGAAGTTTTTGAGATTTGGTTGCCATGTTTAGAACAGACTGAGAAAGGGAAACTTTCTCCACAGTGGGCAGGAAAGAGCCGGGATGCAATGATTCTGAGGCTAGGCAGGGGGAAGGAGGAGAATGTCATCCCAAAGAGTGGGTCCTTTATGTAGGATCGGGGGCAGCTTGAGACCACACAGGATCATATCCACCTTTAGTAGTATGATCACTTAAAAAGCTTTCCCAGGGTCTAACAGGACAATGCCACAGGCCTTAAAGTTTGTCACCGTTTGATAAATTGGAATGTTTATTGAGCATATAAGAACATGGGAATACCCAGGCCTTGTTATATTTAACAGAGCCACATGTGGCAAAATTGACTTCTACCTTCCTAACAGGCTCTTCAGTTCCTACTTCTAACAAAATTCATTTGTAGCCTCTAGCGTCACATAGGCTCATTTTCTAAGGCAAAATTGCTGCCATCCTATATAAGGGGGGTGAGCTTTGTAAGAATATTGATGAAGTCTTGCTTATACAAATAGCAGCTGACTTGACTGCAAAACCCATGGCCCTCACCTAAAATAAAGCCATGTGTTTGGATAGCTCAGCAGTCTCAAGATGAGATTTCTAAACTACTTCTGTTGTTTTTGAACACATTGAAAAAGTATCCTAGAAAAAGTCTGATCCCAATTCTGGACCTCATATCCAGAGTTATGACATTCCCTTCCTTCCATTTTCAAAACATTCCACAATGACTTAGGGAGTTCAGGCTGCTCCTGCTACACACGTTACGGAGAGGAGGGCATTTATTCCTTACTAGTTTTCTGTCTGATAACTAACATCTGAAATATCCCTAAACTTAGAGGTCAGTTATCCTTAGTGAAAAGATGGATACTATCAGGGTGGAACAACAGCTTTGGGCCCACTAATTAGTTAAATGTTCTTTCATTTTACTCAGATCATCAATCACTAAAGGGACAAACGGAAGTAATCGTCATTGAAGGACTACCATATTACTTCTCCAATGTGCCAGATGCAAAGTAAACCTTTGCAGCGGGAATTAACAACCCCAGAATCTCACTCCCGTTTCTGGAGGCCCCTCCAGCTATGAGAACTTAGCCATGCACAATTACCTTCACTTCAAATAAAAGAACTTATTAACACAGGTCCTCATAAAAGAATGAAAGATCCTATTCACTTGGAAGTTATGAAAAGGCCTTTTCTTCTACCATTTTCCCACAAAAAGATCTATGAAGCAGAAATAAGACCAGAGAATGAATTTACGGTTGCTAACCAAACTACTCCATCTGCCCCTGACACAGGAAATAGGAAGGATATGGGACATGTTGGGAAAGTAGAGAAGCATCTGATTTATGTGACCCACCAGAGAATATCTCTACAGCTTCCCTAAACAAATTCATTCCAAATTATTATACATAATATAGGCAAGTGCTGATTTCCGTATCTGTGCCTTTCAACTCTCAACATTTATCTATTTTGCCTGGAAGCAGCACTGAGTTCATATCCTTCAAAACAAACAAACAAAAAAAAAACTAATGGCTATTCCCATTGGGGAAGTAGGTATAAAAATGACTCTGGAAGCAGGGAAATGGAAGTAGGGAAAGAAAATAGAGGACAAGAAAGGAGGAGGAAACTACATTAGTTAGTGTGTTTCCAAGTCCTAAGTCAAGAGAAATCTTTCTCTGAGCATTCCTCTTTGGAGCCAATCTGTTCTTCAGCACTAGATGGCACCATTGACTAATCTCATCTTGGCAAGAGAATCATTTGATTGCCAGTTCAACATGGAATTGGGAACCATCCCCAGAGTTGCTTCCCACCACTTCTGCTTTTGGCTGCAACCATCCCGGCTAGACTTTGAGGGAATCTGGAGAGCGTATGGGTGCAAAAAAAGTGGGTCAAGTTGCCACACCTTCACCCCTGCTGTACTCTACTATACACTACAGCTTGGGCAATAAATATACAAGGTTTTCTCTGCCCTTCGGATAGTTCATGCTTTGATTTTCCTCACTACTGATACCACTCCTGATTTCTTTAAGGGCCATATCCAGTGGAGTGCTGGTAAATGTGTAACAACCAGGTCTCTAACAAAGAGGAGAAAGGATGTTGATTTGTGGCCTTTGCCAATTTCCCTGGTGTAAATACTCCCACCATGGCTGATTTCAAAACCAACTTGAATTGGGAAAAGATGCATATTAGCACAACATTACATACTATTACCTAAATATGGATACAAGAGCTAAAAATAACCTCAAGAACACAGATGATAGTAAACCATAGTAAAATGATTAAGCTATGATGCATAGTATTTATTACCCTTTTCAGATATCTTTTATTTCATTGTAAATTTATACAATTTGCCTACTGCATGAGAATCTCTGGTAATCTGTGTTTTTAAGCAATAGGTGGTCTCTGCACATATGGAAGCTAGAGAACCTTTATTTTTTATGTAGATAAACCTACCAACTTTTTGCCTTATCGTTAGCACTTTGTGGATCATATTTAAGAAGTCTTTTCCCAGCTCAAGATCTCTTCTCATACATATATGTCTATTACACTCCACAAAGTGTCTTCCTTCTCTGCAACTTAGCACCAGTGTCTACCTCTCTATATATGCTACAGCTAGTATCTGATCAATGATAACATAATTTGGCTAAACTTTTAACCAAAATAACCAACTAACATCCTCAGTTCATCTATTATCCCCTCCTTCCTCATTTCAACCCTGGCTTTATCCCTACCTCTTACCCCACAGCAGATAAAGACTCCAGTACTGTATCACACACTTGAAAGTTGCTAAGAGAGTAGCTCTTAAATGTTCTCACCACATCCCAGACTTAAATGGTCTCAACAACAACAACCAAAGTGCTAACTATGTGAGGTGATGGATGCATCAACTAACCTTACTGTGGTAATCATTTTGCAATATATACATGAATCAAGTCACCACATTATACACCTTAAACTAACACGTTATATCAACTGTATCTCAATAAAGCTGGAAAAAAAAAATACTTATCCAGGGGTTTCCTGTAGCCCATGGCAGACAGCCGATGCCTCAAGGATCTGTGCCCGTGTTCAAGAGTAGGGATGGGGGACTTCCCTGGTGGTCCAGTGGTTAAGACTCTGCACTTCAAATGCAGGGGGTGCAGGTTTGATCCCTGGTCGGGTAATTAAGATCCCACATGCTGCACAGTACGGCCAAAAGGTAAAAAATAAAAAAAAAATTTTAAAAATGAAATTAAAAAATATTTTTTAAAAAAGAGTAGGGACAGGATAAAAGTTTAATGCATATGCTACTTTTCCCCCACCCCATAATACCCCATAATTTAACCAATGTGAACCAATCACAAGAGTTGGCAAACAACCACGACTATAAAAAACCGAAAGCTCAAAGATGAAATTAATTCCCTCCCAGAAGAAAAGGACACTTCTATACCCACAACTCACCAGGGCCCAGATGCTCACGAGGGAGGCACCACTGAGGTGGGAGATGTGCCCCTTGAACCAACCCCCACGGGGGTCCTGGGGTTGCAAAGGCCGTCCTTGAGGCGTGTTCACTGCTGCAATGGCACCATCTATCCTACTCTCACCCTGTGAGTGTACAGAAAATGGACCCAAAGTTGTCCTTGAGAGACTGGACATGACTCTTGCCAACTGGGTGTGGCTGGAAGCCCAGATAAGATTGAATAACAACCCAAGGCAGAGCACCACAGTCGCAGGCTGGGCCAGACCCAAGGCCTCTGAGGCCATCAGTGCTACCTGGGAAGTGATGTCAGGCCATGGGCTGGGGGCAGGGATTGAAATGACTCGCACTTCCCAGTATGTTCTTTCCCCAAGAAAAGGAAGAAGAGTGATACTGATACCTTCCTGCCTATATTCCTGGTTAGTGTGATTTTTTGAACTACAGATAATCTCCATGCCATGGCTCTTTCATTATTAAAAATCATGGCCACACTCAGGACCTGGGACTTGGAAGAAATGCTAATGCAAGGACATTTAATCTGACCTAGGATAGTGTATTAGTTATCTTAGTTATTAGTTATATTAGTTATAGTTTGCTGCATAACAAATTACCATGAACTTTAGCAGCTTAAAACAATACATATTAGTATCTCACAGTTTCTCTGGGTCAGGAGCCCAGGCAGGGCCTAGCTGGGTCCTCTGCTCAGCGATGCTCACAGAAGGCCATCAAGGTGTTGGCTGGGCTGCTGCCGTCTCAAGGTTCTCTAAGAGCGCGTAGTTGCTGGCAGGATTCAGTTCCTCACGGGCTGTTGGGCTGAGGGCCTCAGTTCCTCGCTGGCTGTTGACACAAAGGGGGCCCTCAGTCCCTTGCCATGTGGGCCTCCCCACCATGGCGGCTTGCTTCATCGAAGTACACAAGCCAAGAAGGCAGTGGAGAGTCAGCTAGCAAGAAGTAGATCCAAATCCTTTGTAAATTAATCGCAGGAAGAGAGAGCCCATCACCTTTACCATATTCTATTGGTTAGAAGCAAGTCTCTAGACCACTCCCACTCAAGGGGAGGGGATTATACCACAAGGGTGTGCATGCCAGGAGGGGGTCATGGGGGGCCACCTAAGAAGCCTGCCTCCTACAGATAAAAACAAGAATTCACCAGGGTAATCCACAATCGACTACAGTGGGTTTTTCATGTTTAATTTCAGTGCCTAATGAAAGCCTTAGAATAAAGATAATGTTAATAGAAAATATAGAAGTAAAACATTCCTCATGGGCTTCCCTGGTGGCGCAGTGGTTGGGAGTCCGCCTCTCGATGCAGGGGACACGGGTTCGTGCCCCGGTCCGGGAGGATCCCACCTCGTTTATATGCAGGACTACCTATTGCTCCCAGTGGCTTTAGGGATAACAAAACAAAACAAAACAAAATCCCTAGAGTTAGGAACCAAGTCAGTGCTCTTAAGAAGTGAGGTGTATGTATATGTATAACTGATTCACTTTGTTGTAAAGCAGAAACTAACACACCATTGTAAAACAGTTATACTCCAATAAAGATGTTAAAAAAAATTAAAAAAAAAAAAGAAGTGGGGTGCAAAATCGTGGCTGATTAGCAAAAATCAGTTCTGACATGTATTTATCCTTTCTCCCTCCCAAGACCCCACTAAAATGAGAGTGAATGAATGTCAATGATTTCCCATTTTGCCCTTGCCATTTGGCCCAAGTTAAGAGGTAGCATCTGTGAGGTGGACAAGGGAATTCGACATATTTCTGGAAGGAGGAAAGCAGGAGCAGCGGCCGGGCAGCAGGAGCCCCAGCTTCAAATTCATGTGGAAGGAGCTTAGCCAAAAGGGTTCTGAGCGGGGAAAGGCTCAGGCCTAAGATCGGAGTCAGTGCCACGGGGGTAAACACGACAGCTTAGTCGAAAGTCAATATAATGAAAACAGCCAAGCCCGCTTTGGGACCTCTCTGCACAGCTGCAAGCTGCCCACAGGCAGACCTATAGAAAGGAAAGGAAGCTAACTGAGATAGCAGATGAAGCATCTCCTCTCCCTCTCCAGCCTCGCTAAAACAACAGTGAAGAAAGCTTTATGAAAGTCTTAATCCACAAAGGCAAAGAGAACATAAGAGGATTCAGCAGTGGACAAGGTTGTTTAACAAAGTGTTCAAAGGTGGGGTGTAACAAACCAAGGAGAAGTCTTAACCTAAGACACTGCAGAGGGAGATGCAGACAGAAAATGAGCGAGTCCTCACGGAGACTCCGTGCTTAAGGGCAACAGGAAGCCAGGAGGGGAGCGGAAACTGGGGTAGGTAAAAGTTTCTACACAGAAGGGTGGGATACAAGTCCCCATGAAGCCCCATACAGCTTGGCTACTTCCCCTCTGCCAGCTGCAGGAGACCAGGGGGCAAGTGGAGCCCCAGGCTCAGGGACCCGAATCAGAGCAGAGGGCCAGGGGGAGAGAAAAGGTCAGGTCAGCGGCCAGGACTCTGAGACCCCCGGCTCCTTCCTGCTCCTTGTTCCCAGGAAGCCTACAGCCAGGTTACCTGGCTCAGGTATAGTCTCCCACTCAGGTGGGGAGCAGAGGACTCATCTCTGGAGAACCTGATCACCCCGGAGAAAAGACCCCTGAACAGTGATATTTAGGGCCCCATGAAAAAGCCCACTTGCCACCTAATACCCTTACAGCAGAGACCAGCAGGCAAGAGACCACTCATGAATGTCTTTCTCTGAAATATAGAGCCAAAAATTTTGAGTAAGGAGTTATTCTTTTCCTCCTTCTCTCCATCTGCACTTGCTTTTTCCTGTCTAATGGTTTTGCAGCTGCCACATCCTGTCCTGCTGGCCATCCATTCCAGAGTCTGGTCTTTGAATGGCAGTTTGGGGCCCTGGCCTTGGGGGGACATAGGAATGTCACAGATCCAGGCCAGAACCAGTGGGATGGTTTGGCTTAATGAGTTTGTCTCCTTGGGCCTCCATCTTTCTCAAAGCTACAGCCAGGTGCACAACTGGTGCCCATCTCCCCTCCCTTCTGGAGCATATTTAGACCCCTTACCCCACGGCAGCTGAACTCTCAGCCACCACTGCCAGGCTCTAGGTGCAGCCGACCCACGGTTCGATCTTGCCCAACGTTCTGCATTTTTGTTTTATTTATAACCCATGGACTTATTTGTTTTTGAACCAGCCTTTTTTCCTGTCTTTTTATATTTTGTGTTCCCTTTTTATATAGTACGTTTGGAGCCGAGAAGCTGATCAAGTCATGAGTTCATGGTACCATCTTGACGGAACCCCACGTTTTGGTTTCTAGTACTATTTTACACCAAAAAGGACCAGGGCTCCTAGTGGAGTAGTTGATTCTGTGTCTGGGCAAGAGAACTAGTGTTGGAACTAGATGTCATGGAGACCATCAAGTATATCTGGAGAAGTGACAAGAGAGTTGGGCTGAAGGGGCCAAAACCGTGACAAGCATCAAAAAGAAAACAATGATCATTATCACTGGGACCAACTGAGTTGGAGTGAGGCCCTGAGTCCATAATGATGTTCAGAAGGTACAAAAAACCGAAAATGTGCCAAAGACAAGTCACGTGCTCCGATCTGAGTCAGCCGATTGGTGCTTGACTCGTGCAGCATGGACCACAAGAAAGTGACCCTGTGACTGTGAAACTTAAACCAACCTCAGAATCAGAGGGACGTGGAGAAAAGGGTATTTAAAACTAGACTCATGGCGGAGAGTGTAGGGAAATGAGCAGAGGTAATAACTTTGGGCACTGACTCAATTTTTTTCCCCAAGATGAGGCTGGGGCCTTGTTGTTGCCGAGTTTAGCTGAAGATCAAGAAGGGCCTGCTATTTGTAAGCATTCCTCTGAATGGAAGCACATACATCTTCAGCGTAAGTTTTTCTAGAAGGATGATGTGAGCCCCAATATAGAAGGGCAATGGGGTAGCAACAGCTGAGCTTTCCAGATCCACTGAGGTCCCACCTTATATAAAGTCTTGAGCCCCACTGGGGACCTTGGGTGACAAAGGGAGTCATATCTGCTCTTCAGTTCCAAAATAATTTGTAGCTTTGGCTAATTTTATCAGGAACTTACTACAGCGTGTAGAGGTAGGGAGCCTTCCTGCTTGTCTAATTTAACTTGAAACACTTTAGAGTAAGAAAAAAAAAAATGAGGATATAGTAAAAACAAGGATCAGTAATTAGAATCCCTAGGGTGAAAGAGCTGTATGAGGGAGAAATAGTTGTACTACATTGTACCATTTAGTTCTGGAGTAAACAGCATTTATAACATCATAGTGATATAAACATTTTTCTTGCTTTTCAGTTTTTTGAATAAACCTTTAGAAAAGTACAGACTTCGTTATGGTTACAAAATAGAACATAAATGGTTTTTTTTCTAAAAAACACTATGATCATGTAAAAGCAAAAGGGCAGATGCCCAGAGTTAAGAGACGGGAAAGTGAAAAAAGAGATGGAAGAACAGACAGGGGAGCTCATAGATCCAGTTCGCAGAGTGGGGAGGCAAGGGGTCCTGTCCATTGCTAAGGCTGGTAAAACAAGAACCTTTTTGAAGGGCAATTGAGTAGAATCTGTTGGGACTTTAAAGTCTCTCTGAAGGGATCCAAAAGAAACCAGCAACAACAGTCGCCTCCAGAAGGTGATCAGAATGCCTGAGGAACAAAAGAGGGGGGCTTTCACTGTGGACCCTTCCTATCTTGGACTTCTAAACCTTTTTTACAACTTTGAAATAAAAATAAAGGTGCATAGTCAACCGTCCAACTCCAGGACTGCCCCCTCCCAGAAGAGCAGCATCGGTGCACAAGACCTGACCAAGAGCCTCCACCAGCAAACTGCTGGACACAAATACAATGCCCGTTAGGACAAAGATGGCTGTGTTACAGGACAACCATGACATGGGATATCACACACTAAAGAATTCACCCGACCTATGTTGACGAACATGGAAAGGTGTCCCTAATAGTATCTCACTTAATGAGATGAGTTGCTCAATATGTGTAAGATCTCATTTTTAGTACATTTTAAAATTATATGTACACATGATTTATACACACAAAAATAGTCTGGAAGGACAGCAAACTGAACAGCAGTTACTTCTGGGGATAAGAGCGGGGAGAACAATTTCGACTAGAGATGTCTTATTGGAATTTATTATGAGACGTCTGTATAATGTGTGGACTTTTGTCGATAATTTCCTCAAAGTATAGCTTTGGTGCTGGGGGTAGTGAGTTCAGCTGATGAACTCCAGGGAGGAGATGCTCTGCCACCTCTGCCTCCCTCGGGAAGAAGCCCGGTGAGAGCAAGGCCTGATCCAGGACCAGGTCATTTCCATGTCAGAAGCATCAAGACTGCACTGATGGGTCCTATCTGGACCTTCAAGTGTTCAAAAAAGTGGGCGGCAAGCCCTTGTCTGACCATGATGAGCTCAAGATCAGGGAGTCCCTCTATGATCACGGAACTCCAGAAACCCCAGGAAATGTTTCTCGAATGAATGATTGCCCAGAACACAGTCCCCAGGAGCCGGTTCCTGAAGCCAGTCCAACCTGCAGGCTCAGCTGTTGGTGCTCTGGCTCCATGGCAACTGCTCAACGAAACCCAGGCCAAAAGGGCGCTGTGAGGCAACTGACCGAGGGCTGAAGCCTGTGATCCCCAGACGAGGACTCAGCCACCCACCAGAAGCGTGGCTGTCTTGGTTAATGACGTACACAATTCTCAAAACCATCAAGGTCATGGAACATCCGCCCCTGTCTGGACCTGGAGGGTCTGCGGGGCCTAGAGGCCTTTTGTCTGGAGGACAATAATTTTGGACACATCCACACCAACACCACCCACAGCTGCTGATTGTTTATTGCACAAGAAACTGGCAATACCGAGGCAAGGGGGTGGGCATTACAAAACAATCTGGTGACCAACTCAGAGCTACCAAAGGGCATTCCGTACAGACACCTCAGTTATATACACGTATGTACACACCCACACCCACATGACAACACTCTGCACACGCATGAGCCTGAGGCTCCCAAACCCCGCAAGGCAGCTTGCACCCCAACCCCCAACATGGTGAGACACCGCAGGGAAGCACTGCCAACGATCTGAGGGAAGAAGAAAGGTTGGGCTGCAGTGAGCTGAGCCACTCGAATCGGCACACACAACAGAGCCAACATGGGCCAGGGGGAAGGACGAGGACCTGGGAGCACGAGACTGTCCTCAGAAGACCCCATAGCTGGTCTGAGGGCCTGCATGGGGGCCCAGCGACAATCACCACTCCAGCATCCCTCATCCAGAGGAGAGTATTCGCCTGGAAGATCTCAACACACAGCGGGATGCCCACGACAGAGGCTGGCAGGAGCTCCAGCAATCAAGTCAGACTGTGGGCAGCAGCTCAGGGCCCTTCTGCTGGCTTCCAAGAGCATCGTTTCCTCTGTGCAGGTAAAGCTGCACTTCTAGGCAGAGTGAACACACTCTACAGTAGCTGGGGTGCACTTCATTCTCAACCCGGACGCAAGTGCCGCCTGGAGGTCCGGGGGCTTGGCAGGTCAGCCCCACGTGCCCCGTCACCCCATCTAGCAAAGGGAGTTGTCTACTGGAGGCGGAGGGGTCGGGGTGCCACTCAGGACAACAACCCCCTTCCCTCTCTGTCAAGGGTCGGGGACAAGGCTGCTGGGAAGCTGAGCCGCCGGGTCAGGCCTGCCTGAGCTCACAGAACTGCTAAGCAGGTTCCTAAGGGGAGCAGCTGTTTGGGAAATTCTTGGACCAAGAGTGCTGGGTCCCTCAGGGTCCCAGCCATGCCTGGCACACCAGCTCCTTGACAGGAAGTGGTGACAGCAGCATACCAACAACAGAACACAAAGCAGCCCTACACACAAAATGTTTCAAGTGTATGTAAAAGGGAAAAGAAAGTCTGAGGGGGTTTGCCGTTTCCATCCGCAACACCCAAGCAGCTGGTACGACCCTTTATCTGCTGGAAAGAACCAACTGGCCAGCAATGAGTGGAGGGAGGGGCCGTGCTGCTCAGCCTCTGTAGCTGGAGACGGCTAGCGAGGGAAGAGCGATGACCTTGATCTGGAGCTCCGCTCCCCCAGACCTTCATTTATACAGATCACTGGAAAAGTTCTATACAAAACAGAACCTCTTTTACTGGGCTTTGTCAGCCCAGAACACCTACCCCGAGTGGTCGGTCTCCTTCTCACCTAACCAGCCCATGAGGCCTAGGGCTTCGGCATGGCGCGCCCCACCTTGCACACTCACACACACCTAGGATTGGTCTCGGGGGAGAAGGAGGGTGAGCTCTACAGGGAGGGTCAGCCCTCCAGACTTTGCAATGGTTGATGGGGCCAAGAGTGACATGGGGGCTTTATTCCAGACTGCCACCAGTGGGTAGGAGGGTGGGGTGGGCAGGGCCTCTTGAGGTCAGGCTCTGCTGCCACCAGCCTGATGACAGTGTGGTCCTATGCAAGGCCACCAGCCGCAGGGCCTCCCGGGCTATGAGGCCAGCAGCTTCTCGGGCAGGCAGGACTCAAGACTACATATGTGCTGGGGGTGTGGGAAGGGGCAGCCTGAGTTACTCCTGTCCAAAGCCCTCGGTCTCCTCGACGGCATACAGCAGCTTCTCCTTCAGCTGTTCATAGCTCTTGTATGGTGGCAGATCCAGCCGGTTGAAACTGTTGAAAAAGGAGAGCAGGGCAGTCAGCACAGGGAGGTCAGAGCTCTAACAGCCACAGGGTGGGGTCAAAAGAGTTCCCAGACTGTGGCTCGACCACAATGCCAGCCAGCCAGATGCCAGAACAGGGTCCCTGAAGGCTATGCTGTGTCCCTGGACCATGAAGGGGTCAGAGGAGGCAAGGCTGCAAGGGAAATGGGGAACCACAGGCAGGCCGGGGGTACTCAGGACAGCAGCTCTTTGCTGACTGGAATAGGAGTGTTTCAGTACTTCATATCTGGTACGGCCGTCAGGGCACATAACTACTGTCACAGCTCCCAAAAGATCAGAGGCCCAGGCCCAGGACCCCCTCCTCCCCAAACCCCAGAACTACAGACAGGTTGCCCGGTCCAAGGCCCTGAAGCCACCTTGCCCACAGGGCTGCCCTTAGTGGCTCATCGGGTCTCAGGTTCTGGCCACCTCCCACCAAAACCAGCACACTCACCAGGTGTGGCTTCTGGGCAGCCAGGTTTCCTTGCCAACCTTGTCAATGCAAAACTTCTGTGGTCCATTGCTACCTGTTACCCAAAGAAAAACACACTGAATATAACAGGATGGTCCCTTCCTAAGGCAGGACCCTCCGACTCCACCACAGATGGCTTGGCCCCCGTCCCCTGACTTGCTTCCAGGAAGACACTAGGTCCTACTCCCGCTTTGAGCTGTCCTCACCTCCACCCACGGGCGCCAGCAGGGCAAGGGAAAACGTACCAATGAGTTCGGTGAATCCCCCAACAGGCAGGCGGCAGGTCCCAGTGACAAACTGCAGCAGCCGGATTCTCTTCTCGTTGTCCATCTCCTTCACCACCTGGAACCCCGCAAGCCAAGGCAGAGTCAGGGCCCCCGTGGCCCAGCACTTCGCCCTGACCCGTAACTCTCCAGTCAGCCAGGGCCCCTCTTTAGGGCTGAGAACATGGAGCCCAGGCTGGGTGGGAAGGTGACAGCCAGTACCTGGGAAACCCCAAAGCTGCTCTAAGAGGCTGTGCTTATAGACCGTTCCCACCAATCTATGTGCCATCTCTTGGTCTCAGGGACACCTCAGTCCAGGTAGTCTCCTTCCCACGCAAGTTCCACTTTTAAAAACACACTAAGGGTCTTCCCTGGTGGCTCAGTGGTTAAGAATCTGCCTGCCAATGCAGGGGACACGGGTTCGAGCCCTGGTCCAGGAGGATGCCACGTGCCATGGAGCAGCTAAGCCCGTGTGCCACAACTACTGAGTCCACGCACCGTAATTCTGAAGCCCGCGTGCCTAGAGCCCGTGCTCCACAACAAGAGAAGCCCGCACACCACAACAAAGAGTAGCCCCCGCTCACTGCAACTAGAGAAAGCCCGCGCGCAGCAACAAAGACCCAATGCAGCCAAAAATTAATTAATTAATTAATTAATTTAAAAAAAAATACCAAGGATGAGACTGACTGCTTAATAGGTATGAGGTTTGTTTCTTTTTTTTTTTTTTGGCTGCACTGCATGGCTTGTGGGATCTTAGTTCCCCAACCAGGGATAGAACCAGAGCCCTCACCTGGGACCTCGGCGGTGAGAGCTCGGAGTCCTAACCACTGGACTGCCATGGAATTCCCTGTATGAGGTTTCTTTTTAAGGGAGATGACATGTGCTGGAATTCGATAGTGGTGATGGTTCCACAACGTTGTCAAAAGCCACTGTAAAAGCCACTGAACTGGGCTTCCCTGGTGGCACAGTGGTTGAGAGTCCGCCTGCCGATGCAGGGGACACGGGTTCGTGCCCCAGGCCGGGAGGATCCCACAGGCCGCGGAGCGCCTGGGCCCGTGAGCCATGGCCGCTGAGCCTGCGCGTCCGGAGCCTGTGCTCCGCAACGGGAGAGGCCACAGCAGTGAGAGGCCCGCGTACCGCAAAAAAAAAAAAAAAAAAAAAAAAAAAAGCCACTGAACTGTCTACCTTAAAATGCTTCAATTAACATGGTGAACTTTTATGGTATGTGAATTCTACCTCCATAGAAAACCTAAATACGCTCATTCTTTTTTATGTATGCTATACTTCAAAAGGACAACAACGACAAGACCCACTCATATAAAGGAATCGATTCACTGTATCCAGGACATCAAGCCCTTTCAGTTTCTCTGGAGCAAGCCCAGGCTTTCCCACCCCACCTGGCTGGAAGGAGAGCACGCGACCCGCGAGAGCTCTCCCTCCTGCCTAAACCATCCCCCATCCACACACACACACCCCAGCACTGGGAGCCGGCCCGCCGCTGACACCTCCTGTCAAATGCAGTGGCCGCGACCCAGCTGCGACAGCTCCTTTTGTCCCAAGGTTGGGTTTTTCATCTCCTTTTGCAAGGTAGGGGAGGTGACAACACAAGCGTCCTCAAGCTTGGGGTCGAATCGGGTCTCGCTTTCTTTGGGGACTGCGCGAACATCCCTGCCCAGGCCCTCACCCTGACTGCAGGGAGCAGACCCAGCGCCCACCTGCCAGAACCACTGGATCTGCTTGCTGTTCTTGGTATAGTGCCGGTAGATGGTGTTCTTCTGCCAGTCGCTCATGTCTATCTCCTGCATGCCGCACAGCATCAGCTGCGGTGGAGAGAGGGGGTGTCAGGCACCCGGCGCCCTGCGGCGCGCCGCGCCTCACCCACTCCCTGGCAGGTGAAAGCATCCCACACATCTTCAATCATCGCTGCCGGCAGTTTTAATAGTATGGGTAACACGTGGACCCCCTGCAGACAAGGGCCCAGGTGAGGGCAGATGCGAGACCCAAATCAATGTTATTCGCCCGCTGCCACCGTCCTGGGAGAGTGCAGGGCTTTACTGGTGAGTCGCTGTGGGTGCGCGGCGATCAAAGGGCAGGACAGCCCCAGGGGCGGGGGTTCAGGGTCCCAACAGCCTCAGCCCTCACCTCCAGCTCTTTCTCGTCAAAGTAGCGCAACCACTCCAGGGGGGCCACCTCGTTGAAGCCATCCAGGAAGGCCTTGGTCTGCTCTTCCACGCCCCGGGTGAAACGCCAGTCAGTCAGCAGCCTGAAACCAAGACCGGCCGTCAGAGGAGCCCGAGATCCACTGCCCAGGAGGCCACCGCCAGGGCCTGCCAGGGGGCTGTTATCGGCAGCAAGGAGGCAGCTGAGGGTTGACCTCGGGCAGGCGGGACTCCCAGGCTGCGGCCGGCCCCAAGAGCACGGCCTTTAAAACCTCAGAGTAACCCGGAGACGCCTGAATCTTTGAAATCCCCCCTTCCTGCTCCTCTCACCACTGCTGACTGAACCTCAGACGAGTGGAGGTTAAAAGACAAAACCAAGGGACCTGAAGTAACGGGCACATTCATGCACAATCTCACGCGCGAGAGTGGGTTTAAGCGGGCAGGACACAGACACCCTCTGAGTTAGGAGAAAGAAGAGGGATGCGTCGAAGCTTTATGCCTCTTCAAAGAAATTCAGCCTTGCGGTCTTGAAGTCTACCACTTGGGAACAAAGAGCACCCAGGAGCTGGCACAGAGGGCCTCGGGCTCTGGCTGCCCCAGCTCTGGTCAGCACGTGACTGGCCATGGCAGCCATCTAAGGTCAGTGCAAAGTGAGAGGTTCTTTCCAACCCTGGTGACCCAAGGGCCACGCGTGGGGGCCTGGCTGAAGAAGGTGCCCCGGGATAAGAGCCGGAGACCTTTTCTCTGCAGCCAGCTGTGTCTCTGCGCCCCTTTCGCCAGGCCCCTGGCCCCCCAGCGCTTGAAACTCACATGATGTACTCTTCCTTGTTCTCCTCTGTCACTCGGATGCTCTCACCACCTTCCTTCAGCTCATGGGTTGTCACCTTGCCCAGGATCTCCATGTCCTGGATGAAGTACAGCTCTAGGCCGCACTCTTCCAGATTGTTCTCTCTGGGGGCACGAGAGACCAAGAGGGAAGATGTCTGTCTTAGAAGGGTCTTCCCTCCCTCCTGCTCCGTCACTCACTTTTAGTGCCCGTGGGACACGAGGACTCACAGGTGGCCTAGAACCCAGAAAGGTGTCACGGGACATCTCCCTGATGCAAGGAGAGGATTCCAGAGCTGCCCTGCAGGGGGATCTAGAAGCTGTGCATCCACCCACACTACTACCCACCCTGAGACTCCCTCTCCTCCCAGCACAGGGCGATGGAGGGGACTCACTTGATCCAGATGATAGATTTGTAGAATTCGGGGTCGATGGATTCCAGGTCTTTCAGGGTTGGTCTCTTGTTTAGCATCCGCTTGTAGAAAGGGAGGGTGAAGCCTGTATCGATGAACTTTCCATGGTACAGAGCCTGAGGGAGGAAGAGACATGGCAGAGAGATCTGGTTTTCCTAGGATGCCCCATATCAGCTACTGCCCAGCTACTGCTCCCTGCCCTCCTGGGCATCCGGCTACCCCAGGGGCCTGAAGGGAAAGTCTGCAGCACTCTTGCTCCCGCCTGCAGACCTCGGAGATGAGCAGAGCTGGCTGCTCAGGAACCCACCTCCGGCCCCCTGCCTGCCTGCCGGCTCCCTGCTCTAGCAGAGATCTGCCCCCAGGCGTACAGAGACGACTCATTCAGCACAGCTCCAGGTGGCGGCCCTGACTCACTGCTGCTCTGAGCTGGGCAGCAGAGGCAGCCAAAAATAATGCAGACGCGGCTGCTGGCGGGCCAGTGGTGAGTAATAGTCTAGGGTTTTACTGGTCTGTCCTGTCCGCTGCAGGGCCAGGCGGGTCTCTAGACCGGGGAAGAATGTGCCCACTTCCTGAGCCCAGCACCTTGGCCAAGAACTTCCAGACAAAGGGAAGGGACATATTTAGTCATGGGCTCTTGGGTCCTCCTGAGAGGGAAGCGGGGCAGACACTCACTCGGGAAGTCAGGGGAAGAAGCGAAGGAAAGCTAGCAGTGAAATCTCTCAAACTACCAAATGTTGAAGCGGGACCGTGGCCCTCACGGGCTCCCGTCTCCATCCTGGTTCTTGATGCTCAGGAGACACTCAACAGGACACTCAACAATATTCACACTGTGCTCCTATTTCTACATAAATACAAATACCTAACTCCCCCTTCCCTACTTTGCCCTCCTCCTGACAGATGCCTCCTACATCTTGCACCATCCGGTCTACTAGGGTTCTGTTCTAAGCTAGTGTGGATTCCAAAGCCCCTTCCAGAAGGCCTGAGTCTCAGTCGGACATTCCCAAACGCTGCCGCCCAGCTTGTGGCAACACCCAGAGACAGGCAGCAGGTGGGCCGTGCCCGTCATGCCCCACCTTCAACAGGGCAAGTGCTGAATGTTAAGTGAAGACTTTGATCCAGGGACCCTGGGCTTTCGCTTGACAAATCCTACACAAATCAACACGAAAACCTTCTCAGCGCCCTGGGGTGGCCACTGAGAGAGCTCTGAACTATTTCCAGAACTCTCGCTAGCTTTTTGCATCTTTAGTGAGTAGTTCTGTAAAAGGATGAGCGTGGGGCTCAGAGAGGGGGGCGCCAGGCTGCGGCGGCTGCTGGTGGTGTATAGGGTCGCCGCCCTCTCTGGAGGGCTCACGGCAGCGAATCTTACCATGGCAATGAATCTGCCAATGAAGCGGAAGTAGGTGAGGTGGTCGGGGTTGATGGAGGAGGCGGGGTTGATCTGCAGGCAGTAATTGTTCTTCCCGGCATATTCAAATAAACAGTACATGGGGTTGAGCACCTCGTGGGACAGGAGGAAAAACCACTCTCTGTGAGAGAAGAGAGAGAAAAACGTAACTAATGGTGTGCCTCCCTGCACACCTGTTCTGGAGGTGCGACTCTCCTGTGCTGTCCTGTTCACCTGGTCTGGAAACATGCGTCCTGGGGAGGCAGCCCCACTGGGATCAGCACCTGGGCTAACCTCTGTGAACAGCTGGTCAGTGAACGGGGCAGGGTCAGACCTAGGGTGAACCAGAACAACTGCACTTGACGATGATGCTCAGGAAAACCTGCGTGCCTGCATGTTGGCTCCAGGTGCTGCATTCCAGGACTTTCCATCTGTTATCCAGAGCGCCTAAAGGCAAAGGAGCTCCTTGCACCCTGAGCCACTATGCACAGCTGCGTAGGCTGTGCACTGCACAACGACACGATGTTACAATATCATAGATTTCTACATTTATCACAACAATTTTCCTGCAAATAGCAGTCAAGCTGCCTTTTTTTCTGATAAAATCAGTATATCTCGGCCATATTCCAACACAGAAGTGTCTTGACAAAGGGCATCTTTTTCTAAATCTTGCAAAGGTGCTGTATGAACAGCAGCCACCCTGCTTCCACCCTACCTGAGTAGGCAGCATAATGTGAATACGAGGTAATACGTTCCTAACTCCTTCTGCATGAAAACTCTGTAACCAATGCAGTGTCTACACTTCACTCCCACCAGCTACCACGCAGGTATCTCACTGCCCTTGCACTTTGCCATCCCCTCACCCCAGACCCCATCAACCACACCCTTCCCCATATGTCCACGCGTTCATCTGAACCAATGCCCATGCCTTAGCATCTCTTTGCCCCCTAGGTACAAGCCTCAAGCCAGAATTCAGAGTCTTTTGGGGCTTGAGCTAAACCAGCAGGGGGACGTCCCAAGGGGGCCAGTCCCTGGCTGCTGGGCTGTTTGTGGCCAGGCAGACGAGGAGTCCTTCGATGCAGAGGGTGCCCCGGTATCCTGTCCGTGGTTCTACCCTGTGGTAGAACAGCATGACGTAACCTACCATAGGGTAAAACCACTGGCAGGACACAGAGAGACAGACACACACGGGGTGGGAACCACACCACCAAGCAGAGCCTAGAGAGGAGGTCACCACGGAAAAAAGAGCAATCGATCCGTGGGTGCCAACACAGAGGGCAACGCCACCAGCACACAGAGGACCAGAAGCAAGTTAACTCAACACCAAGTGAGAAGATGTCCCCACACCATGAGAGGTCAGCAAGCTGAGCAGTCACCGCAGGCCAAGATGCTCCTTCTCTCTGCCGGGGCCCTTGTGCCCCATCGTCCAAGGCAACATTTTGCCAGAGTCTGTTAACTTTTGTAGGTGGGCTGGGGTAAGGGCAAGACAATGCTTTGAGCTCTTTTTAGGGTTATATCAGCTATTTTAATTTATTGACCCTGTGCACATGACACGCAGCTGAGTACTGATCAATGCCCTTTGGATTGTGACACAGCTTATACATGCCAGGTTTACACCAAGACAGCTGACTTAACACACCCCGGCTGCCTCAGGACGAAATGAAGCCCAGGGTCGATTCTACCGGACAACCACTTAACACTGATATTTAGCTACTGACACTGGTGTAGCCGGAAATAATGACAGGTTGGTTGGTAAAGAGCCATTGTCCTGAGCCCCTCCCCCAGAAGCCCTCTAGCCTTCCCATGACCCAAAAATGACCCCATGATCCTAGAGGATTAATACCTAGCCCAGCAGGGGACCCCCGAACCCAGCTCCAGCGCCCCTTCGGACTTGCCACACCCCTGCCCACTCCTGAAGATGCAGGAGAGATCTGGCAACACTGAGCAAGAAGCAGGCAGCTTTCTGGGCATGGGCCCTGTAGCCTGGGGAAGCGGGGTGCAAGCGCAGCCTTCCAGGGCTCCCAGCTCACCTGGCAATGCCTCCATAGTCCAGGCCCTCCTCGCCACGCATGATGATGTAGAGCCGGCGGCGCAGGTCATAGGGCTTCATGTTCATGATCTGGGGAGACAGAAGATCGTGGCCAGCCTGCCACTCTCCCTTCCATGTCAGGCTGGGGGGTGGGGGACAGGGGACTCCCAGGCCTGCTCTTCGGCAGATACCAGTCACCAAGGCCCACGCCTTGAGAACTCTACCATGTGGGCTTAACAGGCTACATGACAGAAGACAGGGTAGCGGGAGGGGACCTCCTGCCTGCCCCTGGTCTTAGACATGGTGATTATTCTCTAACCTGTTGGAAAGAATCCTCAAAAAGTGTCTGCCTGGAAACGCTGATCTTCACATGGCTGGGGAGAGCATTTGACTGACAAGAAAAGGAAAAAACAAACCTCAAATTGGGGTCTTGGTGGTAACTATTCAGTCTGGTCACCTGTCTGTCTGAACAGGCTTCCCCATCCCCCTGGGCTTGGGGAGAGAACTTGGCTGGCTTCCTAGAGATAACGTCACAAAACTGCTCGAGGTGAGACAAGTGACCTGCTCCCACCTAAGACACAGGCATTCCAACGCCTGCTGCTGGGCTAGAAAATTGTGCTGAAATAACTCTACAACCCCAATGTCCAGGGGAGGTCCCAGTACCAGAACTCACATGGCAGAGGAAACGGAACTGGTGATACTTCCACCGAAAACTTCGGTCATAGGCACCAGGGGAACCTTGCTTCGTCCTGGGAAGAGCAAAGATGTTCTGGAATCCATGCGATTTCTCAAAAATTAGCAACGCATCTTGTTAGTCCTAAGGAAAGCTGATGCTATGTTAATTTAAAGACAAGTAAAGTAAGGCGTAAAAGAAAGAAAGTGACCGCCATTAAGATCTCCTGAAGATTTGAAGATTAAAAAGAAAAACCAGAAATAAAGCCAGAGGGACTTCCCTGGTGGCGCAGTGGTTAAGAATCCTCCTGCCAAGCCAGGGGACACGGGTTCGAGCCCTGGTCTGGCAAGATCCCACATGCCGCGGAGCAACTAAGCCTGTGTGCCACAACTACTGAGCCTGCGCTCCAGAGCCCGCAAGCCACAACTACTGAGCCCACGTGCCACAACTACTGAAGCCTGTGCACCTAGAGCCCGTGCTCCGCAACAAAGGGTAGCCCCCGCTCGCCGCTACTAGAGAAAGCCCGCGTGCAGCAATGAAGACCCAACGCAGCCAAAAATAAATAAATAAATAAATTTATTTTTTAAAAAAGAAAGCCAGACCTTTTGCTTTTAGAGAAAGACCACCAGTGTTATTCTGAGTAAATAGAGTAGCCCCTTCCGTCCACATCCCCACTAGTGTGACATCAAAACTGGCCACTAGAGGGCAGTAAGAGCAGCTATACCAGGCCTGTGCTAAGAGTGATGTCACCTGTGCAAAGTCCTTACCCAGACTCAAACCCTGGGCGAGGATCCTTAAAGGTGGTGGTGCGGGTATTGTGGTCCACGAAGTAACGCACCCCCTCGCTGGTGTACTTCATCTCCCACCCTGGGGGCAGAGCTGGTTCCTGGATCATCCTGGAAACATGGGAAGAGAGGGGCTAAGGGCTGGCCTCACCTTCTGGGCCTCCATGCTAAGGAGGCTGGGGTCCCTGAAGTGCTGCTTTCTCTCTGTTTTTACCCAGGCCCTGCAGAGCCCTTGAGGGTGGGCCTTGAGGAAATGTGCTTGGCAATACCCAAGTCCTGAGGATGGTTCTGCAGCAGAGAGAGGTCATCTACTGTCCCAGGGCCAAAGAACCAGCCCTGGGTGGATGGCCGTGGCCTGAGCGGGCACCGGCAATCCCAAGGAACCCAGTGCTCCATCCCAGACTAGCTTCTGGTGGGTGGGGAGTTGACGGTGTTGGGGCAGGGCTCTCAACCCTTCTGAAATCACATGATCGGCAGCCTGCACAACTGGCACAGAGACCAGCAGCACCTGCCAGCCAGGCCACTCTGTATCCATGAGGAAGGCCAACTTAAGCTGCCACTTGCAAGCTCTCACTGGGCCAACACCATATCATGAGGGTCTCAGGGCACCGGTGTGTGGCCGAAGTTCCCAGAACATCGGCCGTGGAGGACAAATGCAGTCCAAGGCCACCGGGCCAGTACTGGAGGTGCACAGGGCCCAGCCCAGACCCCTCCCGGCCTGAGTCCTTACCCCTGGGTCCGAGGGTCCTCCCACTGGGTGGTGCGTGTGTTATGGTTCACGTAATACACCCGTCCGTTGTCCTGTCTCTTCTCTGCCAGGGGAGAAGAAGGAAAAGCGGACTCTCAGATTGAGATGTCTTGAGGCCATGTCCTCTCCCCTCTGGCTCCCACCTCCTGGGTGCTGGATCTGAATTTCTACCCCTGTTCCTAACCTGTTAGAGAAGTTCAGCCAGCGCGAGCCTGGCTCACTCACATCTGTCACTGGCAAAAAGGACAAAGAGAATCTTTCCCTACTGGGGAGTAGGGGAGGGATATACACATTTTCAACTCCAGATCAAACACCATCTTTGGTTGGCTGATTTGCTGGAGGCAAGGGGGCGGCGTGGCAACACGGAGGCGGAGCAGCCCAGCTGAAACCAGAGGCATAATTGCATCCAGCTGTGTGCAAAGTGGAGGCACAGCCCAGCCTCCCCTGGATCCTGGGCCCCACCCCAGTCCATCACGGCTGCTCTCTGGTTCTGCAGCCCCTCCATCCACTGGATGCAGCCGACCCAGGTGCCTCTGTCCCACAGGCGGGGTCACTGTGGGGTGGCTGCATTTCCCTTCAGCCCTCTCTGATCAGCACTCTGCACCACAGGGCCTACGTACCCCCCCTGCTTAAAGGCAAAGTTTTGTTCTCAGACTCCTACATCCCAGCAAAACCTCAATGTTGCACACATGCCAAGAGACACCTGGGGTTGTGGGCACTTACAGTGCCATCGTGGTCTTATACCTAAGTGTGTGCTTCGAGATGGGGCAGTGTTTGGGGGAGCTCAGACATACTTTCTATTCTCTGGACAACATTTACCCTCTCGCCCTTTTACTGGCGTACTAACAATGGCGCTGAGTTGTTTGAGGGAGAAACTCTGGGCTCCAGGGGCAAACTCAACTCCAGCTGGTGATTCTGGTCTTTAAGAGGGATTGAAAGGGGCGCCCATCAGCTCCAGGTGGATGGCAGGCAAGACCGGAGCAAGACTCCGAACCCAAGAGCGGTCACCTTTCCCAGCTCAAAGTTCCTGGGCTTTCAAACCTGTTTCTGTCCTGAAAACAAACAATGCTCATGGCCCTCCCTCTTTTACGATGACAGGGAGAAATTAAAGAAATAAAAATAATCGGTTCCAGAAGCTACAGGGAAACCAAAAGCTGAAAAAGACACAGAGCTAGGGAGAGCCCAGCCCCCTCCCCTTGAGTAGCAGGCTGCAATGTTCACAGTATCAACCCACGGTCCTGGTCTCTGTCTGACTTACCTGGCATCCACTACTTGAAGGAAATTTCAAAAACAAGAGACTTGAAAGAAAGAAAAGAAGGGGACTGGGATTGCTACAGAGCTACCATCGCCTCAGAACAGCCTGTGGGACCGTCCCACAGACGACCGGCTTCCCAACAGGGTTCTGAGGAGAAGGGGCCGCTCCCAGCCCGGAAGCTTCCGCTTTGAACTACATCCTCCCGCGTGTTCTCTGCCAAGGGCCAAAGCCGAGGCGGGTGGGTCTGTCCAGCCGGGAAGTGCCCTTGTTGCTGCGTGGAGGCCTTTCATGGCCCACTGGAACCACCTTGCCGCGTGCAAGGTCGCAGTCTGGGAGCTGGGAAAGTCCTTAGGTGACATCTAGCTTGATCCCATTTAAGAAGAAATGGACTGGGGAGCATTCGGTCACATGCCCAGGGTCAGAGCAGCTGAGACGATGTGGATCTTAAACCTCAGGTGCTCTGGCCCCTGGGACGGTGCTCAGGGAGAATGTGGGATCTCTCCTAGAGGAGCAGAAAGGGACCCAGGACTGAGCACAGGAGACTTGACAGCAGGCTTTGCGCTAAATGCAGCTCTCCTTTGGTTTTGCTATACTTTCTGTTCAATCTTAACTCCCCTTGGGGAGATGACCCTGCCACAGCCCTGGGGAAGCTAACACAAAGCCCAGAGGATTTGATCAGGAAGGTTCCCTGGCCCTCGGCCAGATGTTCTTTTCCTCTCAGTTTCGTATCATTACGGTCTTGTGTGTTCTCCTGATCATTTGTAAACAGCACTGACTCCGACCATGGCTCCTATTCCCATCTCAAATATTTCACACCTGGCTTCTAGGAGCTGTTTTCGAGACCCTATAAGCTGCTCTTACTTGGTGACCATCATTTAGCAGAACTGGTACAGAAATAAATCACTTGACTCTACAGATCCAGGAACAATTCTGGGTCCCCTGCTCTAGTTCACGGGGTCTGCCAGATAGCCTTACAGATTCTTATTTCACCTGATGAGTCTTCCCCTGCCCAGCCAGGGATCCTATGTTTGACCCTCTCAAATTAGTCTTGCTGCCAATCTCTGAGACAACAGTGAACAATGACCTTTCATCGGTCCAGGGAGCCGGGTGGATCAGCTGTGTGCCTAAGGGATTCCCCAGCTGAAAAGTCAAGAACTGTGCGGAGGCCTCGCTATCTGAGATTTTCCACTAGGAGGACTAGGAGGCCTTTCCAAGTGCCATGGAATGCAGTGGTAATTGACTAACTGATAACTCTGCAGGGCCACAGGGGTTGATGCAACCCTGTAAATTACTACCAGGGAGTAGTTGTGCCTGTATGGAGAGATGGAGAGGATCCAGTTAAAAAGCTGCGCTTTTCCAGGTGATGCTTTTCCTATCATTCTCAGCTTCTTCGTCTTTGTTGGGGAGCACACCCCGGCCTATTTTAATACCATCTGTGAACACCATCAAACCAGCATTCACTGTCTTCTGCTGGCCTAACAAACAAACTAAACCTGACCCACAACAATTCCTGCAAAAATGGCCCTCTTCAGCTCCCAGGGACTCCTGTCGTACATGCTGAACGAAACCCTGACCCAGCTCGGAGCTGCAGAATGCGCTGGGTCCTGCCATCTCTCATGACCCCTTTGTGCATGGCCACTCCTTCCCAGAATAGCCATCAGGCACACCGTCTCACCAAGTCATGGTTGTGCATCCCTCTAACTCATTATTGGCAAATCACACCAAGGACTTGGAGTTCTCCAGTGACAAGGAGAACCCAGTACGACATCATTAACTAGCAACAGTGCACTTTCATAACATCACCAGCCCACACTCAACTCTCTTATCTGCTTCCCTCTGGCCCCTTTCACAGCCGTTATCATAAATAAAAAGGCAGCTATGGGCTTCCCTGGTGGCGCAGCGGTTGAGAGTCCGCCTGCCGATGCAGGGGACACGGGTTCGTGCCCCGGTCTGGGAAGATCCCGCGTGCCGCGGAGCGGCTGGGCCCGTGAGCCATGGCCGCTGAGCCTGCGCGTCTGCAGCCTGTGCTCCACAATGGGAGAGGCCACAACAGTGAGAGGCCCACATACCGCCAAAAAAAAAAACAAAGTGAATGAAAAGTAAAAATAAATAAAAAAAATAAAAAGGCGGCTGAAGTCAAAATCAGGCTGAAGTCCTCCAACATCTCAGCTGCAAAGAAAGGTTTGGTAAGGTGTCTAAGCAGACAGCCACGGACCTGAAACAAATGCATCTGGGAATCGGCCAGTGTCAAAATGCCTTCATCAAATAGGTTGGATTCTTGAGGAGACACCTTGAAAGTCAGCACCACAGCCCAACAGTCCCAAGACTGCTGGGGGATTTCTCTCATAGGGTCACCCCCCTGCAGCTGCGGCAGGCGAGTGCTATAGGGGTGCAGGGGACCCAGTTACTTTCCCAGCCTTCCAGCTCCATCACCTGCAACTTCTCCAGCTGGGTATCCCCAGAGGGTGTGCTGGAGAGGATAGAAACGGGGAACCGAGGCAGGGAAGTGAGAAGATGTGCAGGGAAAGAGGACAGAGCACAACAGAGCATCAGCTGATGCGGCTGAGGGCACAGAAGGAGAAGTCAGTACTTACCCCAGCCAGGAGGGAGGGGGCCCAGTGGGTCATGGTCAGTGGAAGCACTCGAAGACTAAACACAAGAAACACAGCAGAACACAGAAGTTAAAAAAAAAAAAAAAAGGCCACTGGTTAAAAATAAATCAATCGATAAAAATAAAAATGCCAAGGACTGGTTTCCACATTTTAGCACTCTGCACAGTACACGGTGGGGCCTTAGGTGGCATCTGCTTCTCTCGAAAGTCTTCAAAGAAGAAGAAAAACCAAAAAAGAGCCCTGCACGCTGAGGGCCCAGGCGGGTTGTGGAGAGGGTGGAGCGAGGGGGAGGGAGAGGTGTGCAGAGGAAGGTGGGCCAGGACGCCCCCAGGCCAGCCCGGAGCCGGCCCCAGGCGCAGCAGGAGGGCCCGGAGCAGGGCTGCCCGGCGAAGCGCTGCCCGCCGCCGGTGCGTCAGCCACTCAGCTCCTGCTCAAGGCGGCCAAGGCAACTGAAATCACCACCACCTCCAACTTTCTCCAAGAACCACACACGGGAGGGGAAAAAATATCGCAGGCCTTTCCAATGAAATCATTCCCACAAGCCCTGCCCACGCCCAGAGCTTCCTGGCTGGGGGCTGGGCCCTCCTCCCTCCTGGGTGCACAGGGAGAGTGAGCCGTGTGAGCGACAGACTGAGGGCACATTCAGGCCCGGGCCTCACCTCCCCAGGAATGTTGTGCTTCCCTTCACAAAGCACCTTTCTTCTCCTGCGGCCTGAACCTGAAGTTGTTCAGTGTTCTGTGTGCGTCTGTCTGGGGAGGTGGGGCTGGGGGCGAGGTGACGAGAGAGAGAGAGAGAGAGAGAGAGAGAGAGAGAGACAGAGAGAGAGAGAGACAGAGAGAGAGAGACAGAGAGAGACAGAGAGAGAGAGACAGCGACAGAGAGAGACAGAGACAGCGAGAGAGAGAGAGAGAGAGAGAGAGAGAGAGAGAGAGAGAGAGAGAGAGAGAGAGAAGGGGAGACAGGAGAAAGAAGGGGGAGCTGACTCCGGGCCTTCAGGGTCGCTGTTTACATTAGAACCTCCACCCCCAGCCTCATTCTGCTGTGGGGTCCCTGGGGCAGGGCTGCAGTGGCCCAAGAGTGCTCATAGCCTGCGGGGAATGGGGGTGCTGTCAAAGACTCTTCACACTGAAATAAAACAAGTATTGTTCCCCGCTGGCTTGCTTTCTCTCTCCCTCCTTTTTTTTCCCTTTCTTTCTTTTTTTTTTTTTTTTTTTTGTGCCAAAGCATTTTTATTTCACTTACTAAAATTTAATTGTTACATGAGGGGGATCAAGTTCTCAATGCAGACTTCGGGCTGTCTGGCGGGCCCCGTCTGGGGGCAGTGGAGCCACACACGGGCAGGAGGATGAATGGAGCTCAGTCTCGGCTTGAGAAAACATTGGTAGAACTCAACTGCCAACGAACCCCCTTCCACGGCCCTCCCTCCACCCCCCACTGAAAGGACAGAGAAACTTTCTTTCTGAGGTGGCAGCTAAAAGCGACTCTTCCAAAGCAAGTTCCAACAAAGACGTTTCAGTCTTGAAACCATAGGTTCCTTGATGGGACGGAGCCCCCTTCCAGCAGAGGGCCTCCTAACCAGGCAGAGCGAAACTGCTCGAAGGTGCGGGAAGCTGGGCTGTCCCGGGTTTAGGGCATGTTGCCCTCAGCCTCGAGGGTGTGCTTACGACCCCCACCACCGTTCCGATTTGTCTGATGGCTGCTGAAAGAAAACTTCCCCAATTCACGGAGGTTATTATGGTGTGTGTGTGTGGAGGGGAGGCGAGGTGAGGGGAGTTCGCAGGTCATAAAACCCAAGCTCCTCCACCTTTTTCGTAGTTAATACATAACAAGAACAGTGGGTACAAAAAACACGCAGCAACAGAAGGGAAGGAACTCCCTTGTGAAACACGCACGCGCTTCAGACAATGAAGCCAAATAGAAGGCGGCGGGTGACGTTGAGCTGGACCAGTGTCCTCGCAAAAGGGAAGGGCTACAGAAAAGGTCATTCTAAGAAATTAAAAGAAGCAGCATTTGGTGCAATTCTTTTGGCTGATTCAGGCCTTTTTTCTCCCCCACCAGAGTAAGCGGATGATCTGCGAAGCATTCAGGAGCTCTGCTGGGAAATTAGCTCCCAACTGGTACCAACTGGGCTTCAGCGGGCTTACAGTCGTCTCTTGCCTAACCCTACAAATCAACACACCAAAAGGTCTTTTTTCTGACAGCCTTCGTGACCTGCACTGAACTAGAAACAAAAAATGTTTAACGGCCCCTTTCTTAATCTTTGCCTTTTTTTTTTTTTAATGTCAGAAATTAAATGTTCACACAGTGTTGGCTCTCTTTCATGAAGGCGGTTTTTTGAAAAATGTCTTTGGTAGCCTCTCATTTTCATCCCTAGAGGCGGAGAGAAGAGGAGGCGGACAGGAAGGGAGAGAGACCGGAGACTGATAAACACGAGCGACACGTGAAATGGGTCAGTGGAAGTTGACGCTCATAATCATTTTATCTCTTACAGTTAAAGCAAAGCACTTGATTATTTTGGATATTTCTTCCCTAATGTACATAGTACAACTTGAAAAATGTTTCAAGGAAGTGAACAGAAGCCAAGAAGACACAAAAAATTAAAAGCTATATATCCTGGCCAGAAAACCAAAACCCAAAAACCCCACATCTCCAGTGAGCCAACCAACTGCCCCTCCTCTCCCGCCACACCTTCCCCTGAAATGAGAGATCCCAAGGGTTACCTGCAGCACGGCTGGAAAAGCACAGAGAAAGGGGTATGGTGGGGGAGGGGACTGCGGTCAGAAAAGAGATCCTGGGATGTACAGGTGACTCTAAGAGACAAGACAGTTTCCTTTATTATTAAGAAGAGAAAGGAATGCTGTTGAATAATTTTCCTGGTAACCGTCCCTGGGCTGGAAGAACTGGGGTGCAGGCCGTGAGCCAGAGGGCTCACATGAGTTCAAGTCCCTTAGGGACTAAAAGCATTTAGTTCCAGTAATATTTTAAGATACAAACTCAGAAATAAAGAATGTCTAGCAAATAGAGCCGAGGGCAAGACAAGCTCTGGGAAGGGCATAGAGGTCACAGTGTGGAAGGCAGGCTCCTTTTTTTTTTTTTTTTTTTTTTTTTTTTTAAGGATGCACCCAGTGGGCACAGAACAAAACCCAGGTGCTTGAGAATTTGATCCAGGGGGCTCTTTGCAGAGCAAGAAGCAAGTTGTCTGTTTCTGGATAAAGCACTTTGGCGTCCAGACGTTAGGAGCCGCAGGATGATTTGCTTCAGTCTTGCCGACACTGGCTACACCTTTGATTATCAGGGGAGGATCAGGCAGGAGTGGAGGAGGAGTTGCCACAGAAATAGTAGTCGGCTGCGAGCAGAGTCCCGTCGCAATTGCAAAATGCACACGACTGGGCTGGGCGTGCTCGGTGGACCGACCGCAGCAGGACCACAAAACAGAGGGCAAATCGAAACTGCAGCGGCCAAGCGCAAGTATGTGCACGATGATCACATGTAACAACGGCACTCTGGGGCATCAGGAGAGGGAAACGTGTCAGAGATAAGGGGATGATAACAGCGAGACCGAAAAAGGTATGCATCGAGGCAGGAAGGAATTGCAGGAGACTGCCGTCTGGGATTCCCTTGATTTCCCATATTGAACTGTATTTCGTGTTCCCTGCAGGCAGCAAAGAAGAACAAGGTCTGGTTTCAGCCCAGAAGCAGAAGGAGGAGGCGGAGGAGGAGGAGGGGAAGCCAATGGTATAGTATCAGCTCTTAAGTCTTCCGAGTCAAACCCTGGGCCTAGGCCAAACCCCAAAATAACTCTATGAAAGCGACTCTTCTTACTCGTAACCAGGACATGGCACCATAGCAAACAAGAGGGGTAAACCAAACCCAGAGGGGAGGGAAATCAACAGAGAGACATTGAAAGCTGACCCAAAAAAGATTCCTACCACGTTTTTCAATATGAGTCTTGTTTCAGGAACAAAAGGGAACCATCACCTCCATCCAGAACCCTCCTGGATCCCCAGCCAAGCTGAGAAAACCATGTTAGAGGACTCAGAGAGAACATTTTCTTTCAAGCGCTGAATTTTTACTTTTAGGGGACACTCCAACTCAAAGTTCTACCTCTGCAGGCCTGGAATGATGTTGCTAAAATGAGAGAGGCAGGAGAGAGGAATGAAGGCTCCAAAAGACCGAGCGGACGCGAGCTCCAGAGTCTTCCCTTTCACACACCAAACATCTGGGTCAACTGACAGAACCTACACGGTGCATGGGAGGGTAGGAAAAAAAAAAAGAGTCCTTCAATGGAGTTTTCTTTTTTAATTTAAGAAGTCGGGTAAACAGGGAGACAGAACCATGTGAGACTCCTAAAACGCGTCCTTGTCTCTAAGTCAAAGGACAAAGATGCCCAGACCTTTCCAGTTTTGCAGCCATGACCACCCAAGAAAATGGCAGGGAAAGTCGTTGGGACCCAGCTCAAAAGGAATAATTTCTGAAATGCAGAGAAGGACCAGATTCCATCCAATTTTGAAACATGCCAGAACCGGATGCCCGGCATGTATGAAGGGGGCTGTGGAGTGGGAGGCCAGATGCCCAGCAGTGCTGCACCAGGTAGACCACTGGGCACGGGTTGTAGACAGGCATCATAGCTGACCTTGGAGGCAACTCAATGTGACAAACACCAGACTTTCTGCTCATCCATACTAAGGAAACACTATATGATGAGCAATCAGCCCCCACAGACAGAAGAAGGAACAAGCCAGCCAAGGCCAATGCCACCATGCCTTCTGGTTGACGGGGTAGCTCCTGCTTTGGGTGAGCAGAGAAAGAGCTGGAAATGATGGCAAAGCTGATGATGAATGTTATTAACTGGAATTACAGGTTTTCTGAGCATTCAGAAATGGGTTGTGGGGTTAAAGTTCATTTCAAATAGAAACAATGTGAGTTAAACGTGGTGATGTCCTAGACCAGCTCAAAAAGTTTCCAACTTCCGATATACCACACCCTGTGCAGGTTCCACTGCAGGGGGAACAAAGCTTCATGTTCAAGGGGCTCTGAGAAAATGTAATCAGAGTTCCAACTTGGGAATCCCACTTCTCTCTGCCAAAGAAGCTGTGTGGCTGGGCTCCCCACCAAGCACCAGGCTGCTGGTAGGGGCTCTAAAGAGACAGAGACCCAGGAAGGAAGGTTCCTAAAGGGACCCAGTATGGGAGACCATTAGACAGTTAATTTGGGACCACAGCACTCTGATTTCTGGACTAGACGGTTTAAATGTTATTCTGTGGGTAATGACCACAGAAGGTTTGGAGCCAGTGATTAATAATGTAGAGCAAAGCCCCATTCCTTCAATCTTCCACAGTGATTTTTTTTTTAAGTGACAAAATGGGGAATTCCCTGGTTGTCCAGTGGTTAGGACTCCGAGCTTCCACTGCTGGAGACCCAGGTTCAATCCCTGGCTGGGAAACTAAGATCCCGCAGCTGCGTGGCACGGCCAAAAAATTAAAAAGTAAAAAAAAAGTGACAAAAATGACAGTGATATTTGAAGACTGCTCTGCTAGAAACAGGAAGTACAGATTGGAGGAGAGAGAATGACAGCAAAGAGACAATTCCAAGGCTGCCTTAACCATTCAGGTGGGAGGGACAGAGGAAAATCAGGAATCAGATAGAAGGAGGCTGATCTAGACCAGTGGTCAATACACTTTTTCTGTAAAGGGCCACAAAAATATTTTAGGCTTTATGGGCCACCTGGTCTTTGTTGTGGCTACTCAACTCTGCCATTGTAGCATGAGAGCAGCCACAGTCAATACCCACACTATGGGGTGTGTTTGTGTTCCGATAAAACTTTATTTATAAAACTAGCTGGGGGCCCGTTTGGCCCAAAGGCCACAGTTTGCCCACCCCAAATCCAGATGAACTTTAAGGTCCCTCCATCCTTCAGAAACTGTCAGATAATAAACATCTAAAGAAAACCAGTAGCAGCAATAGAAAGGGAAGGATTGGGGTGACTGCTTTGATTTGAAAAGGCAAGGTATGGGAGAGGTCACAGCAATCTTCAGGTCTCAAGTCTGGGTAAATGGACTTGGATGGAGGGACCAGAAGAGAAATCCAGTCCTGGAACAAAGATGGGGGAATTCAGTTTCAGATACATGTACTGAGTCCATAAACACAGAAGGTGGACATTGAGTCACTAAGTTAGAAACACTGGAGTTTGAGGAATTTCACTGTGATGAGTAAAATCTCCAGCGTCAGAGCACTGACATTTCTAGCCACCATTTTCCCTGCTCACCAAACAGGTCGACAGAGAATGTGCGTGGCCGCTGGGGTGCTCCCCTCCCCGCGGCTGGCCCCCACCTCTCACCTGGTACAGGAATCTCTGGCTGAAGTGCTGCATGGCGCCCTGGAGCTGGTCGCGCTGGGACTGCCACTGCTCATAGCTCCGCACGTACTCGGCCGTGGGGCGCTGCCACGTGGTGGTCCGAGTGTTGTGGTCCACGTAGTAGAACCTGCCTCGGGGGTCTGTGCGTTTCTCCCAGCTGCAAACATCAAGCTCAGAATGAACAGAGTGACCGCCTCACCCCTCCGCTCAAATGCTAGAGAAATCTCAGGATGGCTGGCAAGGAGGAGGGTGAGGAAGGGTCTGGTGTGGGGTCTGGCACGGGAGTTTGGCTGCTCCGGGGAGGCACAGCCAGGTGGGATCCAGTCACGGAGGCTTCTAGGGCTTAGATGATTCTAGTAGACATCTGTGGTTGCCCACCCCCAGCAACCAATCCCTCTTTACCAACAGCTCCTGATTTCCATGTCAGAGGTCCAAGTGGTTCTGGGGCATCTGACTGTACTCCCAACCCTGGAGTTGAACTGTTGACTGGACCAGAAGTGGGCAAGTGACCTATGCTGAGCCAATCAGGATGAATCTCATGGCTTTTGCTAGTTATGGTGGGAAGAATATAGTCTCTCTTCTTTGCCGGATATGACTGAGAAAGTATGCAGGGCTTCCCTGGTGGCGCAGCGGTTGGGAGTCCGCCTGCCGATGCAGGGGACATGGGTTCGTGCCCCGGTCCGGGAAGATCCCACATGCCGCGGAGCAGCTGGACCCGTGAGCCATGGCCACTGAGCCTGCGTGTCCGGAGCCTGTGCTCCGCAACGGGAGAGGCCACAGCAGTGAGAGGCCCGCGTACAGCAAAAAAAAAAAAAAAAAAAAAAAAAAAAAAAGTATGCAGTCCTGGGACTGGCTGCCATCTTGGACCCAAACACAATATGAAGTTGACCCAGTAGATGGCAGAGCAGAAAAATGGGAAAAAAGCCAGTCTCTTGGGGATACTGTTGAGCCACTGGATCATGGTTCACTTGAAACCAGGATCTACATCTAGAATTTTTAGTTACATGAGGCAGTGAATTCTCTTCATTATTCAAGCCAATTTGGATCCCAATTTTTGTTCCTTGAAACTGAAATTATCCTGATATAAGGTGCCAGTGAAAATATATTGCATGACCACGAGAAGAAGAGTTGGTGCAAATGACAGCAGGACTCTCCACATCATCTTTTGTTGAGGAAGCAATCTTTCCAAAGTTGGCCCTAGGGCTTCCC
This sequence comes from Physeter macrocephalus, assembly GCF_002837175.3. Classification (NCBI taxonomy): domain Eukaryota; kingdom Metazoa; phylum Chordata; class Mammalia; order Artiodactyla; family Physeteridae; genus Physeter; species Physeter macrocephalus. Next base: position 39,537,670 of record NC_041230.1, on the reverse strand, counting down.
TGGTGGCACAGTGGTTGAGAGTCCGCCTGCCGATGCAGGGGACGTGGGTTCGTGCCCCGGTCTGGGAGGATCTCACGTGCCGCGGAGCGGCTGGGCCCGTGGGCCATGGCCGCTGAGCCTGTGCGTCTGGAGCCTGTGCTCCGCAACGGGAGAGGCCACAACAGTGAGAGGCCCACGTACCACAAAAAAAAAAAAAAAAAAACAACACAAAGTTGGCCCTAAAATATCCATGGGCAAGGCAGGGCTAGAACAGAGGGTAAAAATCCTCAGCTGTGCTTGGTAGGTGTAACTTGATTTCCACATACACAGGGAAGAAGTGATCAAAAGAAAGTAAGAAAGGGAACTCCGCAGGGTGATAGAAATAGTTTACATTTTGATGGAGTGTGAGTTACATAAGTGTACGCATTTGTCAAAGCTCAGTGAACTGTATAACTACGATCTGTTTATCTCACTGTGTGTAAATTATACTTCAATTTTCAAAAATGAATTTGAATCTAATTAAACCCCCATATCTAACGACCAGTTTACCAGAAAAGATAAGGAATAAAGGAACATGTAACACAACACCAGCAGTCACAATCAGCCCCATCCAGAATGTGAGAAATTCTACAAGACAGATGCCCAGGATCTTCAACAAATAAATAGCCAGAAAAAAACAAGAAAGTGTAGGGGAACTTATAGATTAAGAGAGACTTATGAGATCAGCCAAAAGCAATGTGTTGCTCTTGAGTTTGGATCTGATTCAAACAAATCAAGTGTGAAAACATTTTCAAGACAATTGGGGAAAACGCAACACAGACTGTGTATGACATATGTAAGGAAATATTGTTAATTGTGTTGGGTGGGATAATGCTATTTTGGTTATGTTTAAAACAAAACACTCATCTGTTAGAGGTGTATGTGATGTATTCATGGAGCCAAGGATATGATGACTGGGATTTGCTTTACAATTCATTGGTCCCCTCTCCTGAAAAGTGGGAAGATCAGATAAAGCAAAATATGAACTGTTAGAACCAGGCAACGGTTACAAGGGATTCATTGCTATTCTCTCAAATGTGCTGTATGCCTGAATTTTCCATTATAAATTTGAAAGGGGAAGGGCGAGAAAAGGAGTTTAAAAAAAATAAGAGAGAGATACCACTGAAGAAAACGGGGTTAACCCAATGCAAAAGGAACCCAAAATGGATTACACTGTAGATTCCAAAGTGTTGGAGGGTCTTTGTTCCCTAACTACCTTGTCATATCATCTCTGAATTCTGACCTTATCCACATGACTATGGCGCTTTGGTCTGACACTTTCCTCAGCTTTCAGGGTTAGCCTCCGAGCTGACTTTTGTTGCCACCTCTTCAACAATTCTTTCAAACTCAAAGCCTCCCTAAAAATGGTTTCTCCTCAAGTAGTTCCCAGTCCCCGTTCACAGACTGCGTCTGAATTCTGCTTGCTGGACGGCCTTGCCGTCCTGACCTGCTGTCACTTTGGATTCAACTAAACGCCATCCCTCTTGCCCCAAACCTGAGGCTTTCCCAGTCCTCCCTGCATCAGCCCTCCTCCCAGGGATAAAACAACACCATCATTCCGGACTCTTCCTTTCCTACTGATGTCAGTAAGCCACTCAGCCCGAGGGCTTCTTTTTATTTCGTCTCCCTGCCCTTGACTTTCCATTTCTACGTCCAACTATCTCTGAACTAATCTCCTTATCCAATCCAGTCAATAAACTGCCATCAGGGTAACCCCAGCAGACTGACTCCTTATGTCAGGCTCGAGTCAAAACCTTGAATCAGTTTTCAAGGCTCAAAATAATCTGGAACCTTCCCACCTTTCTCATAAATTCTCCCAACCAGTGATTTTTATTTGTTTTTATTTGTTAGCAAAGGAATCATGTATCTATGGTTTGAAACACAAACAGTACTACAGGAGATACAATGAAAAGCAGTGTCTCCTGCCCTCCTTCTCCCCACTGCTGATTTCTGGCCCCCAGAGGCAACAACTACTTTCAGCTCTTGACTGCTTCTTCTATTGACAGTCGTACTTCTAAATAAATGCTTACTCCAAAATTTCTTGATTTCTGCCAAATTAGATATTACTTATGGACTTTCCACTAGCAAAGCTGAGGATTTAGTTCTTGTACTCCAACCCCCAACACACACAATGCTCTCTCCTCCCCCATCCTCCCAAGTTAGAAAACCATCATTAACTCAATATTCAGTTTGGATTATGACCTTGTAGAATACTATACATACATCTGCTTACTTGTCCACCTTTTTTCTTTTTCTCTAGAGTTAAGAGCTGCGTGTTTTATTCTGCTTGGTTTTCAAGGACCTATCACAAATTCACCCCCAGATTCTGACAGGGTTGGTGGCCTCCCAGGATCACTTAACTCTGGGCCTCATTTCTCCAGGCACCCTTTGTCCAGCGTGGACAGCTGTCCTCCAGGCCTGCCTGCTCTACATTCCTTCCCTGAGTCATCTTCCCTCACCCTCCTCTTGGCCCCTGAACTGAGTCCCCTGTGTCCTGCATCTCGGGACTTCTTTCTCTGTTTCCTCTCGTCTGGTAGAAGAAATCATCTAGGAGTTTCTGAGAAAGGATGCACCAAAGTTAATTTTTTGAAACCCTGCATGTCCGAAGATGCCTTTATTTCAACCCTCACACCTGAGTGTTAAAATGTCTAAAAGTTGATTTCTGGATTCACTCAGCTGTTTCACTTGAAGATCGCCAAATATCACAATCTATAGTTTTCTTCCCTTAGACTGGTCACTTTCCCCAGCAAAAAAAAACCTTCCAGTCTTTACCCTGGAGACAGCATCCTCACTTAATCCCTTTTTCCTGAGTTCACCTCTGCCTTCGGCTATGGCTGTGTTCTCCACACTGGTTCTACTCTCCCAGGAACTTCTTACACTAGCAGCACTCACATGGCTGCGCGTGCGTGTATGTGAACATGTGTGTGTGTGTGTGCATGTCTGTGTGTGCACACATACACATGGCAGAGGGTTGGGAGCGATGGCTGACAACCTAGAAATCTAGCTGCTCCCTGCACAAATTTTAAACTTCCAAGTTTTTTGTCTCATTACACATACACATACATAGTCACACACACACCCCATATGTCTCTGATCTCTGAGGCTTTCCAGGGCTCCATGGTGCAAATTAGCTGCCTTCCGGGTGGAAACCCCACACCGGAAGCTTGGGTTTCAGCTTTCGCAACTCTGCCATTTATCCATCAGCAACTAAACTCTGATTACAATCTCCCACATGCTTTTTCTCCTCTTCCATTCCTTTATCATTATACTTTTTTATAACCTTTATTGCTATTTTAGTGGGTTTTCAGGAAGGAATGGAAATAAACACATGTTCGATCCATATGTTTAACTAGAAGTCCTCTGCACTGGTGAATTTCAAACTTCTAAGCAGCATAATCACACCCTTGCTTGCAGGTAAAATCTTACGCAGAATCACAATCTACAAAAACAGAGCAGTGGTTGGAGGCCAGGTCAGCCCTTTCATGTTGTTTGGTTCCAGTGGGCATCTGCACCAAACCCAGGGGCCTTGCTGTACACACTTTGAGCATCTTTGTTTCACACAAACCCTCCACTCCAGCAAAACTGCTCCATGCATGATTCCCTAAACACAGCTTTTACATTCACACTGTTCTCCCAACCTGGATCACCTTCCTCTTCTCACTGAAGTCCACCCCTCAGCCTTTCCTAAAGACCAAGTCTAAGCCCCCTGTGAGGCCTCCCCAATACCATGCTCTATGGTGATCACTCTCCCTGCTCACCTCAAGTTTGAGAACCACCTAAGAATGACTAAACAGCAAATTACTGCATTCATCCTTAACTACCAGGTCCAGTACTTTTTTCTCCTGGATAAAACGACTGGTCTTCATACAAGCGTCCCATGGGCGGGACACAAGGGGATGGCCATGATAAACTGAATCCTTTGGTTCAATCTCGCTCCTGGATGTCTAGGTCTGCTGATATAATGGCTCCATCTATAGTTTCAAGGTTGCTCTCACCATGGTAATACTTCCCCAGGGCAGAACTTCTCCCATTAATTAGCAATGAAAGCTTGAGCATTCTGTTCGCTCTGGGTTCCCTATTACACAGCAGAACTAAGTGCCAGGGGCTTAAAGGTCTGGGCCTAAAACTCAAGAAGAACTCATAGGCTATAGGGGGTGCAGAGCTGAGCCATCTCACAATAAAACATTACAACTATCCTGAAAATAAGAAAGCTGAGTCTAGTATTCCACCTCAATACTTAAAGAAGAGTAAATCCTCAGCCATTCTTAGAAGATACCATTAAATATCTTCATTTAGATTCCATTCAAATGTTCACCAGGTCAAGGTCTAAATAACTTATAGACCAGAGAGGTTAAGAGGCAAGCAACCAGCACACTTACAGAGTTACCACCACTTTTAAATATATGTGTCATAGGGAGATTGGTTCAAGATGGCGGAGTAGTAGGACATGCCCTCACTCCCTCTTGCGAGAGCACTGGAATCACAACTAAATGCTGAACATCATCGACAGGAAGACACTGGAACTCACCAAAAAAGAGACCCCACATCCAAAGACAAAGTAGAAGCTGCAATGAGATAGTAGGAGGGGCGCAATCACAATAAAATCAAGTCCCATAACTGCTGGGTGGGTGACTCACAAACTGGAGAACAGTTATACCACAGAAGTCCACCCACTGGAGTGAAGGTTCTGAGCCCCACATCAGGCTTCCCAACCTGGGGGTCTGGCAACAGGAGGAATTCCTGGAGAATCAGACTTTGAAGGCTAGCGGGATTTGACTGCAGGACTTCGACAGGACTGGGGGAAACAGAGACTCCACTTTTGGAGGGCACACACAAAGTAGTGTGCGCATCAGGATCCAGGGGAAGGAGCAGTGACCCCATAGGAGACTAAACCAGACCTACCTTGTTGGTGTTGGAGGGTCTCCTGCAGAGGTGGGGCATGGCTGTGGCTCACCGTGGGGATGGGGACACTGGCAGCGGAAGTTCTGGGAAGTACTCCTTGGAGTGAGCCCTCCCAGAGTCCGCCATTAGCCCCACCAAAGAGCTGGTACACTCCAGTGCTGGGTTGCCTCAGGCCGAACAACCAACAGTGAGGGGACTCAGCCCCACCCATCAGTAGACAAGTGGATTAAAGTTTTACTGAGCTCTGCCCACCAGAGCAACACCCAGCTCTACCCACCACCAGTCCCTCCGATCAAGAAGCTTGCATAAGCCTCTTAGATAGCCTCATCCACCAGAGGGCAGATAGCGGAAGCAAGAAGAACTACAATTCTGCAGGCTGTGGAAGGAAAACCACATTCACAGAAATAGAGACAAAATGAAAAGGCAGAGGACTATATACCAGATGAAGGAACAAGATAAAATCCCAGAAAAACAACTAAATGAAGTGGAGATAGGCAACCTTCCAGAAAAAGAATTCAGAATAATGATAGTGAAGATGATCCAGGACCTCGGAAAAAGAATGGAGGCAAAGATTGAAAAGATGCAAGAAATGTTTAACAAAGACCTAGAA